>NC_053027.1:42533423-42897509 GCF_003073215.2 Triticum urartu | reverse complement strand
TTTCAATGACACTTTCATCCAGAAGATTAACTCCTAGTTGAATCAAGTGATTGTTATACCTAGACATTTTCAGTATATGTTCACTGACAGAACTATTCTCCTCCATCTTGCAGCTGTAAAACTTATTGGAGACCTCATATCTCTCAATCCGGGCATTTGCTTGAAATATTAACTTCAACACCTGGAACATCTCATATGCTCCACGACATACAAAGTGTCGTTGAAGTCCCAGTTCTAAGCCGTAAAGCATGGCACACTGAACTATCGAGTAGTCAACAACACGCAACTGTCAGGCATTCACAATGTCTGCAGTTGCCGGCGTGGGTGGTACACCTAGCGGTGCTTCCAAGACGTAATTCCTCTATGCACCAATGAAGACAATCCTCAAGTTACGGACCCAGTCCGTGTAATTGCTACCATCATCTTTCAACTTTGCTTTCTCAAGGAACGCGTTAAAATTCAACGGAACAATAGCACGGGCCATCTATCTACAATAACATAGATAAGCAAAATACTATCAGGTACTAAGTTCATGATAAATTAAAGTTCAATTAATCATATTTATGAACTCCCACTTAGATAGACATCCCTCTAATCATCTAACTGATCATGTAATCCAAATCAACTAAACCATGACCCATCATCACATGAAATGGAGTAGTTTTCAATGGTGAACATCACTATGTTGATCATATCTACTATATGATTCATGCTCGACCTTTCGGTCTCAGTGTTCCGAGGCCATATCTGCATATGCTAGGCTCGTCAAGTTTAACCCGAGTATTTCTGCGTGTGCAAAACTGGCTTGCACCCGTTATATGTGAACGTAGAGCTTATCACACCCGATCATCACGTGGTGTCTCGGCACGATGAACTTTGGCAATGGTGCATACTCAGGGAGAACACTTGTACCTTAAAATTTAATGAGAGATCATCTTATAATGCTACCGTCAATCAAGCAGAATAAGATGCATAAAGGATAAACATCACATGCAATCAATATAAGTGATATGATATGGCCATCATCATCTTGTGCTTTGATCTCCATCTCCAAAGCACCGTCATGATCACCTTCGTCACCGGTGCGGGACATCGATCTCCATCGTAGCATCGTTGTCTTCTCGCCAACTATTGCTTCTACGACTATCGCTACCGCTTAGTGATAAAGTAAAGCAATTACAGGGCGATTGCATTGCATACAATAAAGCGACAACCATATGGCTCCTGCCAGTTGCCGATAACTCTGTTACAAAACATGATCATCTCATACAATAAAATATAGCATCATGCCTTGACCATATCACATCACAACATGCCCTGCAAAGCACGTCGGTAGAACCAGTCTCACGTAAGCGTACGCGTAATGTCGGTCCGGGCTGCTTCATCCAACAATACCGCCGAACCAAAGTATGACATGCTGGTAAGCAGTATGACTTGTATCGCCCACATCTCACTTGTGTTCTACTCGTGCATATAACATCTACCCATAAACCTGGCTCGGATGCCACTGTTGGGGAACGCAGTAATTTCAAAAAAATTCCTACGCACACGCAAGAACATGGTGATGCATAGCAACGAGAGGGGAGAGTATCGTCTACATACCCTTGTAGACCATAAGCGGAAGCGTTATGACAACGCGGTTGATGCAGTCGTACGTCTTCACGATCGACCGATCCTTAGAACCGAAGACACGGCACCTCCGCGATGTGCACACGTTCAGCTCGGTGACGTCCCGCGAACTCACGATCCAGTAGAGCTTCATGGGAGAGTTTCGTCAGCACGACGGTGTGATGACAGTGATGATGAAGTTACCGACACAGGGCTTCGCCTAAGCACCGCTACGATATGATCGAGGTGGAATATGGTGGAGGGGGGCACCGCACACGGCTTGGAAAAATGAACTTGTGTGTCCTAGGGTGCCCCCTGCCCCGTATATAAAGGAGGAAGGGGGAGGCCGGATAGCCCTTGCAGGGCATGCCAGGAGGAGGAGTCCTCCTCCTAGTAGGATTAGGACTCCCCTTTCCTAGTCCTACTAGGAGGGGGAAAGGAAGGAGGAGAGGGAGAAGGAAAGGGGGGCGCCCCCCTTCCCTAGTCCAATTCGGACCAGAGGGGGAGGGGCACGCGTCCTGCCCTGGCCGGCCCTCTTTCTCTCCACTAAGGCCCATGTAGCCCATTTAGTTCTCCCGGGGGGTTCGGTAACCCTCCCGCACTCCGGTTTTCTCCGGAATCACCCGAAACACTTCCGGTGTCCGAATATAGTCATCCAATATATCAATCTTTATGTCTCGACCATTTCGAGACTCCTTGTCATGTCCGTGATCACATCCAGGACTCCAAACTACCTTTGGTACATCAAATTACATAAACTCATAATACCGATCGTCACTGAACATTAATCGTGTGGACCCTACGGGTTCGAGAACTATGTAGACATGACCGAGACACGTCTCCAGTCAATAACCAATAGCGGAACCTGGATGCTCATATTGGATCCTACATATTCTACGAAGTTCTTTATCGGTCAAACCGCATAACAACATACTTTGTTCCATTTGTCATGCGTATGTTACTTGCCCGAGATTTGATCATCGGTATCTCAATACCTAGCTCAATCTCGTTACTAGAAGTCTCTTTACTCGTTCCGTAATGCATCATCCCGCTCATTAGTTCCATTGCTTGCAAGGCTTATAGTGATGTGCATTACCAAGAGGGCCCAGAGATACCTCTCCGACAATCGGAGTGACAAATCCTAATCTCGATCTATGCCAACTCAACAAGTACCATTGGAGACACCTGTAGAGCACCTTTATAATCACCCGGTTACGTTGTGACGTTTGGTAGAACACAAAGTATTCCTCTGGTAATCGGGAGTTGCATAATCTCATACTGATAGGAACATGTATAAGTCATGAAGAAAGCAATAGCAGTAAACTAAAACGATCTAGTGCTAAGCTAACGGAATGGGTCAAGTCAAATCACATCATTCTCCTAATGATGTGACCCTGTTTATCAAATGGCAACTCATGTGTATGGTTAGGAAACATAACCATATTTGATCAATGAGCTAGTCAAGTAGAGGCATACTAGTTACACTCTGTTTGTCTATGTATTCACACATGTATTATGTTTCCGGTTAATACAATTCTAACATGAATAATAAACATTTATCATGAAATAAGGAAATAAATAATAACTTTATTATTGCCTCTAGGGCATATTTCCTTCATTTGGTACATATGTCATTGGTAAAGATCGACGCTTCGACCCTTTCTACGTATGGGGCAATGAGATAATGATGAACCAACATCAAGTGTGGAAGATGATAAAGATTGTTATTAAAATGGGTCCAAAGATGGAAATTAAACTATTTGTTTACACTTTATCCAAGGCAACAGCAAACTACAGGATGGTAAGTAAGAACTCTGCAGCCTTCTTTTTACTGCCCATATGAGTTGTGTTAGATGACAATGTCTGAATCTTTTTCCTTTGAAGTGGTTGCCAAAGCAGTTTACTCAAGATTACCTCTCAAACTAGATGATTGATGGGCATGCAAAGGTTAAAGTATTTCTACCAGAACATGATGATTATCTAGATGTTTTCATGAAGACCGTGAAGGGTGGGCGATCGGCCATCACAAGGGGTTGGACTAGAGTCGTGTGTGCCTTCTGCATGGAGAATGGCACAATATGGGCATTCCGCTTCACCTTGTTCAACAAACAGAATGTATTTCACCTCTTTCTTTACCATCTTTAATAGTACAAGTATACAAATGTGGTTCATCATTCTTTATTTGGTTCTTATGCAATTCTTGAACATATGTACCTATGAATCGAATAATGCATTGGTTGTTTGAACCTGATGGATATGAATAAAGCTATAGCATACATTCAAATTCAAATTCAAATCCGATACAATTTGAAATAGCTACAATTAAATTATGGTGAAATTACGCTCTCCAAGTCGTTACGGCACACACGGTTGGTAAAACACAAACATTTGCGAAATACACCATAATCCAAGACAGCTCAAAGAGAGGAAACGTGTGCAAGCATGCACACAGTTGCCGTCTGCAAAGCGTGTGCGATGTCAGACAATATCACAAACGGTGTGGGAAAACTAAACGTTTGTTTAGTTGCTTTATCCTACATGATTTGCAACCATGAACTGTTTTTGATGAAGTATGCATCATAAACGTTGCACCACAGAATAGCGTGTGCGATTGTTATCGTGTACGACGATGTTACGAAGGTCCAACGTTTCGTAATCTTGTCCGACACTCGTACGGCGATTAGCTAATCTTCTTAATTAGTTATCGCATTCCGTTTAGGAAAAGCGAATGTGTGTGATTGTATGCTTATCATACACATTCTATAATAGTGACCCATTTGTGATGGGTCACGCGTCGTAACATAGCAGCACAGAATACCGAATGTAATGGCAATGCGAGCAAAAACGAGTAGGAGTACAGTAGGTTCCCTATCCCCGACGGTTTCTGGGTCATGTGGGAAGGACCCCCCTATCGTCGTCACTCACTAGTCGACGGTTCCAAATGACGTCGCGGAAAGGGGTTAAAACCGTTTGAATAGCACTGACGCGCACCAGTGCAGGATTGACTCAAGCAATATGATAAAAACCCCATCTTTTTATCCTCGATGGCAACAATACGTGCCTTGCTGCCCCTACTGTCACTGGGAAAGGACACCGCAAGATTGAACCCAAAGCTAAGAACTTCTCCCATTGCAAGAAAAACCAATCTAATTGGCCAAACCAAATCGATAGTTCGAAGAGACTTGCAAAGATATCAAATCATGCATATAAGAATTCAGAGGAGATTCAAATAATATTCATAGATAAACTTGATCATAAATCTACCATTAATCGGATCTCGGCAAAAACATCACAAAAGAATATTACATCGAATAGATCTCCAAGAATATCGAGGAGAACTTTGTATTGAGAATCAAAGAGAGGGAAGAAGCCATCTAGCTACTAGCTATGGACCCGTAGGTATATGGTAAACTTCTCACGCTTCATCGGAGAGGCAATAGTTATGATGTAGAAGCCCTCCATGATCGATTCCCCCTCCGGCAGGATGCCAGAAAAGGCCCCAAGATGGGATCTCATGGGTAGAGAAGGTTGCGGCGGTGGAAAAGTGGTTCTGTGGCTCCCCTGGATGTTTTTGGGGTATAAGAGTATATATAGGCGAAAGAATTAGGTCAGGAGATGCTTGAGGGGCCCACAATGTTGGGGGGGGGGGCGTGCCCCACCCCATGGGCGCATCCTCCACCCTTGTGACCGCCTCGAAGCTTCTCTGACTTGTACTCCAAGTATCCTGGGTGTCTTCTGCTCCAAGAAAAATCATGGCGAAAGTTTTATTCCATTTGGACTCCGTTTGGTATTCATTTTCTGCGAAACTCTAAAACAAGAAAAAAATAAAAACTGGCACTGGGATCTAGGTTAATAGGTTAGTCCCAAAAATCATATAACATAGCATTTTAATGCATATAAAAAATCCAAAACAGATAATATAATAGCATGGAACAATAAAAAATTATAGATACATTGGAGACGTATCAATGGCCCTTGGTAAATAGTGCCTTTGCCGAGTGTAGCCTGTTTGCCGAGCAATACTGTCGGCATTATCATGTGTTTGCCGATTTACTTCCTTTGCCGAGTGCTGCTCTCGGAGTTCATTACTTTGCCGAGTGCGCGTGTTTTGGCTCTCGGGGAAGATGCCCACACCCGGCGTATACGAAAATTTCAGTAGTGCCAGTAGATTCCCAACCTGATCTTCGTGTGCAAGTAATGGAGTTAAACTCTCAAACTTCAGCAAGATATCTTCTAGGAAAACCCATTCAACATGGTTATAAGCATTGTGCATGTCCAGTTTCACCGCACACAAACCAACCTTGCCATCCTTTTATTTTAATTGTGTGGAAACTCTCATAAGCAACCAACACATTATCTGTGATAAGGCATCCAAGGACAAACACATTTTGTGTGGGACTAACAATTTCAGGAAGAAAAACGTTGAAACGAGCTGGTAGCATTTGAAGATTACCTTATATTGTTGGGGAACGTTGTAATTTCAAAAAATTCCTATGCACACGCAATATCATGGTTATGCATAGCAACGAGAGAGGAGAGTGTTGTCTACGTACCCTCGTAGACTATAAGCGGAAGCGTTATGACAACACGGTTGATGTAGTCGTACGTCTTCACGATCGACCGATCCTAGTACCAAAAGTATGGCACCTCCGCGATCTGCACACGTTCGGCTCGGTGACGTCCCACGAACTCACGATCCAACAGAGTGTCGAGGGAGAGATTCGTCAGCACGACGATGTGATGACGGTGATGATGAAGCTACCGACGAAGGGCTTCGCCTAAGCACGACAATGATATGACCAAGGTGGATTATGGTGGAGGGGGGCACCGCACACGGCTAAGAGATCAATGATCAACTTGTGTGGCTATGGGGTTCCCCCCTCCTCGTATATAAAGGAGTTGAGGAAGGGGAGAGGGCCGGCCTCGTAGGCGCGCCCAAGGGGGGAGTCCTACTCCCGGTGGGAGTAGGATTCCCCCTTCCCAAGTTGGAGTATGAGAGGGAAGGAAGGGGGAGAAGGAGAGAAGGAAAGGGGGGGCGGCACCCCTCCCAATTCGGATTGGGCTTGGGGGGGCGCCCCCACCTTATCCGCCGCCTCCTCCTTTCCACTATGGCCCATTAAGGCCCATTGACTCCCCGGGGGGTTTCGGTAACCCCCCCCCCCCCCGATACTCCGCTATATGCCCGAACTCTCTCGAAACCTTTCCGATGTCCAAACATAGTCATCAAATTTATTGATCTTTATGTCTCGACCATTTCGAGACTCCTTGTCATGTCCGTGATCATATCCGGGACTCCGAACTACCTTCGGTACATCAAAACACATAAAATCATAATACCGATCGTCACCGAACGTTAAGCGTGCGGACCCTACACGTTCGAGAACTATGTAGACATAACCGAGACACGTCTCCGGCCAATAACCAATAGAGGAACCTGGATGTTCATATTGGCTCCCACATATTCTACGAAGATCTTTATCGGTCAAACTGCATAACAACATACTTTGTTCCCTTTATCATCGGTATGTTACTTGCCCGAGATTCGATCGTCGGTATCTCAATACTTAGTTTAATCTCTTACCGACAAGTCTCTTTACTCGTTCCGTAATGCATCATCCACAACTAAATGATTAGTCACATTGCTTGCAAGGCTTATTGTGATGGGCATTACTGAGAGGGTCATGAGCCTCTCCGACAATCGGAGTGACAAATCCTAATCTCGATCTATGCCAACTCAACAAGTGCCATGGAGACACCTGTAGAGCACCTTTATAATCACCCAGTTACATTGTGACGTTTGGTAGCACACAAACTGTTCCTCCAGTATTCGGGAGTTGCATAATCTCATAGTCATAGGAACATGTACAAGTCATGAAGAAAGCAATAGCAACATACTAAACGATCAAGTGCTAAGCTAACGGAATGGGTGAAGTCAATCACATCATTCTCTAATGATGTGATCCCATTAATCAAATGACAACTCAGGTCTATGGCTAGGAAACTTAACCATCTTTGATTCAACGAGCTAGTCAAGTAGAGGCATACTAGTGACAGTATGTTTGCCTATGTATTCACACATGTACTAAGTTTCCGGTTAATACAATTCTAGAATGAATAAGAAACATTTATCATGATAGAAGGAAATATAAATAACAACTTTATTATTGCATCTAGGGCATATTTCCTTCAGTCTCCCACTTGCACTAGAGTCAATAATCTAGATTACACAGTAATGATTCTAACACCCATGGAGTCATGCTGCTGATCATGTTTTGCTCGTGAGAGAGGCTTAGTCTACGGGTCTGCAACATTCAGATCCGTATGTATCTTGCAAACCTCTATCTCTCCCTCCTTGACTTGATCGCGGATGGAATTGAAGCGTCTCTTGATGTGCTTGGTTCTCTTGTGAAATCCGGATTCCTTTGCCAAGGCAATTGCACCAGTATTGTCACAAAAGATTTTCATTGGACCCGATGCACTTGTTATGACTGAGGGAGTCCTGGATTAGGGGGTCCTCGGGCGTCTGCACTATGGTACGTGGGCCGGACTGATGGGGTGTAAAGATACAAGACCGAAGACTATCTCCCGTGTCCGGATGGGACTCTCCTTGGCGTGGAAGGAAAGCTTGGAGTCCTGATATGAAGATTCCTTTCTCTGTAACCGACTTTGTATAACCCTAGTCCCTTCCGGCCTCTATATAAACAGGAGGGCTTACTCCGTAGAGTGGGGAATCATATTCATAGTCATACATGCTAGACTTCTAGGGATTTAGCCATTACGATCTCGAGGTAGATCAACTCCTGTAATACTCATATTCATCAAGATCAATCAAGCAGGAAGTAGGGTATTACCTCCATAGAGAGGGACCGAACCTGGGTAAACATCGTGTCCCCTGTCTCCTGTTACCATCGACCTTAGACGCACAGTTTGGGACCCCTACCCGAGATCCGCCGGTTTTGACACCGACATTGGTGCTTTCATTGAGAGTTTCGCTGTGTCGTCGTCAAGAGGTTCGGTAGACCTGTCAATCATATACAACAATGTTGTCCAGGGAGAAACCTTCCTCCCCGGACATATCTTCGTATTCAGCGGCTTCGCACTGCGGGCCAACTCGCGTGGCCATCTAGAGCAGATCGATAGCTATGACCCTGGCCGTCAAGTCAGATTTGGAAGCTTGAACTATGTCACGGATATCCGCAGAGACTTGATCTTTGACGGATTCAAGACCATGGCAGTCGCTCCCTGTCGCCACGATGAACATGACTTAAACCTTCCATCGGACCATGCCCAGGGGATAGCACCTGTAACTGCTCTGGCCCTAGATCCGGAGCAGATTGCGCCATCGGAGCATAGGAGGCTCAACCCCGCCACGGATGCCGCAGACTCAGCGGTGTCAGAGACGCACACCAACCCAACCTCGAGTGGGATCTGTGTCACCGGAACCTCGAACCCATTTCCGGCTACAAGTTTCGAAGCATGTGCGTCCGCGCACGACGAGCTTGATCAAGCATCGATCATCGAATTCAGCTCCGCAGACATCTTTCGGCACTCGCCTTTAGGCGACGTGCTAAACTCATTAAAAACACTCTCCTTAGCGGGGGACTCTCAGCCGAATTATATCTGGTTCGAACTAGAGGCTGACGACGGAGAATTTCGCTTCCCCACCCACCCGCCCACTTAATAGCAACTATCAAAGACTTAACCAACATGATCGATTACGGCTCCGAAGACATCGACGGTATGGACGACGATGCTGGAGAGGAGCAGGCCAAAAACCCACCGTTCATCGGACGATGGACGGCCACCTCCTCATACGACGTATACATGGTAGATGCACCAAAAGAGAATAGTGGCGATGACAAGGAAGATCCAATTGAGGAAAAACCTCCTGAGATACAACCAAAGCGCCGGCATCACCGGCGCCGCTCTAAATCACGCCACATCAAAGACAGCAACACCGGCACAGGAGAAGATAACACTCCGGACGGTGCCGAAGACAATGAAGACCCCGTTGAGGCAACTTTCGAACAAGATGAACGGGAAGACGGGCAAGTTAGCCCTGATGAACATGCCACACATGAAGACTCGGAGAACAGTAATTATCTTCCGCTCTCCGAGGATGAGGTGAGCCTCGACACCAAGGATTTTATTGTGCCAGAGGAACCTCTCGAGCAGGAGCGCTTTAAGCACAGGCTAATAGCCACTGCAAGGAGCCTGAAAAAGACGCAGCAGCTTCAAGCTGATCAAGATCTGCTCAACGATAGATGGACTGACGTCCTGGCAGTCGAGGAATATGGCCTTAAGCGTCCAGCCAAAAGTTACCCAAAGCGCAAATTGGTACCTCAGTTCGATGATGACGCGCTGGAGCCCGTACCATCATCGCGCAATGCGGCTGACCGACCACCACGTGGTCGAGACAAAGCGGCAACTCAAGCCGAACACCAGCCCGCCCCACCTCACCGTAAAGGCAGAGGCAAAACAGCTCAGGGACATACATATGACCTGTGGCAGGACTTGGATAGTAGAGCAGGTCAGAACAGATCGATCTATGGATCACGGGGACGTGCCCCGACACGCGATAACGGCTATCTAGGTGGACACAATAATCATACTTACACCCAGGCCGCGAACCGCAGATGGGCTCCATCTGAACTACGTCATGACGTGGCCTAATATAGAGGCGTCGCACACCCCCTTTGCTTCACAGATGAGGTAATGGAGCACGAATTACCAGAAGGGTTTAAACCCGTAAACATCGAATATTACGATGGGACAACAGACCCCGCAGTATGGATCGAGGATTTTCTTCTTCACATTCATATGGCCCGCGGTGACGATCTCCATGCCATGAAATAACTCCCACTAAAACTCAAAGGACCAGCCGGCACTGGTTGAACAGTCTGCCTGAAAACTACATATACAGCTGGGAGGACTTGGAAGAGGCCTTCCTTGACAACTTCCAAGGTACATATGTTCGACCTCCGGATGCCGATGACTTAAGTCACATAATTCAACAGCCCGGAGAGTCAGCCAGGAAACTATGGACTAGGTTCTTAACTAAAAAGAACCAGATCGTCGACTATCCCGATGTCGAAGCCTTGGCGGACTTTAAACACAGCATCCGGGATGAGTGGCTCACCCGACACCTCGGCCAAGAGAAGCCGAAGTCCATGGCAGCCCTTACGGCACTTATGACCCACTTTTGCGCGGGCGAAGATAGCTGGCTAGCCCGTAGCAACAACAATGCAAGTGAACCTGGCACTGCGAAAGCCAAAAATAGCAACGGCAAGCCCCAACGCAACAGACACAAGCGTCGAAACCGACGACACGACGGTTAACGCCTGATTTAGTGGCTCCAAGTCTGACCGCATACTCGATCACCCATGCCAGATACACAGCACCCCCGACAAACCAGCCAATCACACCAACAGAGATTGTTGGGTTTTAAACAGGCCGACAAGTTAAATTCTGAGAACAAGGAAAGTGGGTCGCAAAGTGAGGACAATGACGAGGAGCCCCATGCACCAAACACAGGGGGACAGAAGAAGTTTCCCTCCCAAGTTAAAACGGTGAACATGATATACGCTACCCACATCCCCAAGAGGGAACGCAAGCGCGCGCTCAGGGATGTCTATGCGATGGAGCCAGTCGCCCCAAAGTTCAACCCATGGTCTTCATGTCCGATCAATTTTGATCGCAGGGACCATCCGACCAGTATCGGTCATGGCAGTTCAGCCACACTGGTCTGCTACCCACAAGTATAGGGGATCAATTGTAGCCTCTTTCGATAAGTAAGAGTGTCAAACCCAACGAGGAGCTAAAGGTAGAACAAATATTACTTCAAGTTCTATCGACCACCGATACAACTCTACGCACGCTTAACGTTCGCTTTACCTAGAACAAGTATGAAACTAGAAGTACTTTGTAGGTGTTTTTGGATAGGTTTGCAAGATAATAAAGAGCGCGTAAATAAAAAGTAGGGGCTGTTTAGATAAAGAAGCAATAAGGTTAGTATAGCGAGTGTGGAAAAGTGGTGGTAGGAGTTGCGAAATTGTCCCTAGCAATTGACTATGTTACTAGACCGATAGCAAGTTTTATGTGGGAGAAGCCACTGCTAGCATGTCATCCCTGACATGGAATTCTATGCACTTATGATTGGAACTATTAGCAAGCATCCGCAACTACTAACGTTCATTAAGGTAAAACCCAACCATAGCATTAAGATATATTGGTCCCCCTTCAATCCCATAGGCATCAATTTCTATGCTAGGTTGAAGTTTCTGTCACTCTTGCCCTCCAATACATAGTCCTATCAACATACAACTAACCCTATGGTGTGATCCACGCGCGCACTCATATGATGGGCACCAAAGGATAGCAACATAACCATAAGCAAGTTTAATCAATCATACCAATTCATCAACCACCGATAGGAAAACGAAAATCTACTCAGACATCATAGGATGGCAACACATCATTGGATAATAATATGAAGCATAAAGCACCATGTTCAAGTAGAGGGTACAACGGGTTGTGGGATAGTGGACCGTTGTAGATAGAGGTGGGAAGGTGATGGAGATGTTGGTGAAAATGGCGAAGGTGTGGGTGTAGATTGCGGTGATGATGATGGCCCTCGGCGGCGTTCCGGTGCCACCGGAAGCGAGGGGGAGAGAGCCCCCCTCCTTCTTCTTCTTCCTTGACCTTCTCCCTAGATGTGAGAAGGGTTTCCCCTCTAGTCCATGGCCTCCATGGCATGGGAGGGGCGAGAGCCCCTCCGAGATTGGATTTTTCTCTCTGTCTCTCTCTTTTTCTGCGTTCTCAGATTCTGCCCTTTCACCGTTTCTTATATTCCTGGAGATCCGTAAATCCAATTGGGCTGAAATTTTAACACGATATCTATCCGGATATTAGCTTTCTTGCGGCGAAAGAAGTGCATCAACCGCCTTACGGGGTGGCCACGAGGGCCCAGGGCGTGCCTGCCCCCTGGGGCGGACCCCCCGCCTCGTGCCCCCGTCGGGCATTGTCTCGCGTTGATTTTTCTTCCCAAAAATCACATATATTCCAAAAAAATATCCATGAGTTTTTACCCCATTTGGACTCCGTTTGATATGGATATACTGCGAAACAAAAAACATGCAACAAACATGAACTAGCACTGGGCACTGGATCAATATGTTAGTCCCAAAAATAGTATAAAAAGTTGCCAAAAGTATATGAAAGTTGAAGAATATTGGCATGGAACAATCAAAAATTATAGATATGACGGAGACATATCAGCATCCCCAAGCTTAATTCCTGCTCGTCCTCGAGTAGGTAAATGATAAAAAAGATAATTTTTGATGTGGAATGCTACCTAGCATAATCTTGATCATGTAATCTAATCATGGCATGGATATTAAGACATGAGTGATTCAAAGCAATAGTCTATCATCTGACATTAAGATAATAATACTTCAAGCATACTAATAAAGTAATCATGTCTTTTCAAAATAACATGGCCAAAGAAAGTTATCCCTACAAAATCATATAGTTTGGCTATGCTCCATCTTCACCACACAAAATATTCAAATCATGCACAACCCCGATGACAAGCCAAGCAATTGTTTCATACTTTTGATGTTCTCAAACCTTGTCAACTTTCATGCAATCCATGAGCGTGAGCCATGGATATAGCACTATAGGTGGAACAAAATATGATGGTGGAGGTTGTGTGGAGAAGATAAAAGGGAGAAAGTCTCACATCGACGCGGCTAATCAATGGGATATGGAGATGCCCATCAATTGATGTCAATGTGAGGAGTAGGGATTGCCATGCAACGGATGCACTAAGAGCTATAAGTGTATGAAAGCTCAAACAGGAAACTAAGTGGGTGTGCATCCAACTTGCTTGCTCATGAAGACCTCGGGCATTTGAGGAAGCCCATCATCGGAATATACAAGCCAAGTTCTATAATGAAAATTCCCACTAGTATATGAAAGTGATAACTCAAGAGACTCTCTATATGAAGAACATGGTGCTATTCTGAAGCAAAAGTGTGGTAAAAGGATAGTAACATTGTCCCTTCTCTATTTTCTCCCATTTTTTATTTTTATTTTTTCTCTTGTTTTTCTCTTTTTTTAGTGGGCTTCTTTGGCCTCTTTTTTTATGGGTTTCTTTGGCCTCTTTTATTTTTTGTAAAGTCCAGAGACTCATCCCAACTTGTGAGGGAATCATAGCTTCCATCATACTTTCCTCACATGGGACAATGCTCTAATAGTGATGATCATCACACTTTTATTTACTTACAACTCAATATTACAACTCGATACTAGAACAAAATATGACTCTATAAGAATGCCTCCAGCAGTGTACCGGGATGTGCAATGATCTAGCGTAGCAATGACATCAAAAATAGACAAGCCATGAAAACATCATGCTAGCTATCTTACGATCATGAAAAGCAATATGACAATGAATGCTCAAGTCATGTATATGATGATGATGGAAGTTGCATGGGAATATATCTCGGAATGGCTATGGAAATGCCATAATAGGTAGGTATGGTGGCTGTTTTGAGGAAGATATAAGGAGGCTTATGTGTGATAGAGCATATCATATCACGGAATTTGGATGCACCGGCGAAGTTTGCACCAACTCTTGAGGTGAGAAAGGGCAATGCACGGTACCGAAGAGGCTAGCAATGATGGAAGGGTGAGAATGCGTATAATCCATGGACTCAACATTAGTCATAAAGAACTCACATAATTATTGCAAAAATCTATTAGTCATCGAAACAAAGTACTACGCGCATGCTCCTAGGGGGTAGATTGGTAGGAAAAGACCATCGCTCGTCCCCGACTGCCAGTCATAAGGAAGACAATCAATAAATAAATCATGCTCCGATTTCATCACATAACAGTTCACCATACGTGCATGCTACAGGAATCACAAACCTCAACACAAGTATTTCTACAATCCACAAATACCCGCTAGCATGACTCTAATATCACCATCTTTATATCGCAAAACTATTGCAAGGAATCAAACATATAATATTCAGCGATCTACAAATTTTATGTTGGATTTTATGACTAACCATGTGAATAACCAATTCCTGTCATCTCTCTAAATAGATATAAGTGAAGCAAGAGAGTTTAATTCTTTCTACAAAGGATATGCCACGCTCTAACAAATATAAGTGAAGCAAAAGATCATTCTACAAATGGCGGTTTTCTATGCGAAGAGAAACAGGCAATCCAAACTTCAAATGATATAAGTGAAGCACATGAAGCATTATATAAAGCCTTACTCCAAAGATATAAGTGAAGTGCAATGAGCATTCTATGAATCAACCAAAGACTATCTCATACCAGCATGATGCATAAAAGAAAAATGAAAAGTAAATGCAAAAGACGCTCCAAGATTGCACATATTGCATGAACGAAACGAATCCGAAAACATACCGATACTTGTTGAAGAAATATGGGATGCCTTCCGGGGCATCCCCAAGCTTAGACACTTGAGTCTCCTTGAATATTTACTTGGGGTGCCTCGGGCATCCCCAAGCTTGAGCTCTTCCCTCTCTTCCTTCTTCTCACATCGAGACCTCCTCGATCTTCGAACACTTCATCCACACAAAACTTCAACAGAAAACTTGATAAGATCCGTTAGTATAATAAAGCAAATCACTACTTTAAGTACTGTTGCAAACCAATTCATATTTCATTTTTTCATTGTAGCTACTGTAATATATCTTATCCATGGCTTAATCCACCGATATAAATCGATAGTTTCATCAAAACAAGCAAACTATGCATCAAAAAAAGAATCTGTCTAAAACAGAACAGTCTCTATTAATCTGAACATTCACCATTCCTCTCGTACTCCAAAAATTCTACGAAAATTTGGGAAAATAAAAAATTTGTATATAAAGACAGTGCAAAAAGTTTCAGAACGATTTGATGTTCCAGCAAAAAACGTAAAATCGCGCGCTACAGCCAAAGTTTCTGTCCTGCACCGTACAAACCAACAAGTAATCTAAAACATCCTAAAGGAAAACCTTGGCACATTATTTTTATTACACAATGGAATTGTACAAGGGGATAATTATTTTTGTTGAAAATTTTCTGTAATCAAGATTCACAAAGTTTCCGTGAGCATGAACAAAGTTCAAGGAGCTCCCCCACTTCAACAATGCTTGTCTCTCTCACTTTCACTTTTCTTTATGAAAAGTTTTGGCTTCCCCTCTTTATTTTTTTGTTTTTAAACTTATATGAAAGCACTCAAAAGAAATAAATGACTCTCTAAAACTTATGGGTTGTCTCCCTGGCAGCGGTTTCTTTAAAGCCATTAAGCTAGGCATGTAGTGCTCAAGTAATGGATCCACCCAGATCCCAAGGTATATCAAAGCCAATTTTAATTAACAATGATTTATAGTTTAGTAGTGAGCACAAAGTAACATATATCATGTAATGACGAAGTCTAACTCTCTTCCTATGCATCGGCATGTCATAAAAGAACAATTCATGCACACAAAGTAAAGGCCAATGCATAGTATAAACAGTTTCTTGCAATTTTTTCGTGTTGGAAACATGGGAGGCGGAGATGTAGTTCCTCTCTCATAATAATTGCAAGTAGGAGCAGCAAGCACATACATATTATATCTATCAAAATCATCATGTGTAGTAGTAAAACGCAACCCATCAATATAATCCTTAACAAGAGCAAACTTCTCTGATATAGTGTAGTCGGGAGAATCCAAATAAATAATAGGACTATCATACCTGGGTGCAATAGCAACAATTTCATGTTTAACATAAGGAACTATAGCAAGTTCATCTCCATAAGAATAATTCATATTGGCATCATGGCCACAAGCATAGCAAGCATCATCAAAAAGGGATATTTCAAGAGAATCAACGAGATCATAACAGTCATCATAGCAATCATCCTTCGGTAAGCATGAAGGGAAATTAAAAAATGTATGAGTTGAAGAGTTACTCTCATTAGAAGGTGGGCACGGGTGATCAATCCGCTCTTCCTCCTTTTGTTCTTTGCTCTCCTCCTCATCTTTCTCATCCAATGATCTCACAATGTCATTAATTTCTTCTTCCATAGACTTCTGCAAAATATTACTCTCTTCTTGGACAGCGGAGACTCTCTCAATAAAATCATCAATATCGGAATTGAATTCATAATTCTCATAGCAATATTTAAGTATAGCTAAATTTTCAGGTCTATAAACTAAATCATCAAAAATTTCACACTCTTTAAACAAAGATTCAATTTCATAAGCACCCATAAAAGCAACAAATTCTTCTATTTGTTCCACATCATAGTAATCATATATACCATTAGCATAAGAAGCCAAGGTTTTATCATCATTAAATTTGCATGAAAAGGGAAGGTGTGGAGCCTTCATCCTAGAGCAACAAGTATAATCATATCTCGAGCATAGTTCTCGAGCATACCAATGCAACATATGAATTTGAACCCATAATACTTTCCCTTTTTGAGTCAAGCGATAATCCCTGAAGTATACACGTTGATCCAACATGTCTCCCATAACATAATTGAATGGGGTTTTCTCAGGATTATCAAAGTAGTACATAATCTCTTTCACATAACCAGCATCGAGGGTTTTAGGAGGTTGCCCATCTCCATGAGTAGCAGGTACACCTAATTTTTTTTTGGTATTTCGTGTTCCATATCCATAACTAAAGATAGAGAACAACTTAGGACAGCAAATAAAATTACTTAGTGATAAAGCAAACAAGCACACACGAGAATATTCACCCCATGCTATAACTCCCCGGCAACGGCGCCAAAAAAAGGTCTTGATAACCCACAATTATAGGGGATCAATTGTAGCCTCTTTCGATAAGTAAGAGTGTCAATGCAACGAGGAGCTAAAGGTAGAACAAATATTCCCTCAAGTTCTATTGACCACCAATACAACTCTACGCACGCTTAATGTTCGCTTTACCTAGAATAAGTATGAAACTACAAGTACTTTGTAAGTATGAAACAAGTATGAAACAATAAGGTTAGTATAGCAAGTGTGCAAAAGTGGTGGTAGGATTTGCGAAATTGTCCCTAAGCAAGTGACTACATTACTAGACCGATAGCAAGTTTTATGTGGGAGAGGCCACTGCTAGCATGTCATCCCTGACTTGGAATTCTATGCACTTATGATTAGAACTATTAGCAAGCATCCGCAACTACTACCGTTCATTAAGCCAAAACCCAACCATAGCATTATGATATATTGGTCCCCCTTCAATCACGTAGGCATCAATTTCTATGCTAGGTTGAAGTTTCTGTCACTCTTTCCCTCCAATACATAGTCCTATAAACATACAACTAACCCTATGGTGTGATCCACGTGCGCGCTCATATGATGGGCACCAAAGGACAGCAACATAACCAAAAGCAAATTAAATCAATCATAGCAATTCATCAACCACTGATAGGACAGCGAAAATCTACTCAGACATCATAGGATGGCAACACATCATTGGATAATAATATGAAGCATAAAGCACCATGTTCAGGTAGAGGGTACAGCGGGTTGCGGGAGAGTGCACTTCTATAGATAGAGGGGGGAAGGTGATGGAGATGTTGTTGAAGATGGCGGAGGTGTTGGTGTAGATTGCGGTGATGATGGTGGCCCCCGGCGGCGTTCCGGCGCCACCGGAAGCGAGGGGGAGAGAGCCCCCCTCCTTCTTCTTCTTCCTTGACCTTCTCCATAGATGGGAGAAGGGTTTCCCCTCTGGTACATGGCCTCCATGGCATGGGAGGGGCGAGAGCCCCTCCGAGATTGGATTTGTCTCTCTGTCTCTCTCTGTTTCTGCATTCTCAGACCCTGCCCTTTCACCGTTTCTTATATTCCCGGAGATACGTAACTCCGATTGGGCTGAAATTTTAACACGATCTCTATCCGGATATTAGCTTTCTTGCGGCGAAAGAAGGGCATCAACCGCCTTACGGGGTGGCCACGAAGGCCCAGGGCGTGCCTACTCCCTGGGGCGCGCCCCCTGCCTCGTGGCCCCCTCGGGCATCGTCTCACGTTGATTTTTCTTCCCAAAAATGACATATATTCCAAAAAAAATCTCGATCCGTTTTTATCCCATTTGTACTCCGTTTGATATGGATTTACTGCGAGACAAAAAACATGCAACAAATAGGAACTGGCACTGGGCACGGGATCAATATGTTAGTACCAAAAATAGTATAAAAAGTTGCCAAAAGTATATGAAAGTTGTAGAATATTTGCATGGAACAATCAAAAATTATAGATACAACGAAGATGTATCATGGTCCTCGACCCAAACATTAATGGATTCCACCTCACGTGAGTCCTCATGGACGTTGGTAGCAGCCTGAACCTGCTCTATCAGGATACATCGCGCAAAATGGGCACTAATGCCTCAAGAATTAAGCCCACAAAGACTACCTTTAAAGGAGTCATACCAGCTGTAGAGGCCCGCTGTACGGGCTCAATCACCCTAGAGGTTGTCTTCGGATCCCCAGACAACTTCCGAAGTGAAGAGCTGATCTTAGATATCATCCACTTTCGCAGTGGCTATCATGCACTACTCGGACGAACCGCATTTGCACACTTCAACGCGGTGCCACACTACGTTTATCTTAAGCTCAAGATGCCCGAACCACGCGGCGCCATAACAGCCAATGGAAACACGGAATGCTCCCTCCGTACCGAGGAGCACACCGTTGCGTTAGCAGCAAAAGTACAGAGCGGCCTTCTCAAGCAGAACCTTAATTCGACGGCCAAGCTCCCGGACACTATCAAACGAGTCCGGACTACTCTGCAGTGGGACAGCCCAGCTCGTCAAGAGCTCGACTAGCAATTTGGCCTCCGTCCCAGTCCCAACCAAGTGGCGGCATTCGTACCGCGTGTACATAACTATGCACTCAAAATACCATGGGCATAGACGGAGGCATAACTAGTTTCTGGTCAATAATATGGCTCGACCGCTCTTGGACACACATACTTGCATTTTTTCTTTTTTATCCTCTTTGGGTTTATTTTCTGCAGGCTTCCTCTGACAACCTGATCATCGGTCCTCTCGACAGGATGGATACACCAAGATGGCAAGAAGCACTAGCGTACAAGGGAATTTCTAGGTGGTCTCTTTAACAATCACTCTACTTGTTTTCAGGACTCGCACGCAACTCTCCCTTGGTTGTGGCATGTCAAATAGCCCAGCTTATTGCACCACGTGTACAAATACGCTTTGATGTATTAATGAAACTATATTGGAAACAATCTGCGGCCCAGCTTCTGCAGCAATAGCTTACTACCCCCCTTTTCTTTTCTTTTTTTTCTTTTTTCTTGATAACCTTCTCAAGTTGTACCCGTACACTTTGGTACGCTTTAAATCTTCCAAGGGCTTCATTACGACCCATAATACGGCAACAAAGTCCGAACATTTTTTACAATATAGTTCGGCACCCCAAATTTAGCATTATATGCATTGGCTCCGAATCATGTCTTTGGTCAATAGTTGTAGCGACCCGACCTCAAACGGTCAAGCCTCTGTGTATCCGTGCCATCCCTAGATCGGTATGCTGGCACACAAAGTACATCAATGTATATATCAAAGTGTAATCACATGTATAAATAACGTAAAACTGATATATACCTCATAAATATCAGCGGAAACGATCGAATGGGTGTGGAGTCCCATCAACGCCAAAGGCAAGTTGAGTGTAGACCGTAACCCTACAACATAACTCTTACTCATCGTAGAAAGTTCCTGCAACATAAGATGTGGCAGCCCTGTAGGTCAGTACATTGAATGTACTGGCAAGTCACAACATAAGAATAATGAACCTATTTGTACATGCAATTTGGCTGGTGGAAAGCTCTAAGTTTAGTTTTTGCATAAAGCTAGTTTTCCCCTAGAACAAAGGATATTATTCTATCACTACAATATAGCATAGGATGAGTTGGCAAACCCAACTCAATCCATTCCCAATGTTTCATTTAACCCAACTGTTTAATTAAGAGTGACGAGATCTCCTAGCATTTCCACTACTAGATGCTCAAGTTGTCCGTAACCGGGGACACGACTAATCGATTAGGTTTTAACACTCTGCAGAGGTTTGCGCACTTTTCCCCACAAGACTCGATCGCCTCCCTTGAAGTTCTCGCACTACCTGGCATTTGAGAACAGGATGACCGAGACAGTCTTTCGAAAATGTTCCCCCTTAACCCACGGATAGGCCGGTACACCTACATCATTCTACATCTGCTAGCCCATCCCGGAAGGGGTCACATTAACTACTCAAGTAAGCCA
Organism: Triticum urartu; assembly: GCF_003073215.2. NCBI lineage: Eukaryota > Viridiplantae > Streptophyta > Magnoliopsida > Poales > Poaceae > Triticum > Triticum urartu. Next base: position 42,876,599 of record NC_053027.1, on the reverse strand, counting down.
GAGCCCATATTGGCTTGTGGCTGCACGCGTAAGCTTCTAGACATGAGAATACAATTGATCTCTTTGAGCCTGGGCGGCCGACCACTAGTGGTGCACCACCATGGATTAACCATGCATGCTCCCACTGTACTTCGCCACCATTCAAACCAAATACCGCCCAGGTAGTTCATTTACAAGTCTTGGTCCTGATTACTACTTTGTCACTCATATATCACCATGTTCACTTCCCAAACCACGTCTACATTTGGCGAGGCAAAAAAATAAACTTACACGTTGGTGACAAGGATGTATAGATCAGACCTACCTTAAATGAACTACTAGGTAATGGCATAGCCATATGGCAACAATAAATCCTACCATGCAATCCTACCACAAAAGGACTAAGTGCATAATATAAAACATAGGTAATTGGAAGAATGGTCAAATGTGAACTTGCCTGGTAATAGTTGATGAAGAACTCGATTGCCTCCCTTGAAGTTCTCGCACTGCCTGGCATTTGAGAACAGGATGACCGAGACATAGTATTTCGAAAATGTTCCCCCTTAACCCACGGATAGGCCGGTACACCTACATCATTCTACATCTGCTAGCCCATCCCGGAAGGGGTCACATTAACTACTCAAGTAAGCCAGAGCCCATATTGGCTTGTGGCTGCACGCGTAAGCTTCTAGACATGAGAATACAATTGATCTTCTGAGCCTGGGCGGACGAGTGGTGCGACCGACTAGTGGTGCACACCATGGACTAGGACTACACATGGATTGCAGGGCTGGCTCCACGAAACTGGGGGGCTGGGTTGGTGGTCGCGACCAGTCAAGCTAGCAAAGGATCCTGGCCGCTAGTGTGTGGTAGTTATCATTAGTTTACAAAGTGGGTGGTGCCTGATTACGTACTCTTGATCAGGCATATATGCGAGCGCGGGGAGTGTCGACAGCGTCCCAAACCAGTGGCGTCAACATTTTGGCGAGCAAAAAATATTAACTTACACGTGGCTGACGGAAGGATGGTTTGGCATCGGGACGCTGATGTGTTTTCCAAATAAAATATTTATTGAGAAACCGAATCTGTGAGGTCTTCAGTAGTGTAGAATTTAAGTTTCTCGCTTACCGTTTGGTAGACATAAGCGGGTAGATCAGTGATATAGCCAGTGAGCATAAAATTATTTACATGGGCGAGCGACGTATACGTATAGTGGGACTATCTGCGTGGGGATTCTCAAGGCCAACTTATATTTAGCAGGTAGGGCACCAGGCCAAAATAAGATACAGAATGCTGACATGAAACAATGTGGTGTGGAGAGCATATCGAGCTGTTGGGGTTTGGGTTAGAACATCGAGGGAGAGGGTGGTCGGTGGAAAACATCAGCGCGGGGAGGTGGAAGACTGACAGGGTGACATCGAAAAACTGGCATGCTTCCATTACGATGCCGTTGCGAGGGATGGCTCAATTGTATATTATGGGGGGTAGCTGGGGAGAGCAAGAAATATGAGTTGGATACCTAGACCAGGTCGCGAGCGAGACTTTGAGTTAGGCATTCCTCGAGGCGGTCGGTAAGCTGCCTGCTATCGTTGATACTCTTCATCATGAGACTGCCTTCGTCAGCATCTGGCCAAATCAACAAGCCAGTGAGTACTTTGAAAGTACTCGCAAGACAGTTCGGACGTAAGATATAACAAATGCATGCATGAATGCGTCACGATTAATTCACCAATGTACATTCAAAATTAGCATAACGAAGTAAGTAAAAGGGAAACGGCGGTAGTCCGCCTGAAATCCCAACAAAACATAAATGAAAACCGATCGGGTGTCTGAAGCGACGCCTCGAAGGGACAAATAAATATAAAAAAAAATGCCACAGTCGGGCGTCTGAGCGACACCACATAAAGGGCTTTAAAAGAAATGCCACAGTCGGACGTCTGAGCGACATCACAGAAAGGGCTTTAAAAGAAATGCCACAGTCGGACGTCTGAGCGACATCACAGAAAGGGCTTTAAAAGAAATGCCACAGTCGGACGTCTAAGCGACATCACAGAAAGGGCTTTAAAAGAAATGCCACAGTCGGACGTCTAAGCGACATCACAGAAAGGGCTTTAAAAGAAATGCCACAGTCGGACGTCTAAGCGACATCATAGAAAGGGCTTTTATCGAAAGTAAAATAATATTCATAATCAACATTCAAGTCATGAATATAAACGGGTTAGTCCATCCACAGGAATAATCATTTAACCGGAATTAGCACTCATGCGATTCACCGGAGTCTCTATCATCAAAACTGGCACTTGTCAGGATAAGATGATACTGAACTTGGACATAGAATAGATGATTCAAGGAATATATGACTCTGCAGAGGTTGTACAAAAATTCCCCACAGCCAAAGGATTTCCGTAGTCACGAAGGACTAGTTCCGTTTACGGTATTTCGGAAGAAAACACAGCTAACCAGTACACACCCATCCTACCTCTCGATGCTAGGAATCACCCTAGACATCGTCCAAGAAAAACTTTTGAGACGGGGAGATCACAATCTCGAATAGCATGGGATCAAATTTATATACGCGCGCTCTAAGGGGTGCCCCCCTCTCGGTCCCAACCGGAAACACCCATGCCCCCTGACCGGATGACTGGCTTTAATCCAGGGCCATGGAACCATCATCCGGGCCTCCCCTTTTGGTGTGTACCAGGAAAGCGGTTTGCAACTTACTAAGCCATATTCCTTGCGGAAAACATGTGGTAGTACACGGAAGGAAATAGGAGGAACTGGACCGATATGGCTTGACACAGCAGTTACAAAGCCTGGCATAAGACTGGCATGCTACAACACTGCCATCTTACCCATCCTCATGCCAACACATGGCCATTCATATTCACATCCATCCACTTATGAATCATCGAACTCACTTACCTCAACAATGCATGGAAATAACGTTCATCGGTATGCTCATCAACATGCCATGAGACTAACTAAAATGCAAAACATGCCAAGACACTCATCATATGAAAAGTTCAAACATGCTTGCCTGGTTCGGAGTAGTCGGAGCCTAGCTCGGTGAAGTTTGCGGTTCCGTCACCTCCTTCGGTATCTATGGTATAAAGAAAATATACGCGCTATCGTGAATACCGTGAGGTGCACAAAAAGTATTCCAAACAATTTTCAAATAAATATGATAAAAAACTAGACAAAAATCTGAAGAGGACAGAAAAAGAATCAATCAAAAATACTATTCTGTTTAAAAGTTATAAAGGTTTTTGTCCAGGGACTCATCTGTAATGAAACAGAAAGTTTCCAGGGGCTAGCTCATAAAAATAGAAAACGTTTCAGTATTGAATACGCCGGCCCAGAGGGGAAAGCGTATTTTGCCCGAAGGCGCTTCCAGAAAACGATTCACTTAGAAATGACAGAGAGGCTGACGGTGGGGTCCCACTCGTCAGGTTTAAACTTTCAAATGAGGAAACGAAGCTCGTCACCGCCCGAGAGCCGTGGTGGTCGCCGGCGGCGATCCACGGCGAGGCAGGGGGATCGGAGGGTACCTCCGTGATCAGGGCTCCTTCCCGCGTCGGTTGGTGGTAGTGGTGGTCGCCGGCGAGTACCACGTCGACGGCGAGCTTTGCTCCAGCGGACGGCGGCTCGGGTGGTCGAGGGACTCGTCGGAGAGAGCTGCGAAGGACAAATTGATGCTGGCGTTAGCTTACTGGGTACTAGAGGGAGTAACTGACGGGGTTTGGGCGCCGGAGATGGCCTCACCGGAGCGAATCATGGTGGAGGCCGAGGCGGATCGGGGCGGTCGGAGTTGGGGGAGGAGACCTCCTCGAGGTCCTCCTGGTGGCTTGGCAGAGCTTTGGTGAGGTGTAAAGGTGGTGCGTGCTCGAGGGTGAGCTCGGGGGCCCTTTTTATAGGCGGTCCGAGGCGGTGGCCGTGAACGGGGGTCTCCGGTGAAGATTACGGCGGCGCAGGGCTTGGTCGGGGGTAATCAGGGCGTTGGGCGTCGTCGTTGAGGTCCACCGGTTCCATTTAGGTGCTAATCGAGCTGGGATTTGGTGCTTTGGGGAGAGCTCGACAGAACGGGGCGGCGCGGGCCCGTCGGCGGCAGGGAGCACGTTCCGTGCTTGCCGGGCCACGGCGACGGTGCCACGGGCGTGCGCTGGCGTGCAAGAGGCCACGCGTAGAGCCAGGGAGCAAAGGGCGGCGCGGAACGGCGTTGAGCCGCCGTTCTTGATCCCTGTCGGCTGTAACGGGGTTTCGGCCGCCGCAAGACACGCCGGCGCGGGCGGCCAGGGGCGCCGCCGACGCCGGGAAGACGCCAAGCGCGCGTGCGGGGGTGCTGGCCAGGGAGAAGAGGCCGCGTGCAACGCGCCAAGCGCACTGTCAACGCGTGAGTGAAGCTGACGGACGAAAAACGACACTGAAGTCTGAATTTTCTGAATTTGCAAACGAATAGTGCAGCTCAGGTGTTCGACAGAATGTTTTTGGCCTCTGGGGATTTTTCCTTGAGCTGATTTTTGGTGGAGTGGCTTCTCATTGCTCAAGTAGGCTGCCTGAATTTTGGTGGAATTTTTGGAGAAGTGTAGATATGAATTTCACCAAATTTGGCAAATCTGGTCCAAACTTGCAGAGACTGAATTTTGAAAATTTTGAAAAGGGGAGGAGTGGATCAAGATGGTTCTGGGTTGTGGATGCTAAGGACAATCCAGAGGAGTTGGTTTTAGGTCAAAACTCAAACGAAATAGGGTACTTGCTTTGAAAATTTCTCAAGCTCCAAATAATTTTCAGAAATGATTTGAGGGGAAAAATAAATAGAATAAAATCCAAAACTTGCTTAGATGAGTTGGGACAGAGAACTTAGGTTGATTACAAGGAGGAGGGGAGGTTTTGGAGGGGTTTTACCAGATGGGCAAAATTACAAAGTCATGGGTGGTTTCCAAGATATGAAAATCCCAAATTTTCATAGAGTTACTTTTTAAAAGAAAAAGATTAAACTCCCAAAGTAATTTGAGAGGGAACCAACAGAGAAGAACTTTCAAAATATCAAACACCATAGTTTTGAAAAAAAAAATCCTTGCCAAAGAAAAGGAAGTTTTTTTTTAAGAGGAAGGATTTCTGGAAAAAAAATTAAATGTCCTTAAAAAAAATCAACAAAGTTTTTGATGAAAATCCATTAAAAATTTTGGGAGTGTCACAGATGTATAGATCAGACCTACCTTAAATGAACTACTAGGTAATGGCATAGCCATCTGGCAACAATAAATCCTACCATGCAATCCTACCACAAAAGGACTAAGTGCATAATATAAAACATAGGTAATTGGAAGAATGGTCAAATGTGAACTTGCCTGGTAATAGTTGATGAAGATTATATTGCTCTCAGAAATTTACTTAATAGAACTATTCATCACTCTCCAATGAAAATCTATAAAGTCAAACATTACACTCACATAAGCAATCATTTTAGAGAACCAAGAAGAACATGCAAAGCAAAAAGTCTTGGAAGAACCAAATGAACATACAACACACTAAGCTACTACAGAAATATTCTAAGTGCAAAACAACATAGGCCTATGGTTCAAATAGTGATGTGAAATATAGTGCATACAATGCATACTAGTAAAAATTGTAAAGGGCAGATTCTAGTGTGTGAAAATTATTGTGACAAAGGTCCAGGTGATAGGGTTTTGCTACACTGACAGCATGCAAAAGGAATCGACTTCATCGGAGCTACGGTTTAGGAGATATGGCCATTTGAAGTTCGAATTCAAATCTGAATAAAGTTCAAATTTGAAATTGGAAAAAGTTTACAAACATGATGCTACTGGATATATCTAATCATGACGAAGAATTTGCCATTGGTTTATTCGAAAGTGGAGTTATGGTTAAAAAGATACGGCTATCCGAAGTTCAAGGACTAATCTGTAAAACTCAGGGACTAAACAGAAAAGAAAAAATTGCGAGCAGGTCCTCGGCCACGTGGCTTCTTGCGGGTGGCTGGGCAGCATTCGCTGCAGAAGCTATACGGCGAACGGCTGGCATTTAATAAAAACGCTAAGGCGCGCCTAGCTAACAAAAACCGTCCGGCGGTTTTTAAAATAAAAACCGGGGTACGGTTAACCGCGTGCTGGTTTAACTAAAAGAAACACAACTAACCTGATCTAATCTAGGCCGTCCATGGTAGATCGAACGGGCGAGGGTGGGGTGGTGGTTCACCGTGGGCGACGGCGACGAACGACGGCAGCGCGGCAACAAGCGGTGACGGGGCGGCAGCGGCGACCGTTTCGGCGGCGGAGAAGGTGACGAGGAGGACGGGCGCGTCGAGGGCGTCCAGGGAGTGGTGGTGCGGGGTGTCGGCGACGTCCAGACGGTGGAGGAAGGGCAGCGGCACTCCCGTGCTCCGGCGAGGTCGGATGTGCTCCCGGCGGGTGTTCCCGCGGCGGGAAGGCGACGGGGAGGTTGGGCGCAGCGCGGGCTGTCCGGTGGTGGAGGCGGCGTTTCCAGAGGACGTTGGGGTCGACAAGGCGAAGGTGGGGTGCTCCGGTGCTCCAGCGAACTCGGGCTTCGTCGAGGCGGCGTCTCCGGTGACCTAGGGACAGGAAAAGGATGTCAACAAGGCGCGCTTCGACTCGGGCAACAGATTGAAGAAGAAGACGGAGGCCGCGACGGCTTACGGACGACGGAAAACTCCGGCGACAGAGCTTCGGATGGCGAGATGCGAAGCGACAAGGTGGTGGCTACGAGCGACGTGGGGAGCAGCGAGACGGCGAGGTCGAACGAGGAACCTTGGGGCTTTTATATTCAAGGTGAGGGCGTGCGGGTGCCGCATATAAGCCTTATCCTGAGAGCTTCGGCCGGCGGGTTCGCGCGGAGCGCGTGTGTGTGCTCATCCAGCGGGAGGAGCGGGAGGTTGGGGTGACCTGGGGAGCAGGCCCCATCTGGCAGCGAGTGCGAGGGGGAGCGAGCGAGAGAGGGGCGCGGGCGAGCGAGGCGTAAGGCCTGGGGTGGCCTGAGGCTCCACGTCGGGCCGAATTTGGCCATGGGCCGGTTGGGTGCTCCTGGGCCGAACAGTGTTTCGGTCCAGGCGGTGTTTTTTTTACATAACAAAAACTTCAACAGAGCAAAAATAAAAATAAAATAAAACAAAAATTACATAGGCATATTATATACCAAAATGCTCAGAAAAATACCAAGAATAAGATAAACTATTTTCCAAGTTCAAATAAATCATAAAAGTCAAACAGTGCTAGTTTTGCATTTAAAACCAATAAAAAACATTTTTAAAATACCAAAATGATTTCAAATTTATTTTCTCCTAATTTTCTATTGAATGGAATCATTTTACCCTTATTTCCATTTATTTATTTTTAGGAGAAAAATATTTTGAATAGAAACTCAAATAACTCCCAATTGGATTTGAATTTGGAACTTCAAACAACTTCAAATGGAAAATGAGTTTCAAATAACTTCAAAGTGACTTCCAATTTATTTCTTTGAAACTTCCAACTCTCTTTCTTCAAATATGAAGAAGTCATTTTATCTTCCCTCATGAACTCATTGAGCTGCTTAAAGTTTCTAGATTTAAAAATATTTCAAAATGGAATTCAAATGATTTTCAAACAACTTTTCATTTCTTTAAATGGAAGAAGTAGTATTATCTTCACTCTAGGGTTTTGTGATGAAATGAATTTGAATTCATGGTGATCAAAATGCAAGATGAAAGTTTCGGGAAAGTCCTTTTATTCCCTCTCGTTCAACTTTCAAAAAGTTTTCAATTTCCAATCATTTTCACAAAATCAATCACACAACAATCAAACAAACAATCATAATAATTTATTTAATATAACATTCCAAAATTTAGAATTTTGGGATGTTACAAACTACCACCCTTAAAATGAATCCCGTCCTAGAGATTCGAAGAGGCTAGAAAGAAGGTTAGGTTTGGGGGGTCTCCCTGAAAATCCATTAATCAACACATGGTATGGGGTGCTACCACCCTTAGAAGCATGGTCATGGTTCCAACAAAACTCATGTACTCCATCCCTTGCGTTGACGGTGTTGGTCTTCTCATATTCTCCGGGATAACTCCTTCACTTTTGCTCTTCTGGTAAGGGCATGGCATTTTCCTCAAAATCAGGAGTCCTTGCATCAAAATAGGATCCTTCTGAGACTTGACAGGCCTGGCGCCAATGCTAAACAACTATCAAAAACCTCATGGTGGTCGACAATTACTGGTTCCTCCTGCAGAAAATGGGTCTGGGTTGAATCTCACCGTATAACATACGATTGGCAATGGGTGCCCGTACAGGGTTTCCATCGTCCTGCCATTCTAAGGTTTTCGGCTTATCGTGTCGACACTCTTCTAGGGTTTTAAGTCTCTCTGATTTTCTATCAACATATGATAACTCATGATAGAAGTCTCCGGTATGGGGGCTAATCCATCACGTACTTGAATCATTACTACATACGCAGGTAGTGAATCACGTATTCTAACACTTGGGCATCTTCACAAGCATTGCAGAACTTCTCTTCTCCATGAACTAGGTTCAGGTAAATCCATTGGTTCTGCAAGCCAAACAAAACCTCTATCGTTTCTTCAATACTCTCGGGTTTACGTAACTTCCTATAGAACGTTTGCTGATGAAATCACAGCTTCCTTCAGAATTCTTTCCTTCAACAAGATTGTGCTTGTTTCCTTATCAAATCCTGGGTCCTGTGGGTTATGGCCCACTTCAACACTTGTATATCTTTAACTCATCCGTGGAGTTACTATTGTTCCATATTCCAACATTACATCTCCTTTAAATCCAATAGTACTTCTTTCCTTCATACTCTTGGGGTAACCATCATAACTAAAACCAAACTCCAACTCATTTGTCCAAACTCCATTCTATGGAATACATTTTCTTTTCCATTGTTCAAGTGTTCACACAAACAAGTACGGCCAAAAAATGTACTGGTTCATCCATAATCCATATTCTCTTCATATCAAATCCTTTATTACATCCTTAACCACTACTCAAAACTCAAATTTGAAAAGTACTTTATTACAAAAGCTGCCATCCACATAGTTTGGTATGGTCAAGAATTACTTCCATCTTTATTCATTTGCCCTTCTTGAAGATACTTCAGTCCCACTAGAATTGTGCGATGTGATCCTTCAAATCATCGATGTTTTGCTTCATCGTGGTGGCCATGAGCTTCATCTCCATCATCTCTGCATGGACCTCTCTCAGATATTCCTGAGTGTGACGGAGTCTTGCTTCTAGTATTTCTCCAATCTGACGTATGGCTTCCATAGCAGCTTCATGAACAGAGTCGAAGAATGTTGCTCGTGGTACTCGAGAAATGAAAAAGTATTATCCCATAGTCTTTGGGCAAACTCCCTTCACACGGTGGAGCTGTACCTCCACATACCAAAGTTCAACTCCCTTCTCCATGAAAGGATAACCCTTGTAGACTGCATCTCCTTCAAGATGAATATGCTTCATCATGTCCTTCAGGGTTTTTGGGTAATCCTGATCACCGGTCAGGGTCGTAGTCATTTCCGGGCCCTTGAGAAAATACTCGTAAAGGGTTTTCATCTGCAGGTATAAGATAGAAGGGGTGCTCAGGATAATGTATATATTTCCTTGGGTGAAATGTGGTTATTTTGGGGGAAAGGTTTGGGTCAGCTTGCCCATGGGCTCAAGTTTTAAGTCTGGGTGACATAGTGAGGGAGGCACTCACAATCAACAAAGAACTCATGACACCTCATATGAGATTTCAAACATATGAACTTTTATTTCTTCACGAACTATTACAATTTCCATTTCATAACTCAACTCAACATCCCCAAAATAAAAGTGTATTCCACATTTATTACATGCTTTATTACAATATCAAGATCTCAACTACTCAGCGCAAGCTTTCCTCGAGTCTGGACATTCTCTGGCAAAATGTCCTACTCCTTTGCAGCATAAACAAATGACTTCAGACAAATCCAGGGGCTTCCTGGTGGTTATCTTGGCTCCTTGGGTTCTTGGCTTCCTTGCTGGGCATTTGCTAGCGTAATGACCTAAATCCTTGCACCTGTAACAAGTGATTTGACTCAGGTCCTTTTCTGCAGAAATTGGGTTGTTCTGGGGACACATGCACTTTCTCTTCCTGGACTTCTTTGTTCCGATCAATTCTTCTATCTCATGTGGATCAAACTCCACTTCTTCCGTCGGAAAGTTTCCCAGATACTCTTGGCTTTCCTTCGTGCAATACTATGAAAAATGTCCTTCTTCTCCACATGAATAGCAAGCATTGGAGTAAGATCTGTTTAGGCTTTCTCCATCAGGGTCGTCAACATCTTTTTTCATCACCGGTTTTCTTAAACTTTCCCCGAAGGCTTCTTTCACTGCTTCCTTCTACTTCTTGGTAATTTCTTGTACCTTGGGATAAATATGACAATGGGCAGGGTAGTGCGTAGTTCCTTCACACAAGAAACAAGTAACCTTCAAGGTTGGACATTCTTCAGCTTGGTGATTTCCTTCACTATGAGGGCATCCATCCTTGTGTCCTTCATGGGTATGTCCTATCTCACCAATAATCTTGCATGCACAAGGTTTTTTCATTTTATTGCCATAGGGCTTCTGAATAAGACGAGACCTCAGTAGAGTCATCTTGAATTCCTCCCAAGTTTCCGCCCCGTTACATCCTTGTATGGCCTGATGCATTTTCCACCAGGTTGCAGCACTTTTTGTAAAGTACTAAAGAGCGTATTGAACCTCATACTTCCTTGCAACCAAATTGCTCCTGAAGTGATTCTCCATGTTTTGAATCCATAGCTCTGCCTCTAACTAAGTGATCGGTCCAGAGAATACAAGTCCATCTTCATTCATCATCTATTGGGTCCAAGGGTTTTGGGATAAGATAAGAGGGATAGACAGATACACACAATACACACAATATAGTTTTGAAAATAGGTTTTATTTGTTGTTGTCAGAAAACACACACCAAAATATGACACCTCACAAATCATCGCATCTAACGTGAGTATACAACAAGGGTTTGGTCTTCTAAAGGTCATATAAATCTTGGAATTCTTCAATGTCTTCAAAGTCTTCGAGTCTTTGACTTTTGTAGCTTCAACTCTTCTAATGTATGTTGAAGTCCTCTTTTACACTGAAGTGGTCCTCAGTTGTCTGATATCTTGCCCTTCTCGGAGTGGTCTCATCAGTTGATCCTGCGTGTGGTCAAAGGGAAAAGGGGTATTGTACAACTATTTGAGGTAAAAGGAAAGATTTGATAAAGCTCAGAAAAGAAGAGAGGTAAAGGACCTTTTTGAAAATAAAGTTTAAGAGAAATCCTTTCCTAAGGGCTTTCCAGTTTCCAGGGTCAGGTACTATAGTCAACATGTGCTCTGATACCATCTCTGTAGCGACCCGACCTCAAACGGTCAAGCCTCTGTGTATCCGTGCCATCCCTAGATCGGTATGCTGGCACACACAGTACATTAATGTATATATCAAAGTGCAATCACATGTATAAATAATGTAAAACTGATATATACCTCATAAATCTCAGCGGAAACAATCGAATGGGTGTGGAGTCCCATCAACACCAACGGCAAGTTGAGTGTAGACCGTAACCCTACAACATAACTCTTACTCGTCGTAGAAAGTTCCTGCAACATAACACGATGCAGCCCTGTAGGTTAGTACATTGAATGTACTGGCAAGTCACAACATAAGAATAATGAACCTATTTGTACATGCAATTTGGCTGGTGGAAAGCTCTAAGTTTAGTTTTTGCATAAAGCTAGTTTTCCCTAGAATAAAGGATATTATTCTATCAATACAGTATAGCATAGGATGAGTTGGCAAACCCAACTCAATCCATTCCCAAAGTTTCATTTAACCCAACTGTTTAATTAAGAGTGATGAGATCTCCCAGCATTTCCACTACTAGATGCTCAAGTTGTCCGTAACCGGGGACACGACTAATCGATTAGATTTTAACACTCTGCAGAGGTCGCACTTTTCCCCACAAGACTCGATCGCCTCCCTTGAAGTTCTCGCACTGCCTGGCGTTTGAGAATAGGATGACCGAGACATAGTCTTTCAAAAATGTTCCCCCTTAACCCACGGATAGGCCGGTACACCTACATCATTCTACATCTGCTAGCCCATCCCGGAAGGGGTCACATTAACTACTCAACTAAGCCAGATCCCATATTGGCTTGTGGCTGTAAACGTAAGCTTCTAGACATGAGAATACGGTTGATCTCTTTGAGCCTGGGCGGCCGACCACTAGTGGTGCACCACCATGGATTAACCATGCATGCTCCCATTGTACTTGACCACCATTCAAACCAAATACCGCCCAGGTAGTTCATTTACAAGTCTTCGTCCTGATTACTACTTTGTCACTCATATCTCACCATGTTCGCTTCCCAAACCATGTCTACATTTGGTGAGGCAAAAAAATAAACTTACACATTGGTGACAAGGATGTATAGATCAGACCTACCTCAAATGAACTACTAGGTAACGGCATAGCCATCTGGCAACAATAAATCCTACCATGCAATCCTATCACAAAAGGACTAAGTGCATAATATAAAACATAGGTAATTGGAAGAATGGTCAAATGTGAACTTGCCTGGTAATAGTTGATGAAGATTATATCGCTCTCAGAAATTTACTTAATAGAACTATTCGTCACTCTTCGATGAAAATCTATAAAGTCAAACATTGCACTCACATAAGCAATCATTTCAGAGAACCAAGAAGAACATGCAAAGCAAAAAGTCTTGGAAAAACCAAATGAACATACAACACACTAAGCTACTACAGAAATATTCTAAGTGCAAAACAACATAGGCCTATGGTTCAAAGAGTGATGTGAAATATAGTGCATACTATGCATACTAGTAAAAATAGTAAAGGGCAGACTCTAGTGTGTGAAAACTATTTTGAAAAAAGGTCCAGGTGATAGGGTTTTGCTACGGTGACAGCATGCAAAAGGAATCGACTTAATCGGAGCTACGGTTTAGGAGATATGGCCATTTGAAGTTCGAATTCAAATCTGAATAAAGTTCAAATTTTAATTTGGAAAAAGTTTACAAACATGATGCTACTGGATAGATCTAATCATGACGAAGAATTTGCCGCTGGTTTCATCGAGTTTGGAGTTACGGTTAAAAAGATACGGCTATCCGAAGTTTAGGGGCTAATGTGTAAAACTCAGGGACTAAACAGAAAAGAAAAAAATTGCGAGCACGTCCTCGGCCACGTGGCTTCTTGCGGGTGGCTGGGCAGCGTTCGCTACAGAAGCTATACGGCGAATAGCCAACATTTAATAAAAACGCTAACGCGCGGCTAGCAAACAAAAACCGACCGACGTTTTTAAAATAAAAACCAGGGTTAACCGCAAACCGGTTTAACTAATAAAACTCAACTAACCAGATCTAGTCTAGGCCGTCCATGGTAGATCGAATGGGAGAGGGTGGGGCGGTGGCTCACCGTGGGCGACGGCAACGAACGACGGCGGCGTGGCAACGGGCGGTGACGGGGCGGCGGCTGCGGCCGTTCCGGCGGCGGGGAAGGCGACGAGGAGGACGGGCGTTTCGAGGTCGTCCAGGGAGTGGTGGTGTGGGGTGTCAGCGACGTCCAGACGGCGGAGCAAGGGCAGCGGTGCTCCCGGGCTCCGCGCGAGGTCGGGCGTGCTCCGGGCGGTCGTTCCCTCGGCGGGAATGCGACAGGGAGGTTGGGCGCAGCGCGGGCTGTCCGGTGGTGGAGGCGGCATTTCCCGAGGACATCAGGGTCGACAAGGCGAAGGCGGGGGAGCTCCGGTGCTCCAGCAAACTCGGGCTTCGTCGAGGCGGCATCTCCGGTGACCTAGGGACAGGAAAAGGATGTCAATGAGGCACGCTTCGACTCGGGCAACAAATTGAAGAAGAAGACGGAGGCCGCGGCGGCTTACGGACGACGGCAAACTCCGGCGACGGAGCTCCGGCCGGCAAGATGCGACGCGACGAGGTGGTGGCTACGAGCGACGTGGGGAGCAGCGAGACGGCCAGGTCGAACGAGGAGCCTCGGGGCTTTTATAGGCGAGGTGAGGGCGTGCGGGTGCCGCATATAAGCCTTATCCCGAGAGCTTCGGCCGGCGGGTTCGCGCGGAGCGCGTCTGTGTGCTCATCCAGCGGGAGGAGCGGGAGGTTGGGGGTGACCTGGGGAGCAGGCCCCATCTGGCAGCGAGTGCGAGGGTGATCGAGCGAGCGAGAGAGGGGCGCGGGCGAGCGAGGCGTAAGGCCTGGGGCGGCCTGGGGCTCCGCGTCGAGCCGAATTTGGCCAAGGGCCGTTGGGTGCTCCTGGGCCGAACAGTGTTTCAGTCGAGGCAGTGTTTTTTTTACATAACAAAAACTACAACAGAGCAAAATTTACATAGGCATATTATATACAAAAATGCTCAGAAAAATACCAAGAATAAGATGAATTATTTTCCAAGTTCAAGTAAATTATATACAAAATCATAAAAGTCAAACAGTGCTAGTTTTGCATTTAAAACCAATAAAAAATATTTTTTGAAATACCAAAATGATTTCACATTTATTTTCTCCTAATTTTCTATTGAAGGGAATCATTTTACCCTTATTTCCATTTATTTATTTTTAGGAGAAAAATATTTTGAATACAAACTCAAATAACTCCCAATTTGATTTGAATTTGGAATTTCAAACAACTTCAAATGGAAAAGGAGTTTCAAATAACTTCAAAGTGACTTCCAATTTATTTCTTTGAAACTTCCAACTCTCTTTCTTCAAATAAGAAGAAGTCATTTTATCTTCCCTCATGAACTCATTGAGCTGCTTAAAGTTTCTAGATTTTAAAATATTTCAAAATGGAATTCAAATCATTTTCGAACCCCTTTTCATTTATTTAAATGGAAGAAGTCATATTATCTTCACTCTAGGGTTTTGTGATGAAATGAATTTGAATTCATGGTGATCAAAATGCAAGATGAAAGTTTCGGGAAAGTCCTTTTATTCCCTCTCGTTCAACTTTCAAAAAGTTTTCAATTTCCAATCATTTTCACACAATCAATCACACAAGAATCAAACAAACAATCATAATAATTTATCTAATATAACATAACAAAATTTAGAATTTTGGGATATTACAATAGATGGGTTCCCCGGCTCCTGTGCTTACTACCTTACGTTCCGCTATATCGGCTAGGGTAGTAAAGGGAGAACTACTGCGATTGTGTCCTGGTTTATCCAGATGAGCACCTCGGTAGAGAAAGCCGAAAACTGACTCTCATGATGCGGCAACAGCCAGTCAACTCTTCGAAGGTCTCAAATCTTTAGCGATTTTTTCCGCATTATGCGATGAATCGGCTCTTACCCGATGAGGTGTTTACAGTACCCTACTTCGGATACTAGGGGCCGTGCCTAAATTTTTATTGTCAAACTCCTATGGCTAAGTGAGAGTGATAAAGACAAATAGTCTGATTGCCTGGTTCGTTGCGCTAAACACGTCCTTCAAGGACCAAACAATTGGATCAAGAGTGTTTAGATTCCATCCCGAACACCCCCGTACTACCTACGTGGGGTTGAAGCCGACGACTGGCCAACTCTCAAAATTTCATAAACACGGCCGCACAGGAGGTAAAATATTAAACGGACATTATATTATATAGCCGAACTTGTTTCATAATACACAGCAAGACAATATGAATGTATTCAATCAAAGATTACATCTTTCGTACATTACTCCGCCACAATGAGGGATCCCTCTAGGACATCGCTAAAATCTCCGGCATGCGGTGCTCCTTACCCGCGGGCGGTCCCTCAGTCGCGACCGTGACGGAATTAATCTTCGCCCACTGCATCTTGACATGGGCGAAGGCCATCCGCGCACCTTCGATGCAGACCGACCGCTTGATGGCGTCAAGCCGAGGGCAGGCATCGACTAGCCGTTTCACGAGACCGAAATAGTTGTTGGGTATGGCTTCGGCAGGCCACAGCCAGATTATTAAGTCCTTCATGGCCAGTTCGGCCACCCTATGCAGTTCGACCAGCTGTTTTAGCTGGTCACTACAGGGCACCAGATGTTCTGGTGCAAGGTATTGCGACCATAACAGCTTCTCCATTGCGCTCCCTTCTTCAGCTCAGAAGAATTCCGCAGCGTCAGAAACACTGCGTGGCAGATCCACAAACGCCCCTGGGGAACTCCAAATCCGGGTTAGTAAGAGATACCTCTTCTTCACATACTTGCTTTGCATACTAAAATCCTTACCCGCCGCGATTTTCTTGGCCTCCTGGATCTCTTGGTGGGCGCCCTGGGCTTCAACCCGGGCCTCTTCCGCGCTTCTGCGAGCCTTGGCGAGTTCGGTCTCTTGAGCCGAAACATCGCGCTCCAAGGACTCGCATTTCTTCACGGCATCCTGGAGCTCTTGCTGGATCTCATCAAGCCTGGCCTCGTTCTTCTCACGGGCAGCTTGTTCCTTGGCAGCTTTCTCCTCGGCCTTGGCCAGCGCCTTTTTAAGGACCTTGACCTCGGTCACCGCTCCTACAAATATCATGGCACTACGGTCAATACACGTCATTCATTCTTTCCGAATATATAGTAAGTTACCGCATACCTTGCTTGTCCTCTAGCTATCTTTTCACAAGGTCGAGCTCTTCTTCGGCCCGCTCAAGACTATGCTTTAGTCCCGAGACCTCAGCAGCATGAGAGGTTGTGGCCAGCAACGACGCCTGCTTATTCACATAAGACATATTTAGTTTGTTTCCTGTGAAAATTACTTGATCCTCTGTCTGGCTTTTCTTTCCGAACACCGGACAGTGTCTCAGGGGCTATTGTCTATACTATGACTTTCTCTTTTGCGTTGCTTACCTCAAAGCTTGTCAGCAGGCTGGTCCAGGATCCGGTCAGTCCTCTCTTGATGGATTGAACCCTCTCAACCACCGTACCCATAAGGATATGGTGTTCCTCCACAATGGAAGCGCCTCATAGCGCTTCCAGCAGATTATCCGATGCCTCTGGATGGACAGAGGTCACTGGCGAAATAGGCACACCAGCACCCTTCGGAGGAGGCTGCTCGCTTGATTCCGGAGCTGTGTAGGTCTCCGGGATGGTATCCGGCTGGGGGCCGAATTGGATATGGCCCCCATTGCCAATCTGCATGGGGGCTTTTCCCCCCATGTGTCTAGCGGCCGAGGGGTCATCCTCTGGCGCCGCCCTGGCGACCTCCTGAACCTCTCCCTGGCCGGGGAGGGTCCTCTGGGATAGCACCTCGGTGTCGCCCTTGGCCTTGGGAGAGTGATCCGTCGGTCGTGACTCGCTGGCCATCGCCTTTGAATCCAGCGAATCCCCCGATGAGGACCAAAGGGAGCTGTCGCGGGCCGGACTACAATTGTGTAACTCAAGATGTTAAAACTATGAAGTAGAGAGGCCGGATATATGGACGCATCAGGGTTTTTAGTACTTACGATGCAGCCAGGGGCTTGTTTCGAGGGCGCGGCTTGTGGCTACTGTCAACATCCCACGTGGAGTTATCCATGAGGGAACCCTTCCCCCTCTTGGACACTTCTGCCTCCAAACTTGTGGAGGCCGCCCTCTTCTTCCTTCCCCTCTCAGGGGGAGAGTTTCTCTCTTCCTCCTCCTTGTTGTCGTCTTCGGCGGCGGAGGAGTGAGTCTTGTTGTCTTCGGACAAAACGTCCGAAGACCCCTTACGGCGGAGGCCACTTCTGGCCCCCTTGGTCTTCTTCTTGGCCTTCTTCTCCGGCGCCTGGTAAGGCGTCGGGACCATCATCTTCGTCAGTAGCGGGATGGATGGTTCCTCGGGCAGCGGAGCCGGACACTTAATCCGCTCTGCTTTCTCTGTCCATACCTGAAAAAATAAATAGTGAAGTTCAGATATCATCCTTGAATAAGCAAGTAGAGGATACACCTTGAAACACGAAAGACTTACCACACTGGCGGGATGGGCCAGATCGTGCCCGCGGTCCTCGGTGGTGTCCAGTGGCGTCTCATTGCCCTTGAAGAGCAACTTCCAGATATCTTCGTGCGTGGTTCCGAAGAGCCTTTTCAAGGTCTGGGGCTTCTCCGGATCGAATTCCCATAAAGGGCAAGTTCGGCTCTGGCATGCAAGGATCCGACAAACTAGCATCACCTAGATCTCATTGACGAGCTTGATGTTTTTGTCCACCATGATTTGGATGCGTGTTTGCAGCGCTATCAACTCGTCTGGCGAAGACCAATTCGGACCCTTCTCTAGCCAGGAGGTGAGCCGCATTGGAGCTCTGGACTTGAATTCGGGAGCCACGACCCAGGTGGCGTCGCGGGGCTCTGTGATATAGAACCACAGTTTCTGCCACTCTTTGACGGTCTCCACAAAAGTACCTTTGGGCCATGTGACATTGGGCATCTTGCTTACCGTGGCAGCTCTGCACTCTGAGTGTTGGTCGTCCACCACCTTTGGCTTCACGTTGAAGATCTTAAGCCACTGTCCAAAGTGGGGTGGAATGCAGAGGAAGGTCTCGCACACGACAATGAATGTCGATATGTTGAGGAAGGAGTTTGGGGCTAGATCATGGAAATGGGGGATGAACACCACCCTCTCATTAGGCTTCGGGGTGGGGACGATTTTCCCCTTGGCTGGAAGCCTGTGGGCGATTTCTTTTGCCAGGTACCCAGCCTCCCGAAGCTTGGTGATGTCCTTCTCCTTGACGGAGGAGGCCATCCACTTGCCTTGCACTCTAGATCCGGACATGGTCGAGTGCTTTCTTGAGGCAGAAAAGATGAGGACTTGGGTGTTGGAGCTCGAGAATGGGAGGGTAGAGAGAGGGAGAAGGCATGGGTGAAAGAAGGGAATCCTTATCTCCTTATAAAGGCAGTGAATATCAAGCGCCTCCCCACTCGCCTTAAAACTCGCCTGTTCCCAAGGGTTGTGCGAACGGCATAGTTGGATTACCCACACCCGTATTGATCAAAATCCCGTAATAAGGGGACACGATCTCTGCTTTGACAAGACGTGCCCATAAGACCGCATCTCGAAGCGGCAGGCCGAAAAACGGTTCGAAATATTGACCGGGTGATGACGTGGTGTCACGTTACCAAAAGTTGTCAGCGGATTGGACTCGTGAAATATTATAATCTCTGCGGTTGTGTGTGAAATTTGTTTTGTAGAGCCGAACACGTTCATTTCGTCTGAAGACTGTGTTGGAGGATTTGGAGAAGGAACTTGCCTTGCAATGCCGAAGACAATTTGCATGCCGGACACCTCGTCATTGAAGCCTGGTTAAGGGGCTACTGAGGGAGTCCTGGATTAGGGGGTCCTCGGGCGTCCGGACTATGGTACATGGGCCAGACTGATGGGCTGTAAAGATACAAGACCGAAGACTATCTCCCATGTTTGGATGGGACTCTCCTTGGAGTGGAAGGCAAGCTTGGCGTCCCGATATGAAGATTCCTTTCTTTGTAACCGACTTTATATAAGCCTAGTCCCCTCCGGTGTGTATATAAACCAGAGGGCTTAGTCCGTAGAGGGGGGAATCATATTCATAATCATACAGGCTAGACTTCTAGGGTTTTAGCCATTACGATCTCGAGGTAGATCAACTCCTATAATACTCATATTCATCAAGATCAATCAAGCAGGAAGTAGGGTATTACCTCCATAGAGAGGGCCCGAACCTGGGTAAACATCGTGTCCCCTGTCTCATGTTACCAACAACCTTAGACGCATAGTTCGGGACCCCCTACCCGCTGGTTTTGACACCGACAATGACACCTAGATCGGATATGAATTCCTTCATCCAGACTCCTTCATTTGCTGCTTCCGAAGCAGCTATGTACTCCGCTTCACACGTAGATCCCGCCACGACGCTTTGCTTAGAACTGCACCAACTAACAGCTCCATCGTTCAATATAAATACATATCCGGTTTGTGACTTAGAGTCATCCGGATCAGTGTCAAAGCATGCATCGACGTAACCATTTACGACGAGCTCTTTGTCACCTCCATAAACGAGAAACATATCCTTAGTCCTTTTCGGGAATTTCAGGATGTTCTTGACCGCTGTCTAGTGATCCACTCCTGGATTACTTTGGTACCTCCCTGCTAAACTAATAGCAAGGCACACATCAGGTTTGGTACACAGCATTGCATACATGATAGAGCCTATGGCTAAAGCATAGGGAACACCTTTGATTTTTTTTCTCTATCTTCTGAAGTGGTCGGGCATTGAGTCTGACTTGACTTCACACCTTGTAACACAGGCAAGAACCCTTTCTTTGCTTGATCCATTTTGAACTTCTACAAAAATTTATCAAGGTATGTGCTTTGTGAAAGTCCAATTAAGCGTCTCGATCTATCTCTATAGATCTTGATGCCCAATATATAAGCAGCTTCACCAAGGTCTTTCATTGAAAATTCTTGTTCAAGTATCCTTTTATGCTATCCAGAAATTCTATATCATGTCCAATCAATAATATGTCATCCACATATAATATTAGAAATGCTACAGAGCTCCCACTAACTTTCTTGTAAATACAACCTTCTTCAAAAGTCTGTATAAAACCATATTCTTTGATCACACTATCAAAACGTTTATTCCAACTCCGAGATGCTTGCACCAGTCCATAAATAGATTGCTGGAGCTTGCACACTTTGTTAGCATCCTTTGGATCGATAAAACCTTCAGGTTGCATCATATACAACTCTTCTTCTAGAAATCCATTTAGGAATGTAGTCTTTACATCCATTTGCCAAATTTCATAATCATAAAACGCAACAATTGCTAACATGATTCGGACGGACTTAAGCATCGCTACGGGTGAGAAGGTCTCATCGTTGTCAACTCCTTGAACTTGTCGAAAACCTTTCGCAACAAGTCGGGCTTTGTAGACAGTAACATTACCGTCAGCGTCAGTCTTCTTCTTGAAGATCCATTTATTCTCGATGGCTTGCCGATCATCGGGCAAGTCAACCAAAGTCCACACTTTGTTCTCATACATGGATCCCATCTCAGATTTCATGGCCTCAAGCCATTTCGCGGAATCTGGGCTCATCATCGCTTCCTCATAGTTCGTAGGTTCGTCATGGTCAAGTAACATGACCTCCAAAACAGGATTACCGTACCACTCTGGTGTGGATCTTACTCTGGTTGACCTACAGGTTCGGTAGTAACTTGATCTGAAGTTACATGATCATCATCATTAGCTTCCTCACCAATTGGTGTAGGAGTCACAGGAACATATTTTTGTGATGGACTACTTTCCAATAAGGGAGTAGGTACAGTTACCTCATCAAGTTCTACTTTCCTCCCACTCACTTCTTTCGAGAGAAGCTCCTTCTCTAGAAAGGATCCATTCTTAGCAAGGAATGTCTTGCCTTCGGATCTGTGATAGAAGGTGTACCCAACAGTCTCCTTTGGGTATCCTACGAAGACACATTTCTACGATTTAGGTTCGACCTTATAAGGTTTAAGCTTTTTCACATAAGCATCGCAGCCCCAAACTTTAAGAAACGACAACTTTGGTTTCTTGCCAAACCACATTTCATAAGGTGTCGTCTCAATGGATTTAGATGGTGCCCTATTTAACGTGAATGCAGTCGTCTCTAAAGCATAACACCAAAACGATAGCGGTAAATCGGTAAGAGACATCATAGATCGCACCACATCTAGTAAAGTACGATTACAACGTTCGGACACACCATTATGCTGTGGTGTTCTGGGTGGCGTGAGTTGCGAAACTATTCCGCATTGTTTCAAATGAAGACCAAACTCGTAACTCAAATATTCTCCACCACGATCAGATAATAGAAACTTTATTTTCTTGTTACGATGATTTTCTACTTCATTCTGAAATTCTTTGAAACTTTTCAAATGTTTTGACTTATGCTTCATCAAGTAGATATACCCATATTTGCTCAAATCATTTGTGAAGGTGAGAAAATAACGATACCCGTTGCGAGCCTCAACATTCATCGGACCACATACATCAGTATGTATGATTTCCAACAAATCTGTTGCTCGGTCCATTGTTCCGTAGAACGGCATTTTAGTCATCTTGCCCATGAGGCATGGTTCGCAAGTACCAAGTGATTCATAATTAAGTGATTCCAAAAGTCCATCAGAATGGAGTTTCTTCAGGCGCTTTACACCACGGTAGTGCCACAAATATGTTGCGCTATCATTTTCAACTCTGCATCTTTTGGCTTCAATATTATGAATATGTGTGTCACTACTATCGAGATTCAACAAGAATAGACCATTCTTTAAGGGTGCATGACCATAAAAGATATTACTCATATAAATAGAACAACCATTATTCTCTAATATAAATGAATAATCATCTCACATCAAACAAGATCCAGATATAATGTTCATTCTTAACGCTGGCGAGGGAGGCCTGGATTAGGGGGTCTCCAGACAGCCGGACTATATCCTTTGGCCGGACTGTTGGACTATGAAGATACAAGATTGAAGACTTTGTCTCGTGTCCGGATGGGACTTTACTTGGCGTAGAAGGCAAGCTAGGCAATACCGATATGTATATATCCTCCTTTGTAACCGACCTTGTGTAACCCTAACCCCCTCCGGTGTCCATATAAACCGGAGGGTTTTAGTCCGTAGGACAACAACAATCATACCATAGGCTCGCTTTTAGGGTTTAGCCTCTTCGATCTCATGGTAGATCAACTCTTGTACTACTCATATTATCAAGAACAATCAAGCAGGACGTAGGGTATTACCTCCATCAAGAGGGCCCGAACCTGGGTAAACATCGTGTCCCCTGCCTTCTGTTACCATCCGCCTTACACTACTAGGAAAAGGGCTAAAGATAATATGGACACTAATGGCGCACCATGTATGTGGTGCGCCATTGCTATTTAGTAATGGCGCACCACATACATGTGCGCCATTAGTAATATATTACTAATGGCGCACCTGGTGTGTGGTGCGTCATTAGTAGTTTTGAAAAAAGAAATAAAATTTCTTTTGTTACTAATGGCGCACCGTGGGATAGTGCGCCATTACTAGTTGACATAGTAATGGCGCACCACACCCACCATGCGCCATTAGTAGTTTTGAAAAAAAATAAAAAAAATTGTTAGTAATGGCGCACCAGTGGACAGTGCGCCATTAGTAGTTTTAACTAGTAATGGCGCATTGTCCACTGGTGCGCCATTACTATGTTTTTTTCAAAAAAAGTTTCAAAAGTTTTTTTTATTTTATTTTCAAAACTAGTAATGGCGCACCCACGGTGCGCCATTACTAACTTGGCCCAAAAATTCCACCGAATGCACCCCCCCCCCCCCCCCCCCCCGTGGACCGCCTTTTTAGTTTAAAAAAATAAAAGAAAATGATGGAAATGTCAAAAAAATAAAAGAAAATAAGTTTCCCATGTGATATGTGGTCTACTTGTTGGGAAAATTTACAAATATGAATTTCGACTTTATTTGCAAAATCTCTCTGGAATTTGTAAAATGGGCATAACTTTTGCATACGAGCTCGGATTAAAAAGTTTTCTATATGAAAAATCATCTACTCAAAAAGTTACATCCGAATTTAACCGGGGGAACCCCGTTAAACATTTTCAAAATCCCCAAAAACCTAACAGAAAAAAGTTACAGGGCTTTTAATATGTAGAGGGGAAAAATGGAAAAAATTTCAAACTTACTAGTGGCACACCGTTTGCTAGGTGCGCCACTAGTAACAGAAAAAATTTGGCTTCGAATTTTTTTGAATTATTTTTCAAAATATCATACGTAATATGACCGGAAAGTTTGAAATACTTTTCAAAATTTCATCATACTCATGAACATGAACAAAGTCCTAGACATCAGTAAGGTTTAATAGGATTGATGTGATAGATATATCAACAAGTGCCTGTGAAATGAGGTGGTGTTGGGGTTGCATAGAACTGCGAAGTTAAGCGTGCTCGGGCTGGAGTAGTGTGAGGATGGGTGACCTTTCGGGAAGTTTGACCATAGAGTGTGATTTGACTTGAGATTAAGCACAGAGTGCGATTTGACTTGAGATTAAGCCATAGTTACATGAGATTATGAAAAAAAATTAATTTGAATTTGTTTTTAAAATTGATACTAATGGCGCACTTCTATGTGGTGCGCCATTAGTATAGCAGATACTAATGGCGCACCAATGGTGCGCCATTAGTAAAAAATTATAGTGGCGTGATACTAATGGCGCACCAGTAGTGCGCCATTAGTAGGCTAAACTGGTGCGCCGTTAGTAGGCCTTTTCCTAGTAGTGTTAGACGCACAGTTCGTGACCCCCTACCCGAGATCCGCCGGTTTTGACACCGACATTGGTGCTTTCATTGAGAGTTCCACTGTGCCTTCACCGTAAGGAAGGATGCCTCGTCTCATTGTTAAAAGCAACATTACCGCCGGGGGAGCCCTGGCTGTCGGCTAAACTCTCCGGCTAGGCAGTTTCATCATGACCGCCCGTTCGGCTGTTCCACCAACGATGACTTCTCGGGTCATCAAAAACCGCCTCCACGTCGGCTCGGAATTTGCCGAGCAGATAGATCCAATGGAGCTCTCATCCCTAAATGAGGTCTTGGATCGCATCGCCGCCTTGGGAGTCACTACGGACTATGATCGGATTGCGCTTAAACCTGATCAAAGGGAGATTAACTCTCCACCGGTCACCCATCATATTGCGGCGGTGGAGGAACAATGCGGCGATTCTTCCTCTATCTTGAGGACTAACTATCTCTGGATTCCTGAGCTCTCCGAGCCGGATACCCGTTTACGGGAGGACATCACCCAAGCCCTGAACCTAGAGTCAGGCGGCGGGCCAGACTTATCGGGCAACATCCCGAAACCCGAACTTCCAAGATTGGAAACTCCTCGCCCCCTGGGTCTCAGATCGGGTAAGGGTTCGGACTCAAATCCACCCACCCACCCAAGCATAAACGATCTTTCCCACATCAGGCAAGCGCCCCAGGAAACAGTACATCATTATTGGGCTAGATTCTTCCTTCTGATGAACAAGGTTAAGGACTGTCGCAAGGAAGACGCAGTCTCATTTTTCTGCAATAATTGCATGGACAAGGGAATCCTTAACGCCATAAGTCGTCGTGACATATCACGCTTCGCCGACTTGGCATCCATAGTACGAAAGTACTGTGCGATGGAAAGCGCGTGGAAAACCGAAACGAAATTTTGGGATAATCCGGCTCTGAATATACACCCAGCCCGAAGTAAAAGGGTGCACTATCACAAGACACCTGAGTTAATTACAAAGAAGCAAAGACCCTCTACAGGGCGTGGAACCGTATTGGAGGGATGGCTCAACGGACCCTGCAAAATTCATAGTACAGCGGATACCATACCAACACACAACCTTAGAGCATGTTGGGTTGTAACGCCCCGGACACACCCGCCGGTGGTCGTTACTCCTGGCGGGATATAGACTGGCCCCACAGATCTATACTAGTCTTTTCTGCGCACTTTGTCCTCACTCGTGCGCACCCAGGAGCAACTTCCCAGTCGGTCACCCATCCTGACACTACTCCAAGCTGAGCATGCTTAACTTTGGAATTCTGTCCGAATGGGCTCCCGGAAAAGAAGGAATTCCTTATTGATATGAGTAGTCTATCATCCCTAATAAGCCAGGCTATCACATACACCCCCACTCAGAGGAACCGACGTCCTCGTCGGGCCACAGGAACGTTCCCTCTTGGCACATACGTCTGTGCTTCCAGTCCAGTACATGTGCCATGTCGTGTGCCACGACGGGTCACAAACATCATGAACAACATGACCACGCACCTGTCCGCAACCATCCATGTAACCGCGAGGGTCGGCTCTGATACCAACTTGTAACCCCCCGGACACACCTGCCGGTGGTCGTTACTCCTGGCGGGATCTAGACTGGCCGCACAGATCAATACTAGTCTTTTCTGTGCACTTTGTCCTCACTCGTGCGCACCCAGGAGCAACTTCCCGGTCGGTCACCCATCCTGACACTACTCCAAGCCGAGCACGCTTAACGTTGGAGTTCGGTCCAAATGGGCTCCCGGAAAAGAAGGAATTCCTTATTGATATGAGTAGTCTATCATCCCTAATAAGCCAGGCTATCACATGGGTACTCCGGTAGGTGGCCAAAAGTGGTGAGGATGTTCTCATCCCAGATGCCACAGAGCACCATCCCGGGGATAACAATACGGTATTAACAGTCTTTGAAACCTTCGCATCAAATAATAGGCGCAAGCGAACACTACACAGCCTTGCCGAAATCTGCCACGTGGCAGCAATAAATCCATGGGGTGACACGGCTATTACTTTCAATGCCAGTGACGAACCTAAATTCCAAACAAACCGAGCACCAGCTGCACTGGTCCTCAGTCCAATTGTGGACGGCTTTCGACTCACCAAAGTACTCATGGACGGCGGCATTGGATTAAACCTCATCCATGAGGAAACTCTTCAAAAAATGGAAATAGACTAGAACCGCATTGAGCAAAGCAGCACAACCTTCAGAGGAATCATCCCCAGTCGGGAAGCACGCTGTGCTGGGAAAATCACATTAGATGTGGTATTCGGCACGCCGGAGAACTATAGGTCCGAAGAAATTACATGCGGATACCACGCCCTTTTAGGGCGGGAGGCGTTCACGATCTTCCAAGCTATACCCCATTACGGGTACATGAAGCTCAAAATGCCCGGGCCCAACGGAATCATCACTCTCGCTAGTGGTCCGGACACGGCACTCCGCGCCGAAAACAAAACAGCCGCATTGGCCCTCGAGGCATTATCCGAAGCCCTTGCGGCCGAGGAATTAACTGCGCTGCGCTCCAAAGTGGACAGGGACGACGTGATACTTGACAAGAGATCCAAGTCCACCTCTTTTAAACCAGCGGATGAAATAGTCAAATTCCAAGTCCACCCAACAGACCCTACAAAAACAGCCTCCATCGGGGCACAATTAAACCCCGTTGTGGACGCTGCACTACGAGAGTTCCTGCGCGAAAATTGGGACATATTCGCCTGGCACCCCTCAGACATGCCAGGAATCCCAGGCTGGCCGAACACAGCCTTAATATTCTAAAAGGATTCAAGTCGGTCAAGCAAACTCTTCGGCGTTTCTCTGAACCTAAGAGACAAGCTCTGGGAGAGGAACTAGCCAAGTTATTAGAGGCCGGATTCATTAGAGAAATAAAACACCCGGACTGGCTAGAAAACCTGGTGATGGTACCAAAGAAGGACAAATCCTGGCGCCTATGTGTTGATTTGAAGGACCGCAACAAGGCTTGCCCAAAGGATCCCTTCCCCCTCCCCTCGATCAAATTATCGATGCTACCGCAGGACACGATTCATTGTGTTTCCTCGACGCATACTCCGGCTACCACCAAATCAAGATGGCGGAGTCCGACCAAGCCGCAACGGCATTTATCACACCATACGGCCCCTTCTGTTTCAACACAATGCCTTTTGGGCTCAAAAATGCCGGCGCAACATATCAGCGCATGATTCAAACATGTCTGGAGAAACAGATCGGCAAACCAGTAGAGGCATACGTAGATGATGTGGTCATCAAAACCAAACACATGGACTCTCTAATAGATGACTTGAGGCTCACATTCGACAACCTCCAAACATACGACATCAAGCTCAATCTGGAAAAATGCGTTTTCGGTGTACCAGCCAGAAAGCTCCTGGGTTTCATTGTCTCCAGTAGAGGAATTGAAGCAAATCCGGCCAAAATCCGAGCTCTGTCACAGTTGGCTATACCAACGGACCTCAAACAAATCCAGAAATTAACCGGATGTGTGGCGGCTCTAAGCCGCTTTATATCCCGCTTAGGAGAAAAGGCATTACCCCTTTATCGCCTCCTTCGGCACACCGAACACTTCGAGTGGACGGACACTGCCACAGCCAGATTGGAAGAAATAAAAGCCATACTGGCAACCAACCCAATCCTGGCCGCGCCAAACATCGGCGAACCAATGATGTTGTACATTGCGGCAACTCATCGGGTTGTAAGCGTAGTGCTCATCGTCGAACTAGAAACGGACGGACATAAATCCCCCCTTCAAAAGCCCGTATATTATGTATCCACTGTCCTCACTCCATGCGAATCATGGTACCCACATTATCAAAAGATAACCTATGCGGTATTCATGGCATCCCGGAAGCTGCAACACTACTTTCAAGAGTGTTCAATTACAGTAGCCTCGGAAGTGCCACTTAATGATATTATAAACAACCGCGACGCCACGGGCCGGATTACCAAATGGGCTATTGAGCTCCTCCTGTTCAACATAACATACAAACCCCGGCAAGCCATTAAATCGCAAGTATTGGCCGACTTTGTCACCGAATGGACGGAAGCCGAACTCCCTAAAGAGTACGGCGCGTACTCCAATTGGATCATGCACTTCCACGGCTCCAAAATGCTGGCTGGTCTGGGGGCTGGCGTCGTCCTGACGTCCCCAACCGGAGATACAGTTCAATACGTAGTACAGATACTGTATACAGACTCCAACAACGCAGCCGAATACGAAGCCCTGTTACATGGTCTTCGGATGGCAGTCTCCATGGGCATTCAACGCCTGGAGGTGCGTGGGGATTCGAACCTCGCAATATCCCAAATATGTCACCTCGGTTCGAGGGGCTCGAATTTCAACATGTGGCTCGGGAACACAATCAGGCGGCGGATATCCTCGCCCGCATCGGCGCAAAACGCGATGCGGTCCCCCCCCCCAACATCTTTTTGGAGAGGTTGTTTAAGACATCCGTGGTATGGGAAGGGGACACCGGTAACAATAGTCCGGATCCAGCCAAATTGCCCGATACCGAACACTCTGACATAATCGGAGGCTCTGCCACCGAAATAACACCTTCAGCCCACGTAATAATGGCCATCATTGCCCCGTGGACAGAACCATTCCTGGCCTACCTAACTAGGCAGGAACTTCCCGAGGACCAAAATGAGGCACACTACATAGTGCGGCGATCAAAAGCCTACAGGGTCCACGAGGGAGAGCTGTATAAAAAAAGCACTACCGGAGTCCTTCAAAGGTGCATCTCCGAAGAGGAAGGGCGGAATCTTTTGGCAGAAATTCACGCTGGACTCGGCGGCCACCAAGCCGCAGCCCGGGCCCTTGTAAGCAAAGCCTTCCGTACAGGTTTTTATTGGCCGACGGCCCGGGTAGATGCACAGGACTTGGTCCAACGATGTGTCTGTTGCCAGCTTTTCGCAAACCAAAGCCACATGCCACCCACCTCCCTCCAAACAATCCCCATTACCTGGCCCTTCGCGGTCTGCGGGCTTGACATGGTTGGACCCCTTAAAGGGGGAACCCATAAGAAAAAATACTTACTGGTCATGGTGGATAAATTCACCAAATGGATAGAAGCCAAACCTGTTAAAACGGCCGAATCCGGACCGGTGATAGACTTCATATCCGGGGTTGTACACCATTATGGCGTCCCCCACAGCATCATCACTGACAATGGCATGAACTTCACGGCTAACGAGGTAAAACTCCGGTGCAGCAACATGGGCATTAAGCTCGATTATGCCTCTGTCTATTACCCACAAACTAACGGCCAAGTTGAGCGAGCAAATGGTCTTATCATGAGCGGCATCAAACCCAGATTAGTGCGGTCCTTAAAGGAGTCTAACACGCACTGGGTAGAGGAGCTCGACTCCGTACTCTGGGGGCTGCGGACCACGCCGAATCGTACTACCAGATACACACCCTTCTTTATGGTGTACGACACAGAGGCGGTTCTGCCTTGCGACATAATTCATGACTCACCTCGAGTGCGCATGTACGAAGAAAGAGAAGCCGAGCTCGATCGGCAGGATAGTCTGGACACCCTGGAAGAGGAGCGCGATGTGGCAAAAGCCCGTTCCACATTCTATCAGCAACAGGCTCGCAGATACCAAAGCAGAGAAGTACGGGTCAAAACTTATAACGTTGGCGAGCTAGTTCTACGCCTGCCGGAGAATAAAAAGAGCAAGCTCGAGCCCAAATGGGAAGGTCCCTTCATTATTTTACCAAGTTCTGACCGGTGGAGCGTACCGTCTGCGGGATGCATCGAATAATCGACTTGAGCCGAACCCATGGAACGTAGCCAGGCTCCGAAGATTCTACGCCTAGTGCCGGACTCTGTGTGCGTCTCCTTCCTCTGTCCATTTTTTGCATATACATTATCTATCTTTTTTCTCTTCCTTTCTTTTATTCTTTCTCAAGGCCTTCAAGGGCCAACCTGTGCCTTGCTTGCACACTATTGACGCGCTAACCGCGCTCATTATACCTGGGGGCTTCTTACACATAAGCTTAATTATTCATCTGGGCTTCATGCCCCGCACATGTGTTATTCTTCCGCATGTACCTTTTCTTTGCCATTATATGCATCGATATGACTTAAGTTTTGGCCAAGCTGGGTTGCCTGGCTCTTGTATTTATGCCCTACATTACCGTTAATTCGGCTAGGGCATAACGGGAGCACCTCTGCGATTGTTACTGCTGGGTCAGCCGGATGTGTACCTCAGACTGGGTGAAGACGAAAGCTAGCATTCTTAAGGGAATATTCGGTCGGTGAACAAAAGATGATTTTTATTTATTTTCCATATGTGCCCCCAGATGTTTTTGCCTGCGTCTCCTCTCGCAGTCCGGACATGCACTTTAGGGCATGCGTACCCAGGGAAAGGAACCCTTAACGGAACTATTCTCCCTGGAAGATGTTTCTTACTACCCATGTAATATAACATAACTAGTTGGATACTTGTCTGTTCAAGCACTAATGACCCCTACGCCTGGTTTCCACGCATACCCCGGTTCTTATATAACTGAGCGGGTATTTGGATACACTCTGGACTATTGGGTCCCGAGGTTGAAGCAAAAAGGTCCGCCATGACAAATGATTTACAATCCGGCTAGAAGGCATTTTACATGTCACTTTAATTACATAGTCATGTAGACTGACTAAATTCCTCTTCTATACCATCCAACAAGCTGTCTAGCCTACAATCCTGTTGGGAATACTTTGCGGCTAATTCTACTTGCCCATACACTGAGCTAACGGGGATCTCTTTCCCATCGGGCCCCACGGGTCCGACCTCGGCCATGTGGTTTGGGTCAGCCTTGGAATACGGCGTCTTCACCATGGCCTAGGCTTCCCTGGCACCTTGACGGCATGCCGATATCTTCCATAATTGGAAGTGCCGCCGTGCTCCCTTGAGCTTCTCCGCAAGCTCTCCAATGCCTTCTGGCCGGGAGACGGATGGCCACAAGGCCTGGGCAATACCTTGCATCACCTGCCGAACTTGTTCATGCAGTTGTGAGAGCTCGGGTAGAAGATCACCCGCAGACCCGGGCATCTCCTTCGCGGGACGACCCGTCAGCATACCTGCAGACATAACTCGTTAGACGGCTTCTCCGCCGCACCCTTTTAAGGGTTCGTTCAAGCACTTATGAAAATGTCGCGTCGAAGCCACTTATTCTCCTTCTCGGAGTCTCCAAGCTAGGCTCGAACATCTTTCAGTTCCATGCTCAGCTTGGTATTGGCGTCTTGGAGATTGTTTTTCTCCCGCCTGACCTTAGTCAGCACGCGTTCGTCAGCCTTTAGCTGTCGTACGACATGCTGGTCCTCCGGATTCTCTCCGGAGTCATCTGCAATATCTAATGTTAGATCTGCAGCCATGCCGTACACTATATGGTACCTATCATTCTTTGAAACAAATGTTACCATCTGGGGACTTTTCAGGTTCCTTCAATGCGGCAATGGCGGCCCGAAGTTGGGTTTTCATTCCTCCAGCTCCTGTGACAGTCAAGTATTCTTCTCTGTAAGAACCTGCACAATAAATGATCCTTAAATCAGTTGTGCCAACTGTTTCAAGTCTCAGGGGCTACTGATACATATAATCGTCAGATTTGCTTACCCGTACATCCCTAACATACTGGTCCGTGGCTCTGGCTAGACCATTTTGAGTAGCACGGAGGTACGTGTCTCCAGAATTGAAGGCATCAAATGCCTCTGGTGAGAAGCAAGCGTCTCCGGCGACGGCCCGACGACGCCTATGATTCATGGTGCTCTCCACTTCTGAATTTGTAGTGGATAGTCTATCTGCATCCTCTGTAGGAGGAGTATCCGGCGTCCGCCCCATGTCGACTTCCGCCTCTATGTCCGGCCCTGGAGCCCGACTGGTGGAAGCATGATCGGCAGCCTCTCCGGACATATTCCGGCGAGCGTTTTTTTCTATTAAAGAAACATGGACGTCATTACATTTTGAGAAAGACGACAACCACGGAGCGGGGTTTTTGTCATACCTCTGCGCCGGCGTCTCCGTCCTGACCGCCTTCCTTTTTGGCCTACCCGGCCTCGGTGCCTCTTGTTGGCGAGTTGCTGCGGGTTCGGCACGGCGTCTCGAATGCCTTCCCTGTAAAACACCATATGTATATGGTAGGTGAAGTGTCTAAAAGGGGATCCTAGTTTTTGGAGTTGGGATTTTGGTTTTTCTTACGTGCGAGGCAGGGAGCAGTCCGGGATAGTCGGCCATAATGGACGCCATGGCGTCATCACAGCTCAATTGATAGAACTGTCTGTCTATCAGCTCCACGAATATGTCCGGATCTTCTTTGAGTCCGGGACCGAGGGCCCGGTTAGGGTCCTCTGGTTGTGGAGATGGGCTGTTGACCTCCCTTATGGCTTTTCGCAGTTCCTGCCGTAAAATCGCAAGGTGAGTACCTACGACAAAGAATGCGGGAAGAATGGGAGTAAGGAGATATAACTCACCCATCTTGGAGTGTTGTACATGGAGAATCCATCCCGTGGCTTAATGTGGATGAACTCCTCTTCCTCTCCCTTGAACAACTCGGACAGAATTTTTGCTAAAGCAGCAGCGGTGTCCGGTCCCTTACGCCCGCAACGGGTGGCATCATCTTCCCCGTTAAAACACGACAGGGGGTGCCATCAATATTGAAGTGGCTGCACTCCCCGCATTATGCATATTGACATAACCACGATTACTGTCAATCCTGATTGAGCCAGCGCTTTAATCCGGTTCATCAGGTAAAGGACTTCTCCGTTGTCTTCCTCCTGGGGGCTCCGTGGGCGCCAGCTTCGACGTTTCTTCAGAGGAGCATTGTTGAACTCAGGAAGACCCCGCCAAACAGGGTCCGGAAGGGGGACGTCCTCCATATAAAACCATTCCGAAGGCCAGTCCTCGGACGTCTTCTTCGGAGTACCGGACAGGTATCCGGTTTTGGCGATGCGCCATATTTCGACTCCGCCTACTTGATAAAGTGACCCCTTCTGTGTGCGGGGGACAAGGCAAAATAACCTTTTCCACAGCTCGAAATGAGCCTCGCAGCCCAGGAATAATTTGCAGAGGGCAACGTAGCCGGCGATGTGTAATATGGAAGCAGGGGTGAAATTATGCAGTTGGAGGCCGTAAAACTCCAGGAGCCCGCGGAGGAATGGATGAATTGGAAATCTGAGTCCCCTTAATAAGTAAGGAACGAAGCATACCCGCTCCCCCATAGAGGGGCTGGGGAAGCTCTCCGCTTCCTCCCCGCCATTGTAGCTGGCGAGCCCGGCTCGGACGAGAACCATATACGCTGGAGGGAGAAATCCCTGAGTCTGTAGTTCGACTAATCGACTGTGTGAGACAGAACACCTCTCCCAATCACCGGGCTTAGGGCTACGGGGGCGAGAGGAGGAGCTGCAGTGGTCGGCCATGTTGGAGTGGATTTTTTCGAAGCACGCTCCGATGGATTCTTGCTGTGGGAGGATGGTATGGATTGGATCTAAGAATCCCCATCCCTTTAATAGACAACTTATTTATCTATCTAGGGGGGCAAATGTAAAAATGCCCTGGCTCCTCGTATTCATTCGACGAGTGGAAGATAGCCCTTATTGGGCGCGGAAGCCAAGAAGTCCAACATTTATGGGGCCGGACACTACTTAACAAACATTCAAAATTTGGAGAAGAACCCGTCTTGCAATGCCGAAGACAATACTGCGTGCCGGACTTGACGTCATTGAACCCTAGTTCGGGGGCTACTGAGGGAGTCCTGGATTAGGGGGTCTCCGGACAGCCGGACTGTTGGACTATGAAGATACAAGATTGAAGACTTCGTCTCGTGTCCGGATGGGACTTTACTTGGCGTAGAAGGCAAGCTAGGCAATACGGATATGTATATCTCCTCCTTTGTAACAGACCTTGTGTAACACTAGCCCCCTCCGGTGTCTATATAAACTGGAGGGTTTTAGTCCGTAGGACAACAACAATCATACCATAGGCTAGCTTTTAGGGTTTAGCCTCTTCGATCTCGTGGTAGATCAACTCTTCTACTACTCATATTATCAAGAATAATCAAGCAGGACGTAGGGTATTACCTCCATCAAGAGGACCCGAACCTGGGTAAACATCGTGTCCCCTGCCTCCTGTTACCATCCGCCTTAGACACACAGTTCGGGACCCCCTACCCGAGATCCGCCGGTTTTGACACCGACAGATGGCACCAAATAACAATTATTCAGGTCTAAAACTAACCCCGTAGGTAGATGTAGAGGTAGCGTTCCGACCGCGATCACATTGACTTTGGAACCATTTCCCACGTGCATCGTCACCTCGTCCTTAGCCAATCTTCGCTTAATCCATAGTCCCTATTTCGAGTTGCAAATATTAGCAACAGAACCAATATCAAATACCCAGGTGCTACTGCGAGCATTAGTAAGGTACACATCAATAACATGTATGTCACATATATATATACCTTTGTTCACCATGCCATCCTTCTTATCCGCCAAATACTTGGGGCAGTTCCGCTTCCAGTGACCAGTACCTTTGCAGTAGAAGCACTCAGTCTCAGGCTTAGGTCCAGACTTGGGCTTCTTCACTTGAGCAACAACTTGCTTGCCGTTCTTCTTGAAGTTCCCCTTCTTCCCTTTACCCTTTTTCTTGAAACCGGTGGTCTTGTTGACCATCAACACTTTGTTCTCCTTCTTGATTTCTACCTCCGCATCCTTTAGCATTGCCAAGAGCTCGGGAATTGTCTTATCCATCCCTTGCATGTTATAGTTCATCACGAAGCTCTTGTAGCTTGGTGGTAGTGATTGAAGAATTCTGTCAATGACACTATCATCAAGAAGATTAACTCCCAGTTGAATCAAGTGATTGTTATGCCCGGACATTTTGATTATATGCTCACTACCAGAACTATTCTCCTCCATCTTGCTACTGTAGAACTTATTGGAGACTTCATATCTCACAATCCGGGCATTTTCTTGAAATATTAACTTCAACTCCTGGAACATCTCATATGCTCCATGATGTTCAAAACGTCGTTGAAGTCCCCGTTCTAAGTCGTAAATCATGGCACACTAAACTATCGAGTAGTCATTAGCTTTGCTCTGCCAGCCGCTCATAACATCTGGCGTTGCTCCTGCAGGGGGTTTGGCACCTAGCGGTGCTTCCAGGACGTAATTCTTCTCTGAAGCAATGAGGATAATCCTCAAGTTATAGACCTAGTCCGTGCAGTTGCTACCATCATCTTTCAACTTAGCTTTCTCTAGGAACGCATTAAAATTCAACGGAACAACAGCACGGGCCATCTATCTACAACAACATAGACATGCAAAATACTATCAGGTACTAAGTTCATGATAAATTAAGGTTCAATTAATCAAATTACTTAAGAACTCCAACTTAGATAGACATCCCTCTAATCATCTAGGTGATCACGTGATCCAAATCAACTAAACCATGTCCGATCATCACGTGAAATGGAGTAGTTTTCAATGGTGAACATCAATATGTTGATCTTATCTACTATATTATTCACGCTCGACCTTTCGGTCTCAGTGTTCAGAGGCCATATCTGCATATGCTAGGCTCGTCAAGTTTAACCTGAGTATTTTGCATGTGCAAAACTGGCTTGCACCCGTTGTATGTGAACGTAGAGCTTATCACACCCGATTATCATGTGGTGTCTCGGCACGATGAACTTTTGCAACGGAGAACACTTGTAGCTTGAAATTTGGTGAGAGATCATCTTATAATGCTACCGCCATACTAAGAAAAATAAGATGCATAAAGGATAAACATCACATGCAATCAATATAAGTGATATGATATGGCCATCATCATCTTGTGCCTTTGATCTCCATCTCCAAAGCACCGTTATGATCACCATCATCACCGGCTTGACACCTTGATCTCCAAGCATTGTTGTCGTCTTGCCAACTATTGCTGCTATGACTATCGCTACCGCTTAGCGATAAAGTAAAGCAATTACATGGTGATTGCATTTCATATAATAAAGCGACAACCATATGGCTTCTGCCAGTTGCCGATAACTCTGTTAAAAAACATGATCATCTCATACAATAAAGTTTAGCATCATGTCTTGACCATATCACATCACAACATGCCCTGCAAAAACAAGTTAGACATCCTCTACTTTGTTGTTCCAAGTTTTACGTGGCTGCTACGGGCTAAGTAAGAACCGTTCTTACCTACGCATCAAAACCACAACGATTTTTCGTTAAGTATGTGCTATTTTACCCTTGAACAAGGACCGGGTGTAGTAACACTCGATTCAACTAAAGTTGGAGAAACTGACACCCGCCAGCCACCTGTGTGTGAAGCACATCGGTAGAACCAGTCTCGCGTAAGCGTACGCGTAATGTCAGTCCGGGCCTCTTCATCCAACAATACCGCTGAATCAAAGTATGACATGCTGGTAAGCAGTATGGCTATTATCGCCCACAACTCACTTCTGTTCTACTCGTGCATATAACATCTACGCATAAACCTGGCTTGGATGCCACTGTTGGGGAACGTAGTAATTTCAAAAAAAAATCCCTACGCACACGCAAGATCATGGTGATGCATAGAAATGAGAGAGGAGAGTGTTGTCTACGTACCCTCGTAGACCGTAAGCGGAAGCGTAATGAAAACGCAGTTGATGTAGTTGTACGTATTCACGATTGACCAATCCTAGTACCGAAAGTACGGCACCTCTGCGATCTGCACACGTTCGGCTCAGTGACGTCCCACGAACTCACGATCCAGCAGAGTGTCGAGGGACAGCTTCATCAGCACGACGACGTGATGACGGTGATGATGAAGCTACTGGTGCAGGGCTTCGCCTAAGCACTGCAACGATATGACCGAGGTGGATTATGGTGGCGGGGGGCACCGCACACGGCTAAGAGATCAATGATCAACTTGTGTGTCTATGGGGTGCCCCCTCCCCCGTATATAAAGGAGTGGAGGAGGGGAGAGGGCCAGCCTCCTAGGCGCTTCCAAGGAGGGAGTCCTACTCCCGGTGGGAGTAGGATTCCCCCTTCCCAAGTTGGAGTAGGAGAAGGAAGGAAGGGGGAGAAGGAGAGAAGGAAAGGGGGGCCGGCCCACCTCCCAATTCGCATTGGGCTTGGGGGGAGCGCCCCCTGTCGTGGTTCTAAGCCTGACAGTAATGTAGGGGGGTGTGTATGAAGAGGCTAAATCTTAGCTATTGGGAAGTTGTAACACACAAAGTTTACGAGTTCAGGCCCTTCTCGGAGGAAGTAACAGCCCTACGTCTCGGTGCCCGGAGGCGGTCGATTGAATTATGAGTGTGTAGATAACAGGGGTGCGAACCCCTCATACTGAGGAGGGGGGTGGCTTATATAGAGTTCGCCGGCCCTCTCCTGCCCTCAGTAATGCAGGGTTTAAGGTACATTTAAGGTTGGGCGTTACTGGTAATGCCCCTAATAAAGTGCTATAATGACCATAAAGACTACTTAATAACCGACCGTTTGCCTGCGGAGTGACTTTAGGTCTCCTGGCAGTCGAGTGATTGGCTTCATGGTCGAGTGATAGCCTCTTGGTCGAGTGTCTTGAACCCGTCGAGTGGGATACCTTCAAGTCGATTGAAAGGTGACTTCTTTTAGGGATGTCCTTGGGTAGGGCTCTTTGGACAGGTCTGTGCCCCTACCCTAGGTACATAGCTTTGTCATTAGCCCCTGAATGGATCGAGGTTAGAGTGGGGAAAGAGTTGGAGATCTTTTCCGACTGGTTCTTTGGGGCTGCATGTGTGCCTCGTTTCGGGCCAATTGTCACGGATGACGTCATCAACCTCTTCCAGTCGCCTTGATCCATTCCAGGCCTTTCGTCGAGTGAATATCTTTGCTTGCGACATGCCGAGTGTTGGCGCGAGCGGGATCTTCTGTTTTTGGCAAGTTGTCCTGCGGCCCGCGGATCTCGCGGGATTCGGTTTTTGGGAAGCGCGCGGGACGGGAGCAGCCGCAGTAATTGGAAGTGATAAAGTGGAAGTTCCTCGATTTCCGCGTCACCTTTTTCGCCATGTACTATGCGCGCGTCTGCTGCGGGATTTGACTGGATGGCCTGGGCCTACCGGTCAGCCACTCGGGAGCGGCCCCTTATAAGTTGCCGGCTCGGGGTTTCCAAGCCGCGCGCTCTCTTCTCCTTCCTGCTTCCTCTCTCCCTTCGCTAGCCCTCCCGCAACCTTCGTTCTCAGCCCCAGAGCCGCAAGTTCGTGCGAGATTTCATCGGCGACAATGGTGAAAGGCAAGACCACTGCTTTGGAGCGCGC
The DNA here is from genome assembly GCF_003073215.2 of Triticum urartu. NCBI lineage: Eukaryota > Viridiplantae > Streptophyta > Magnoliopsida > Poales > Poaceae > Triticum > Triticum urartu. The sequence goes on along the minus strand of NC_053027.1, from coordinate 42,838,050 downwards.
GAAGAAGGCGGCGGCGGCGGGGAAAGGAAAGAGGTCCGCGCGGGGCGGATCTTCCTCCCGGACTGCCCTGCCCAAGGGTTGGATCCAGGGCGACTGGATGCCATCGGTGCTCCGGCAGGAAGATCTCAACGACATGGTCGAGGGGGGAGCCATTCCCCACGGAGCTGCGCGTCTCCCGGGGAGGGAGATCGAACCTCAGCCCCGCGACGGTGAGTGCATGCTCCTAGCCACTTACATCGACCGAGGGTTTTCTCTGCCTCCCCATCCATTCTTCCGGAGCTTCTTGAATTTCTTCGAAGCGCAGCTCCATCACTTTACCCCCAACTCCATAGTCTATCTTGCCGCGTTCATTTCCATGTGCGAGGCCTTCCTGGGTTGTCGTCCGCATTGGGGGCTTTTTAAGCACATTTTTACTTGTCGCTCTCAGTCGGTGAAGAAGGCCAAGTCGAGTGATGAGAGGACTCAAGTGATCCAGTTGTGCCGAGGCTTGGCGATTCAAACGAGGGGAAAGAGATGTTTTCCATCCATCACTTTCCCGGAGTCAGTCCGGGGTTGGCAGGCAACCTGGTTCTACTGCCAGGACCAGGTGACCCCAGGTCAGTCGACTGGTCTCCCTCCTTTCTCCCTCGACCGAGCCGCGAAGCCCGTCTCTCTGAAAATTGCGCCAGAGGAAAAGGCCCAAGTCAAAGTGTTGGCCGGCCGAGTGGTTGAACTTGTTCGTGAAGGTGTGACTGGGATGGACTTGCTAGAGGTCTTTCTTCAGAGACGCATTCAACCGCTCCAGGCCCGGGACCATCCGATGTGGCTGTATTCGGGCCTCGACGACACCACTCGGATCCACCCGGAGGAGGTCACCGACGAGATGCTGGAGGGGTGGCTGTCAAGCATCACGGGGAATAAAGACAACCCCCGAGGAGCCAGAAGGGTAATTCCACTCGACAGCTCGTACGAAGTGGATCAGGTATATCTTTATGTTTCTGACTGAAATCTTGTTTCCTGCGTTGGTCTTCTGTGAGTTGGTCGACTGACTTTTGTCTTGTCCGTTGTTCCCAGGCGACCACCGAGATGTACTCGACGCCCAACGGGGCACAGGGGTCGACTGAGGAAGGAGAGGCGAGTGGAGGCGAGAGCGGGGATGACCAAGGCGAGTGGGAGTCTGATGGAGAAGGAGAGGGGGACGACGATGTCTTCTCCAGCGAGGAGGAGGAGGAGGAAGCTGAACCCCCCCCCCCCCCCCCTCCCCCCTCTGGAGGGGCGATCCAAACTCGCGCATGATCCAGCGCGGGGACGTGGCAAGGCGACTGCACCAGTCGGGCAGACGTCGAAGCGCCCTCGGAGTTCTCCTCCTCCGCCGACTGAGAAGGCTCCCAAGCACCCACGAGCGACGCCATCCAAGCCGCCCAAAGTTCTGCCCAAGATGAAGATAGTTGTTCCTACCATTTCCGGGTAAATGATAAAAACTTTGCTTTCCTTTGTTGACCGTGGACGGATCCTTGGTCGATTCGCTGAGCCAACTGACTGATTTTTGAGATTTGCAGCGGTGCCACTTCTGAGGTTTCCGCCAGGAACGACGACCAAGAGATGGAGGACGCTGTTACCTCCAACCCTGGTACGATTATTGACTTTTTGCTTTGAGTCAACTGGCTGTTGCAGTTCTGGTCGATTGAATGTTTCTCTTGCAGCACCTCCTCATGTTATTGATCTCCCGGACGATGATGACAACGAGCCGCTGAGGGTGAAGAGGACGAAGAAAACATCGGCTACCAAGACCCCACAGTCCACTCCGGCGCCTGAGGCCGCGGCTCGAGAGGATGGCGAGCCCACTCGGGCTTCTGTGACTTTCGCCAACCCCCTGTCGAGTGTGCAGCCTTCGGCGTCGACTGCGGACCCATCTTCGCTTTTTGCTGCGTACCCCGTCCCTGAGGACCAAGCGGCTGCTGCGAAGGAGGCTATACGCCAGGCGGGGGTTATGATGGAGCAAGTGAAGGAGGCTCGGGAGGCCAGCCAAGCAGCCTATGACGCGAGTTCGGCTCTTCAGAGCGACGTCCAGGTCAGTCGACTCATCACTTGATCTGTTTCTGTACACCCACTGGGTGTGTTTGCTAATTCTTGGACGAGTGGGGGCACGCTAAGTGCACCCACTGGGTGTAGTCCCAGAGACTACGGTGGACTGCTGGCAGTCGACTGTAGTCTTTACATTGTGTTGCTGTGTCTGTATTTCTTCACTCGGTTTGGTCGGGCCAGGTCGAGTGGGACTGTATCCTGTTGACTGCGGGCAGTCGATTTTTTTTTTTGGGTCGAACCAGAGGGGGCACGCTGAGTGCACCCACTGGGTGTAGTCCCCGAGACTACTGTCGAATGTTTTTTGATTCGGCTGTAGTCTTAGAAACGTCACTGTTGTCTCTTAGTCACTCGGAAGTGACTTGTCTTGACCGTCTATCGACTGATTTTTTCTTTTTAAAGAAATCCTGCGAACTTGCAGCTCACTATACTGAATTGGAGAAGCAGAAGATTCAACTGGACCTTGACCTAGAGCTGGCCAGAACAGAGCTGCAGAAGGTCAGGGATGGCGCCGCAGGTAAAGCGACTTTGTCGACTGATTTCGTTTTGAGGCTTGAGCACTCTTATGTTGTTTCCGATTCGATCACCATTTCTTTGCAGGAGAATTGGAAAAAGCTTTGGCGAAGAAGGACCAGGACTTGGCCGCTTCCCGTAAGGAGGCTGAGGACAAGACCGCTCTGGCTGAACAGAAGCTGGCTTCGGTCGACCAATTAGAAAAAGAGAACTCCAGGTTGCAGACCGCACTGACTGAAGCCAACAGGCTGACTGCAAATTGGAAGAAGGAGAACCTCCTCTTGGGCGAGAAGATGGAAGGCATCGCTCATAAGAGGGATGACCTGGAGAGCTATTTGAGGAGCCTTGCCAAGAAGTTGTACATCAAGCTCGAAGGTGCCCATTCAGTTCCGACTTTTTTTTGTGTCGACTCAGTCTTATGAAAATTGACTTATCCTTGGACCGTGTATGCAGAGCTTTGCCAGAATTTTGAAGAGGAGACTGGGCGGATTGAAAAGGTTTGGATCCGATCAACTCTCCTGTGAAAGATGAAGCTGCCATGAATCTACTCCGACTGGAATCCCGCATTGATGGCGCTGTGGATTACTTGGCTCGACCGTAGGCTGCTATGTCGCGGATCGACCCAGCGCTTTGGCCAGAGTCTACGCTCCAGAATGATCTCGAGTCTCTGATGACTCGACTCAACGGAATCCCTGACCGAGTGCAGGAGTGGAAGAAGTCTTCAGCTCGGTGCGGCGCTGATGTGGCTCTGTCCTTGGTCCGCGTTCATTGCAAGGAAGCGCGGGAGGAGAAGCTGGCCGCCATCCAAGTCGCCAACACGAGGAAGCACAAATTCCAGGACTTTATGGAGACCTTCATCGCTGCTGCCACCCGTATTGCAGACGGGATTGATCTGGACGAGTTCGTTGCCCCCTCCAGTCCTCCTCCTCCTGCGGAATGAAGAAAAAAACTTCTATGCTTCACCTTGAATTTGCCTCGGAATGCCGAGTGTATTTTGTAATCCGTTAAACTCTGCCCTAAATTTGCCTTGGAATGCCGAGTGGAAGTGTAACAGTTAAACTCTGCCGAGCCGAGGGCTCGAATACTTTGATCCGAGGTCTGGGACCTTTTAGGCTTTATTTGAACTTGATTTTTGTTGAACGTCTTCGTGGATGATCCGTCGAGTGGAACTTGGTTTCCGCTCGAGGGAACAGGTGACGACCGACCCACACCCTGTTACTGTAGAGCGGGACGGAGTGTACATTGTATTTGTGGCGAAGCTCTCCAGGAGAAGGTGGCAGTCGACCCGCGCCCTGTTGCTGTAGAGCGGGACGAAGCGCACATTGTATTTGTGGCGAAGCTCTCCAGGAGAAGGTCCCCTCGTCGTTCTTAGGGGAATGAGATGTGTTTCATACTTAGGCGAGCAATGAGCTGCATCTAAGCTCCCGAGTGAGAGGTCTGATCTCCACTCGGTAGGATTCTTTAGACTTAGGCGAGTGTCTGACTGCAGCTAAGTCTCTTTATGGGAGAACTTAGGCGAGTACTGAACTGCAGCTAAGCCTCCGAGTGGGAGGTTTACTCTCCACTCGGTAGGATTTTTCTCACTTAGGCGAGTGTCTGACTGCAGCTAAGTCTCTTCGTGGGGGAACTTAGGCGAGTGCTGAACTGCAGCTAAGCCCCCGAGTGGGAGGTTTTCTCTCCACTCGGTAGGATTTTTCAAACTTAGGCGAGTGTCTGACTGTAGCTAAGTCTCTTCGTGGGAGAACTTAGGCGAGTACTGAACTGCAGCTAAGCCCCCGAGTGGGAGGATTGCTCTCCACTCGGTAGGATTTTCAAACTTAGGCGAGTGTCTGACTGCAGCTAAGTCTCTTCGTGGGAGAACTTAGGCGAGTGCTGGACTGCAGCTAAGCCCCCGAGTGGGAGGATTGCTCTCCACTCGGTAGGATTTTTCAAACTTAGGCGAGTGTCTGACCGCAGCTAAGTCTCTTCGTGGAAGAACTTAGGCGAGTGCTGAACTGCAGCTAAGCCCCCGAGTGGGAGGTTTGCTCTCCATTCGGTAGGATTTTTCAAACTTAGGCGAGTGTCTGACTGCAGCTAAGTCTCTTCGTGGGAGAACTTAGGCGAGTGCTGAACTGCAGCTAAGCCTCCGAGTGGGAGGTTTGCTCTCCACTCGGTAGGATTTTTCAAACTTAGGCGAGTGTCTGACTGCAGCTAAGTCTCTTCGTGGGAGAACTTAGGCGAGTACTGAACTGCAGCTAAGCCCCCGAGTGGGAGGTTTGCTCTCCACTCGGTAGGATTTTTCAAACTTAGGCGAGTGTCTGACTGCAGCTAAGTCTCTTCGTGGGAGAACTTAGGCGAGTGCTGAACTGCAGCTAAGCCCCCGAGTGGGAGTTTGCTCTCCACTCGGTAGGATTTTTCAAACTTAGGCGAGTGTCTGACTGCAGCTAAGTCTCTTCGTGGGAGAACTTAGGCGAGTGCTGAACTGCAGCTAAGCCCCCGAGTGGGAGTTTGCTCTCCACTCGGTAGGATTTTTCAAACTTAGGCGAGTGTCTGACTGCAGCTAAGTCTCTTCGTGGGAGAACTTAGGCGAGTGCTGAACTGCAGCTAAGCCCCCGAGTGGGAGTTTGCTCTCCACTCGGTAGGATTTTTCAAACTTAGGCGAGTGTCTGACTGCAGCTAAGTCTCTTCGTGGGAGAACTTAGGCGAGTGTTGAACTGCAGCTAAGCCTCCGAGTGGGAGGTTTGCTCTCCACTCGGTAGGATTTTTCAAACTTAGGCGAGTGTCTGACTGCAGCTAAGTCTCTTCGTGGGAGAACTTAGGCGAGTGCTGAACTGCAGCTAAGCCCCCGAGTGGGAGGTTTGCTCTCCACTCGGTAGGATTTTTCAAACTTAGGCGAGTGTCTGACTGCAGCTAAGTCTCTTCGTGGGAGAACTTAGGCGAGTGTTGAACTGCAGCTAAGCCCCCGAGTGGGAGGTTTGCTCTCCACTCGGTAGGATTTTTCAAACTTAGGCGAAACGGATTCGCAGCTAAGTCACCCACTGGGGGATTTCGGATACAAACAAAAGTGACAGTAATTATTGGAACACTCTTATTTCTGATAAAAATGAACTTCAGGAGTTTTTCTTATTACATCTGGTCTAAAGGCGAACTCAAGTGTAAAAGGGGCGGAGAAGTTCCGCGTTCCAAGCTCGTGGTTCGTCAATCTGGCGATCAACATTGTAAAGGTGATATGCTCCATTGTGGAGGACTCTGGTGATGATGAAGGGGCCTTCCCAAGTGGGAGCAAGCTTGTGAGGCTTCTGTTGATCCACTCGGAGGACCAAATCTCCTTCCTGGAAGGCTCAACTCTTCACATTCCGGGCGTGAAATCGACGCAAGTCCTGCTGATAAATGGTCGACCTGATCATGGCCATCTCCCTTTCTTCTTCTAGGAGGTCGACTGCGTCTTGCCGAGCCTGTTCTGCTTCATCTTCGGTGTAAAGCTCCACTCGGGCCGCGTTGTGAAGAAGATCACTCGGCAGAACTGCTTCGGCTCCATAAACTAGAAAAAATGGAGTTCTTCCAGTCGATCGGTTAGGGGTGGTCCTTAATCCCCACAGAACTGATGGAAGCTCGTCGACCCAGGCACCTGCTGCGTGCTTGAGATCACGCATCAGTCGAGGCTTTAGTCCTTTGAGGATCAGACCATTTGCTCTTTCAGCTTGTCCATTCGACTGGGGATGGGCGACCGATGCATAGTCGACTCGAGTGCCTTGAGAGGCGCAAAAAGCTCTGAATTCGTCCGAATCGAAGTTTGACCCATTGTCAGTGATGATGCTATGCGGGACTCCATATCTGAATGTTAGCCCTCTGACGAAACTGATGGCGGTGCGAGCATCGAGATCTCTGATGGGCTTAGCTTCAATCCATTTGGTGAACTTGTCGACTGCCACAAGCACATGAGTGAATCCACTCCTGCCCGTTCTCAGCGGACCGACCATGTCCAGGCCCCAGACAGCAAAGGGCCAGACGAGTGGAATGGTCTTCAGGGCTGAAGCAGGCTTGTGTGACATGTTGGAGTAGAACTGGCACCCTCCACACTTGTCGACTATCTCTTTTGCCATCTCATTTGCTCTTGGCCAGTAAAAACCCGCTCGGTATGCTTTAGCCACAATGGTCCGAGAGGACGCATGGTGACCACAGGTCCCCGAGTGGATATCATCGAGGATAATCTGGCCCTCTTCTGGAGTTATGCACTTCTGTCCGATTCCAGTCACGCTTTCTCTATACAACTATCCCTTTATGACTGTGAAGGCCTTGGATCGGCGGACGATCTGTCGAGCCTCTTCTTCGTCCTCCGGGAGTTCTTTCCTTAGGATATACGCGATGTACGGTACCGTCCAGTCGGGAGTGATCGCCAAGACTTCCATGATTAGGTCGACCACTGCTGGAACTTCCACTTCAGTTGGATCTGTGGCACTTTTTGGCTGCGGGGCTTCTTCTGTGAAAGGATCCTCTTGGACCGATGGCGAGTGAATGTGTTCCAGGAACACGTTGCTGGGAATGGCTTCTCTCTTGGAGCCTATTTTTGCCAAATCGTCAGCTGCCTAGTTTTTCAGTCGGGGGATGTGATGAAGCTCCAACCCCTCGAATCTCTTTTCTAGCTTTCTCACTGCGTTGCAGTAACTAGCCATAGCCGGGCTCCTGACGTCCCACTCCTTCATCACTTGATTAACCACTAAATCTGAGTCGCCATAGACCATGAGGCGACGGACGCCGAGTGAAATGGCCATGCGCAACCCATACAAAAGTGCTTCATGCTCTGCTTCATTATTGGAGGAATCAAAGTGAATCTGGAGAACATATCTGAGCTTATCTCCTCGGGGGGAGACTAAGACTACTCCAGCGCCGGAACCATTAAGCATCTTAGATCCATTGAAGAACATGGTCCAGTGCTCCGAGTGAACTTGAGTCGGAAGTTGTTGTTCAATCCACTCGGCGACGAAATCTGCGATTGCTTGGGATTTGATAGCCTTCTTTGCCTCGAACTTGATATCTAAGGGAAGGAGTTCAATCGCCCACATGGCCACTCGACCAGTTGCATCTCTGTTGTGCAGGATCTCTGACAGTGGGGCGTCGCTGACGACTGTAATAGAGTGGTCGGAGAAGTAATGCGCAACCTTCTTCGTGGTCATGTAAATCCCATATACAAGCTTCTGGTAGTGAGGGTATCTTTGTTTTGAAGGGGTCAAAACTTCAGACAGATAATAGACTGGGCGCTGAACTCTGAAGGCCTTTCCTTCTTCTTCCCGCTCGACCGTAGGTACTGTGCTGACAACTTGTCATGTGGCTGCAATGTAAAGCAGCAAAGGCTCTTTGCTGATTGGGGCAGCAAGCACCGGCTGGGTGGAGAGCAGAGCTTTGAGCTCTGCAAACGCTGCATCAGCTTCTGGAGTCCACTCGAACTTGTCAGACTTCTTCATCAGTCAGTAAAGAGGCAATGCCTTTTCACCAAGACGAGAAATGAATCGACCTAAAGCAGCCAGGCAGCCTGTAAGCTTTTGGACATCGTGCACGCGTACAGGATGCTTCATCCGAAGTATGGTGCCAATTTTCTCAGGATTGGCGTCGATCCCTCGTTCGGAAACGAGAAAACCGAGTAACTTTCCACCTGGAACTCCGAATGTGCATTTTGAAGGATTGAGTTTGATATCGTACCTCCTTAGGTTGGCAAAGGTTTCAGCAAGGTCAGCCCGCAGGTCGGAACCTTTCTGGGACTTGACCACAATATCATCCATGTATGCCTCCACATTCCGACTGATTTGAGTGAGTAAACACTTCTGAATCATTCTCATGAACGTGGCTCCAGCGTTCTTGAGGCCGAACGGCATGGTGACGTAACAGAAGCATCCGAATGGAGTGATGAAAGCTGTTTTTATCTCGTCGGGCCCATACAGACGGATCTGATGGTACCCGGAATAAGCATCCAGAAAAGACAGTCTTTCGCACCCCGCAGTCGAGTCGACTATTTGGTCGATGCGAGGAAGAGGAAAATGATCTTTTGGGCAGGCCCGATTGACATGCTTGAAGTCAATGCACATGCGGAGCGACTTGTCCTTTTTGGGGACCATGACGACATTGGCGAGCCACTCGGAGTGGTAAATCTCTCGGATGAACTCTGCTGCTAAGAGCTGAGCCAATTCTTCGCCAATGGCTTGCTTCTTCTGGACGGCAGACCGTCGAAGATGTTCCTTCACAGGCTTGAATTTTGGGTCGACTCGTAGGCGGTGCTCAGCCAGCCCTCTGGGAACTCCAGGCATGTCAGAGGGTTTCCATGCAAAGATATCCCAGTTCTCACGGAGGAGCTGGATGAGCGCTTCTTCCTATTTGGAGTCGAGCGTCGTTGAGATGTGAGTCGGAGTAGCGTCGGGGTCGGTCGGGTGAATGTGGACTGTTTTTGTTTCACCGGCCGACTGGAAAGCCGATTCTGAAGCAGGCTTCTTGGCTCGCAGCAATTCACTCGGATCGGCAGTCTTTTGATTCTCTTTCAGCTCGACCACTGCCATCTGAGCGTCGGCGATCTTTGAGCCTTTCTGAAAGCATTCTTCCGCTTTCTTTCGGTTGCCAGTAACAGTGATCACACCTTTGGGGCCAGGCATCTTCAGTTTGAGATACATGTAACATGGTCGAGCCATGAAGCGTGCGTAAGCTGGCCTGCCCAAAATGGCATGATAAGCACTCTGGAAATCCACAACCTCGAATGTCAACCTTTCCTTGTGGTAATTCTTTGAATCACCGAAAACCACATCAAGAGCAATCTGGCCGAGTGACTCGGCTTTCTTCCCAGGAATGACTCCATGGAAGCTCATGTTGCTTGTACTGAGTCTGGACATCGGAATGCCCATCCTTTTCAAAGTCTCAGCGTACAGTATGTTCAGGCCACTGCCGCCGTCCATCAATACCTTGGTCAGTTGAGTGCCTTCGACAACTGGGTCGACCACCAAAGCTTGCCTCCCAGGGGTGGCAATGTGCGTCGGGTGATCAGACTGGTCGAATGTGATGGCAGTCTGCGACCACTTCAGGTAATTGGGTGTTGTCGGGGCAACCATGTTCACTTCACGGTTAATGACTTTCAGTCGACTCTTGCTTTCAACATCGGAAAAAATCATCAGGGTGGAATTGACTTGAGGGTACCCACCGTCACTGTCTTCCTTGTCCTCAATCATCAGGGGCTCCTTTTCCTTGTCTTTGGGCTGCTTGCCCTGGAACTGCTGGATCAGGAGCCGGCACTGTCGAGTGGTATGCTTTGGGTAAATAAAATTACCCTCTTCATCTTTTTTGGTGTGGGTGTGACATGGTAAGTCCAAAACATCATTCCCATCTTGGTCTTTGACTTTCTTGGGCTTCCAGGTGCCCTTGGGTTTTCCCTTGAAGTTTCCCTGGGCGACGGCCAGGGCCTCTCCAGGAGCGGCTGGCTCGGCCTTCCGTTTCTGTTTCCGACTGGAATTTCCTCCGGTTTCTTGGGTGACTGCCTTGAGCTTGCCGCTTCGGAGTCAGTCTTCGTCCTCACTGTTAGCGTACTTGGTGGCGATCTCCATCATCCGATTCAGGGACATCTCTCCAGTCCGACCGAACTTCAGGTTCAACTCTCTGTATTTAACACCTTCCTTGAAAGCGCAAACTGCTTGATGGTCTGGCACATTCTCAACTGTGTGGTGCAGCGTGATCCACCTCTAGATATAATCCCTCGGTGTTTCATGCGGCTTCTGTACGCAAGACCGCAACTCTGTGAGGCCTGCAGGTCGTTTGCATGTTCCTTCAAAGGTCGTGACAAACACTCGGGAGAGGTCCTCCCAGGTGTAAATGCTGCTGGGTGCCAGTTGATTCAGCCACGCCCTGGCGGAGCCCTCCAACATGAGAGGCAAATGTTTCATGGCCACCTCATCATTGCCACCACCAATCTGTACAGCTACTCGGTAATCTTCGAGCCAAGTGTCAGGCTTGGACTCACCGGTGAACTGACTCCAGTCGCCAGCCTGAAATTGGGAGGAATCACTGCGGCCCTGATGGCTCGACTGAAGCACTCTGGCCCTGAAGCACGTACTCTACTGCTGCTGGCAGGCGCATCTCTGTTGTGGCCCTCTCGATGAGCCCTGTTCCTGTCGACCAAACCTTGAACGAGGATAGACCTCGCATCAAAGCCGGGGTCTCTGGGGTCGACTGGAACCCCCTGCCCAACACTGTGAGGGCGTCTGTCATCTTGCCGTCGAGGCGCATATGACCCACTCCTCGGGGGAGGGGTTGGCACTCGACGTCGATCATCTCGACCGAATCGGTGATCGTACTGTTCATTTCTCCTGTACTGATCACGCCGACCGTCTCGCCCCTCACGCCTCGGGGGCGATCTCGGGCTGTGAGCCGACTGGACTGTTTCTGATGCAACGGATCGACTGTGGATCCTGTTCCGCGACTGTGAGACGGCGGAATTCTGATTTCCCGCCGCCCGGAGCAACGCTCTGATCTGCAACAAGCCTCTGCCAGCTTCCGACTGGGAGGGCTCAATCGATTCTGCTATACGAGCCGCAGCGGCCAAATTCTGAACTGGGGTTCGGTATACCTGCGGTGGCGGGAAGAGCTGACGTCGACTGGACTCGGGAGCTTGCTGACATCGACTGGACTCGGGAGCCCGCTGACGCGCTTGCTCGTCGAGTATTCGCTGGAGATTCTCCAGTCGAGTGCGCTCGGCCAGGTTAGCCAAGTGCGCGTCCTCCAAGGCCCGGGCCTCAGGGGTTTCTCCAACAATAGGAGTGTGGAGCGCGTCCATGTTCCTACGGCGAAGCTCCTCTCGCTGCAATGAAGTGAGGGGTTCGGGACGGTACTCATCGTGAGGACGCAACGGGTCGCCCCCACCTGCGCCTCCTTCAGCGCGGGGGAATCCGGGAGGACTGTGTGCCCCCTCAACCGCCAGGACCTCAGTCGCCGGGTCGCTTCTGTCGCACTCGGATGCCGTCTCCGTGGAACCAGTCGACAGGTCGAACAGGCCGTAGAGGGATTCGTCGGGCTCAATTGCCACGACTTGCGGGGCCGCTGACTGGCGGGCCACGGCGTGCCTCACCCACCGCTGAAGCCTTGAATGGCCCGAGCGCTTGCGCTGACGGGAGGTGAAGTGGGGAGACGAAACGGGAGCCGATTGGTATTGGGTCGACGGCTGTCGTAGGAGGACGCCGCGAACGCACGCGCGGAAGTGTGTCGCGCCGCGGACGGGGAGCGCGTCGACGTCGAGCGGCGCCTCCTGAAGCCAGGCGGAGTCGTCGGCAATGAAGGTGAGCGCGCCGAGACAGATCTCGCGGCCCTCCATCGAAACTCCGCAGGAAACCATGATCAAATGGATTGGAAAAAACGCAACTTCACGAATTAGGCGCTAAGACTCCTGCCCCAATGTGGGCGCCAACTGTCGTGGTTCTAAGCCTGACAGTAATGTAGGGGGGTGTGTATGAAGAGGCTAAATCTTAGCTATTGGGAAGTTGTAACACACAAAGTTTACGAGTTCAGGCCCTTCTTGGAGGAAGTAACAGCCCTACGTCTCGGTGCCCGGAGGCGGTCGATTGGATTATGAGTGTGTAGATAACAGGGGTGCGAACCCCTCATACTGAGGAGGGGGGTGGCTTATATAGAGTTCGCCGGCCCTCTCCTGCCCTCAGTAATGCAGGGTTTAAGGTACATTTAAGGTTGGGCGTTACTGGTAACGCCCCTAATAAAGTGCTATAATGACCATAAAGACTACTTAATAACCGACCGTTTGCCTGCGGAGTGACTTTAGGTCTCCTGGCAGTCGAGTGATTGGCTTCATGGTCGAGTGATAGCCTCTTGGTCGAGTGTCTTGAACCCGTCGAGTGGGATACCTTCAAGTCGATTGAAAGGTGACTTCTTTTAGGGATGTCCTTGGGTAGGGCTCTTTGGACAGGTCCGTGCCCCTACCCTAGGTACATAGCTTCGTCACCCCCACCTTGGCGGCCTCTTCCTCCTTTCCACTATGGCCTATTAAGGCCCACTGACTCCCGGGGGGGTTCCGGTAACCCCCCCGGTACTCTGGTATATGCCCAAACTCTCTCGAAACCTTTCCGATGTCCAAACGCAGTCATCCAATATATCTATCTTTATGTCTCGACCATTTCGAGACTCCTTGTCATGTCTGTGGTCATATCCGGGACTCCGAACTACCTTCGGTACATCAAAACACAAAAACTCATAATACCGATCGTCAGCGAACGTTAAGCGTGCGGACCCTACGGGTTTGAGAACTATGTAGACATAACCGAGACACGTCTCTGGTCAATAACCAATACCTGAACCTGGATGTTTATATTGGCTCCCACATATTCTACGAAGATCTTTATCGGTCAAACCGCATAACAACATACGTTGTTCCCTTTGTCATCAGTATGTTACTTGCCCGAGGTTCGATCGTTGGTATCTCAATACCTAGTTTAATCTCGTTACCGCCAAGTCTCTTTACTCGTTCTGTAATGAATCATCTGCAACTAACACATTAGTCACATTGGTTGCAAGGCTTATTGTGATGTGCATTACCGAGAGGGCCCTGAGATACCTCTCCGAGAATCGGAGTGACAAATCCTAATCTCGATCTATGCCAACTCAACAAGTACCATCGGAGACACCTGTAGAGCACCTTTATAATCACCCAGTTACGTTGTGACGTTTGGTAGCACACAAAGTGTTCCTACGGTATTTGGGAGTTGCATAATCTCATAGTCATAGGAACATGTATAAGTCATGAAGAAAGCAACAGCAACATACTAAACGATCAAGTGCTAAGCTAACGGAATGGGTCAAGTCAATCACATCATTCTCTAATGATGTGATCACATTAATCAAATGACAACTCATGTCTATGGCTAGGAAACTTAACCATCTTTGATTCAACGAGCTAGTCAAGTAGAGGCATACTAGTGACACTCTGTTTGTCTATGTATTCACACATGTACTAAGTTTCTAGTTAATACAATTCTAGCATGAATAATAATCATTTATCATGATATAAGGAAATATAAATAACAACTTTATTATAACATCTAGGGCATATTTCCTTCATATATACCACACTGCATCAGCTAATCAGTCTAAATTGAGTAACTTCTATGATGAATTTACCTTTGGGATCATAACAATGGCAGTGTTATTCCAATCAACCTGAATCTTACATGTATTCACCGCCTGGAAGACTTCCTCAATTAGATCATCCCGTAGCATTGGGTAAAACCCTTTATAGGAAACCGTGTGTAACCCATCCAGGCCAGGAGCTTTGAGATCTCCAATGTCAAATAATGCCTTCTTACAATACTAGCGCGCTATAGCTAACTGGGTAGTAGTAGCACAGGTGCCACGCGCTACTTCTATGCAGCACTACTACTAATTATCTATAGCGCGTGTCTGGGACCCACTCTACTACTATTAATTTTAATTTCAAAAAAAATTCTTCTACATATTTATGCAGTATACAGATTTTCTTGATCATGTGTGTGTTGTCAGTGGCGGCGATGGTTCGATCCATTGCCTGCAGTCTGCAGAGGTTGTCCGAGGCGCGGACGGGTAGCGGCAGACCAGATTTGGCGACGGCTACTGAAGAGGGACCTGATCCAGGGCAGACCACGACGGCGGTATGGGGCTCCTCTTTGCAGCCAAGGCGGACAGCTCATGGTCGTCCATGGCGACGACCTGCACGAGCATGGCCATGGGTGGGTGAGTCAAACAAGAGGGAGAGAGGGAAAAAGAGAAACGAAAGAGAGAGGAAGGAGATGGAGGGAATAGCGGGGCTGGTCACTGGTGGCGAGGTGCTCCGGCGTGGTGGCATGGAGGCGCGGGAGAAGACCGGCGAGATCCTGGATGCAGGTGGCATGAGGCGGTGGCCTCCTTGGGCGCCATGGAGGAGGAGGCGCACATGGGAGAGCCTAGGGATAGAGGGATGGGAGAGTGGACGGATACGGGGGAGGAGATGGGGGTTTCTAGGCTGTTAAAAAAACCTCTACTTATTAACAGCGCGGGGAATGAATCCCGTGTTGCTACTAACTGGTCCCTGTTGTACCCCCCGCGTTTCTACTATGGCCTGTCTTGGGGAGTATGGTGGGGACCACTTAGTAGCAGCACGAGGTTCATACCCCGAGCTACTACTATCAACTTAGTAGCAGTGCGGAACCCCGCGCTACTACTATGGCCTGTCCCGGGGACACACGGTGGGGGGCACTTACTAACAGCACTGGGTTTATACTCTGTGCTACTAATAATTAGCAGCAGCGCGTGCCAAGTGACCACTTAGTGGTTACCTATAGGCTATAGGGGTTTTCCTAGTAGTGTTAACATCTTCTACGGTGAAAGGAGCCAATAAAGCATTGTTCATGTTATGTGTCACACACCGCTTCACCTGTGATAGCACAATAGGATATGGCTTCACCCGTTATAACATAATAGGATATGGTTGTGGAACTTCTGAAGAAAATAGATTAGAGAAATACTCAGCAATATGGCCTTTTAGTTCATCTGTACCTTCAAGCAAGAAAACTTCAGAAAGAAAGAAACATACTATTTAGTGATCGATCACTCGTCCCTTATAGGCTAACCTCATGGTGCTCATCTTTGGCTTCACTTGGCAAAGTATTATGGCAGGGGTGAACACTCTGACACATGGGTGCATCTAGAGAGTGGGTGGACATAAAATGAATATATGGGATGACCAATGGATTCTTGGTTCGTGTAACAGAAAGTTGTTATGTACTCTACGTGGCAACCATATCATATTAAAAGTAAATGACTTGATTGATCCTAGTACTAAGTCGTAGGATGAGGAACTAGAGAGGCAAACCTTCTGGCAGGTGTATGTCCACCGAATCTTAGCAACACCGCTTCCAAATAATGATATGTTTGACTTTGATGCATGGGATATGATAAAACAATTCAGGCTTTCTGTGAAATCATCATATTATGTTGAGTGGGATCACAGATTCGGGGGCAACCTATGTCAACCAAATGGACAAGAAACAATGCAGGTCAGAAGTGTGTGGCAATTAATTTGGAGTTTGGACTGTCCAGCAAAGGTAAAAAATATTTGTCTGGAAAAGTCTTCATGGAACTTTACCTGGTGGTGTTAATCTTTCAAACAGACATGTTAAGGTATGACCACAATGCCCTGCTTGCATAACAGGGGCTGATACTACTTTTACACGCATTGTTTCAGTGTCCAGCTAGCAACTATGCAAGTTTGGAAGGAACTTGTGCTGGATAACATTATTAGTAATGCATGTCTAACTGAGAGAGCAGGAGAATGTGTGTTGGGTATCTCCTGGAGTTGCCAGAATAGGAGATATTTGTGCTAGGGCAAAAGAAAGTGCATGAAATAATAGTTATCACTTGTTGGTATCTATGGTGCGAGAGAAGGAAGCTCCGCAATGGCAAGAAAATTCAAAAATGCAGGGAACTGGAAAATTGACTTCTGTTACCATGTGCTATCTGCTAAAGCTATTGCGTTGTGATATGGTCTTTACCTAGCACAAACAATGGTTGAAACAAGGTTATTGTCAATTCAGATAATATGGAGGTTGTCAGTAGGATGAATGAAGGAGGGCGATCTGCAGGTCCAGCGGCAACAATCTTTGATGATTGCTATCATATCGCGTGCAGCTTCCCTTATACCTCATTTGTGCACTGTCTTAGGGAGACTAATTCTGTTGCTCATGAATTAGCAAATTTGGCTAAGGTCCCGTCTTGTAATATTTTTTTTTGTTGAGCCTCCTAATGAGTTCATCCCTCTCCTATTAAGTGATGTAACCTTGGTTGAATCGTAAATAAAGAGAGGAATATGATTAGAAAAAAGATAGTTCCTCCTACTGATTCAGTCACTAGGAGGGCATGCTGCTTCATCTCTGACATGTTTTCCATGTTCTTGCCTCGAGGTGCGACGAAGACTTTGAAGTGACTTTTGAATTTTAGGGGCTGTTTGGTTCCCAGCCACACCTAGCCACACTTTGCTACACCTAACCTTAGGCAAGTTTGACCAAGTTAGGTAGGTGTTTGGTTCTAGCCACACCTAAGGCAAGGATTTCTTTATGAGCAATGAACCCCACATGTCATAAACACCAAAAGTGTGGCAAGATTCCCTTAGGCAAGTCAAAGTGTGACTAACAATTTGAGCAACTCAACTAAGGCAAGTGTGACAAGTGTGGCAAAAATCATGTGGCAATATATGACAAAGATAGTCACAATCCAAACAGACCCTTAATAAAAAATATTTCTTATTTCTTTCTTACAGAAAAGGTAGATGAATTTGCTTTGTTGTGATCCACTCGGGGAATTGGACAAGCCAAAGGGGGGCGGTTTTTACATCATTATGGATTCCACATAGGTGAACTGATTTTAATATTTTTTTTGAAATCAACTGATTTTAAATTTTGTTTTGATGGGGAGCAGAAAAGGTAGACAAATCCACAGCCGAAGCTTTTTCATTTTTTTAGTAGATTTTTTCCAGGGGATTCTTTTTTGAGTAAATGATAGAGTCCACAACACAGCGTGGGCTTTAAACGTCCAGCCCAAGAGACCACAGCGTGGGCTCCCGATCGATATTTTCATCCGGCATCCCGCGTCAGTTTCAGTTTCAACACCCCGGCACCGCAGTGTACTGCTGGCACCCCACTTCAGTTTCAGTTTCAACACCCCGCATCGCTCGATCCCGCATCGGCGACGAGAGGGCGAGATGCCGGCCAGCAGCCACCCGCCGTCGCCGGCGTCCCCGCATCACTCTATCCCGCATCGGCGACGAGAGGGCGAGATGCCGGCCAGCAGCCACCCGCCGTCGCCGGCGTCCCCGCATCGCTCTATCCGGCATCGGCGACGAGAGGGCGAGATGCCGGCCAGCAGCCACCCGCCGTCGCCGGCGTCCCCGCACGAGCCGAGCCAAGCCGAGTTTAATCCGAGCCTGCTTTGGCTCGCTCTCAAGCGGCTCGGCTCGGCTCGGCTCGCTCAGCCAACGAGCCTGCTTTAGACGGCTCAGCTCGTTTTTGCTATGGCTCGGCTCAAACCGAGCCGGTTCGTGAGCCAACTGGCGTCATAGCAGCTGGGATGTAACAGAACCTGTTTTTATTTTATTTATTTTTTGAACACAACAGAACCTGTTTTTAAAGGCCAGTTTTGATCTTCTACAGCAATTAAAGCCATAATTTGGAAAAGAAGCACTTTATATTGCAAAAAACACAACATCTAGCAGTTTAAAAAATGGTCATAGTAATGAAAAGAATTGGGCATCATTGCTTTTGAATTTTGGACAGCTCCTCCTTTGAACTTTATACGGCAGAAATATTGAACGTTGATAGCCAAACAATGCAATTTTGCATAGCATAACACTTGACGCTTTGACATCAAAATGAGAATCTTCCTCCTCAAACACAGTACCTTGCTCATTCTCATCCTCCTCATTCTCTTCCTCCTCTTCATAATCCTTCTCCGCTTGCTTATCATGCTCCATTGCCTAGCACACAAAAACAGCACACACATGAACTTGGACACACGCATATATTTGACTTTTTGATAGCAAAAACAGCACATACATGAGCTTGTACAAACATATATTTGACTTTTGGATACCAAAAACAGCATATACATGAGCTTGTACAAACTTATATTTGACTTTTGGATACCAAAAACAACACATACATGAGCTTGCACACACATATATTTGACCTTTGGATAGCAAAAACAGCAAACACGGGAGCTTGGACACACATATTTGGCACAACCATACCGGTGAAGATGTAGGATTCCGTTTCTACTACAGAACGTGTTCGACAAATATCTCAAGTGTTAGTTGACACTGGACAGACTGACTGAACCTCTTTGATGCTTAGATTTCAAGTGTCCTCTGAAATTTGACACTTGACACTTGACAGACTGACGCTTATGTAGCCAGGAATTGTAGTCACTTATAAACTGAATGAAAACAACAGAGCCACACAGGACCATCTTTAATTTCAGTAAAATTAAAAGCCTTCAATTTCCATAGATTACGGGGCTTCCACTTCCAAATTAAACAGAAAATCCATTTCCAAATTAAACTGAAAATAGAGACAAGGACTCACGGAGGAGGGGCCGCAGATGTGGTTGTCGGCACAGCGCCACAGCGCCTCGTAGCGGAAGTTTTCGAGGACGTGGTCGGCTTGGTAGGCGGCGGTCTTGAGATCCGCCATCCAGCGGCGGACAGTGGGGTTGGTGCGGCTCTTGGCGTCGGCAAGGTCGGCGAGACGTCAAGGCGGCGGAGCTTTTTTTACCCTTAATAACAACTCGGCAAGCGGGACATTGCCGTAATCCTTGGCCCGCTTCCTCTACGGCGACACAACCCTTGCCCTTGCCCTTCCCCTTTTGCTTCCTGGGACAAGCGGCTTAGTCTTCATAATGGACACCAAGCTCCTCTCCTTCTCCTTCTCCTTCTCCTCCTACTCTCCTTCCCCTTTTCCTTGTACATTCTTGCGACAGTGGGGCTTTGCATACATCAGCGAAGAACAAATGGTCAATCATCAACAAAAATTTACATAGATAATAATCACTAATTAGTCTACACAATCAAGCACAAACAAATTCATACATCCATCAATCAAATTCGTGCAGCATAGCATACATCCTAGTTAGCTGCACTCTCCAGCCAACAAACACAAGCATCCATCCATCAAACTCGTCTAGCATCCATCCATCTTGTTTCCTAGCTAGCCTAGCCACGCCCTCCAACCGAAACTACAAGCATCCATCCATGATCCATCCATCAAATTGGTGCGTGTGTGTGCGCCAGTGCGGGGAGCTAGGGGCAAGGATGGAAGGAGAGAAGAGATCGCTTACCTGCTCCTTTCGTTCGGTGAGAAACCAGGGGAGACACGTCCGTCTGTGTCCGCTGTGGTGAGGGAAGGCGGCGTCGGCCGTCGCCATCGGTGCCAAGCCCGATGAGTCCAGCCTGCGGCGCGGCGAGGAGAGGGGTGGCGGCGCCGGGCAGAGAAAGGGAGAAGGGTGAGGAAACCGCGTCGCGTGTGTGCTCTCTCTCTCTGCTGTGACCTAACGCGAATTTGGGCTGGGCCTGAACGAGTCCCCGAGCTGGACCGGGCGAAACTCGGCTCGGCTCGGTCGGGAGTCGGGCCTATTTTCATAGCTCGGCTCGCCTAATTATCATACCGGGCCGAGCTGTAACGGGCCGAGTTGGAGCGAGCTTCGAGCCGAGCCTAAAAGCTCGCTCAGACGTCCAGCCCTAGCCACCAGTCGTCGCCGGCGTCCGCGCTGGAGGACGACAACCTGCTACCCGAGATCCTCGTCCGCGTTCCCCCGGATCCCTCCTCCCTCCCGCGCGCATCCCTCGCTTGCACGCGCTGGCGCCACCATGTCGCCAACCCGGGATTCCGCCGCCGCTTCCGCCTCTACCACCGCCGCAACCCTCCCCTTCACGGCTTCTTCGACGGTTGCGGAAGCCTGGACTTCCTGCCGACGCTGGACGCCCCCGATCGCGTCGCTCCCGAGCGCTTCTCCATGAAGCTCGACGAGGGCGACGGCGTTTGCAGGCTGCTCGGATGCCGCCACGGACTGGTGCTCATCATCGTCCCGAAGCGTCTCCAGGAACTGGTGTGGGAACCCTTCACCGGCGACCAGCACCGCCTCGATGTTCCCCCGAGGCTCACGACGAATGGTTGCGATGCGAGCCGGATCAACGGGGCGGTGCTTCGCGGTGCCGCCGAGGACGCCGAGCACTTCGAGGTGGTCTTGGTGGCAGCAGACGCAATGTTTTAAATAGTGGGCTATGACATTTAGCGGCGACCCTTAAAAACAGCTATAGCTGGGCTATAGCGGCAAATTGTACATGAAATCATTTAGCGGCAACACCCTCAAACAGCTATAGCGGAGCTATAGTGAGGCTATAGCCGGCTATTTAAAACTATGAGCAGACGGCGGGGTAGAAAACCGGCGAGCAGTGGCCTGCGTCTACTCGTCAGGGACCGGCGCATGGGAAAGGTTCATCACAACACCCCTTCCAAACCATGGTCATGCGAGCAGCTTATTTCTGAGGTATTCCACCGGCGTTTACATGGATCATGCTGTGTTGGCTGGAGATTCCCTTTACTGGCAGCTCATTGGGAATTTCCAAGGAATTCTCCAGTTTGATTTGGAGAGGCAGAGGCTCTTTGTAATGCCGGTGCCGGTGCCTATCTATAGCAAGGGCAACTGCTTCAAGCTTATGCGGGCCGAGGGTGGTGGTGGTGGTGGGATAGGATTCCTGTTCATGTCGAATTCGGACTACGTTGCCCAGTTATGGAGGAGGAAGACCGATGCCGATGGTGTTGCTTCATTGGTGATCCGAAGGTCTATCGAACTCCACAAGTTACTTTCGCTCCATTCAGGGATGGAGAACATACGGATCGTAGGGTTTGCAGAGGACAACAACGTGGTACTTATGGATATGCTAAGTGGCTTCTTCATGATCCAACTCGACTCACTGCACTGGTTCAAGAAGCTTGCCAGACCCAAGGCGGCGGTGTCCTGTTGTCATGCGTTTGAAAGCGTCGACGCTGCTGATACGTCATATCTTGCTTCACACCATACATACGTGTATATAAGTATAAAAAGAAGAAAGTTAGTTTTCCATAATTGGTTGATGGAAATACTGTTCATAAACTTCTCTGTGTGAAGTTAGCAATTTGAAGTAGTCTCGTAATAGTACTTCTTTCTTTTGCTGCTTGATGGCATCTTCAACATATTGCCATGATGTGCTTTACCGTTCTGATGCTTGCATATGGTGGCCTTCTATGTAATAATTATGATCTTGGAAGTAGTATTCCCTCCGTATTTCAAATGAAGCGCGGGAAAACCCCCCGCCCGTTCTGCGGGAAAGAAGGGCGCATGAGGGTTATTAATGATGTATGAACGAAACTAGCCCCACTTACACCATTCCCATTTTGAAAAGCCCCCTCCCGTACAAACACGTCGTCCCTTTCTCTTCCTCCTACACACGTGTCACACGATCCGTGTGTGAGAAACGGAGGCCCACTTTCCCTTCTTCATCATTGCACTCGGGATTAAATGTGAAAAAAAATCCATTCAATAAAACAATGGATTTTTGTTACTGGTGTCTAATTTACTTTACCTTTTGTTGTGGCTCATTTCTGTGATTTTTGTGGTTCAAGTCAGACCTAGCAAATTGTCTTTATCACTTTATTATAAGATATGAAACATGGATACAATAAAACAAGTCAAAGCTCTAAGTTCTGGTAGCGCGCAGCCCTTGTACAGTGTTGCTTTAGTTTTATTTTCTTCTCTTCAGTTTTATTTTTCTGAGTTTCAGCCACTTGCATTTTTTGCGTCGTCTTGACATTTCATTATAATACACAGCACACACATTTGGGTGAGAATTCGAGAAAAAAAAACAATGGATACCTTTTCTTTTCTTTTTTTGCGAAGAAAAACAATGGATCGGATACCTACTTTTGCCTACTAGTCAGGTCAGGATATTTGCCTGCGACAGTTGCCGAATTGTTTTGTTCACAAACCAGTGAAAAATAGCAAGTTTACTAGTACTTAGGCTGAAGGAGAAATGACTCAGACTTTTTTGGTAGGTACAATTCCAATCGAGATTTTAGTTTTTCCTGCAGAAGAGTAGAAGTGCCATCTGTAGGAGAGTCTGAGCCTGTTTCGGGACACACACCTGACCTGATAACCTTTTTTTTTAGCTTGAATGAGTCCTAGTTGGTTGCTGCAGGATCTAGGTGATCAATTGCTGGATCGCCTTTTTTTGTTCGATGAGTCTTCATTGGTTGTTGAAGGATTTAGATGATCAGTGTTCATAGATCATTGATTAGTTAAGTTATGACTAGCTTGTTTTTAGACGACGAGAGTCCAATAATTTAAGGATTTTGATTTCTAGTACATCTCCCATGTGTATTGCGTGGACAAGGCTTGGAAATCAAGTTGGCAGGGTGTGCGGTACGCTATATCATGGCCTCATGGGATGGCTTTGGCCATGTAAGGAGTTGAATTTCGAATTCAGCAGAAAATGCCACAATGGTTGGGTGGCACCAAATCCTTTTCTTCTTACTTTCCTGAGAGGTCAACAGTGAGTTGCTAGTGTCAAGATTGCTCTAATCAATCTGGGTGTCACCTTCGGTTTCTTGCTTCTTGCTTGATCCAAAGTGTATGCTGCCACTATAGTTCATCGTTGTTTCGTTGAGCACTACAAATGATTGGGCGCCAACAGTTTTGTATTACCATGTCTCACTAGTTTGGGCCACATCATCAAAAACATTCTTATATTATGGGACGGAGGAAGTATAAGATAGCTGCAGTTTTTCCTTCAGATAAGGTAATATAACAGTTGGAAGTTGAATACAACTACACTAAAACTAGCTTGTACCAACTGAAATATCAAATAGGTAGCTCAATGTGGACACTGGAAGCTGAAAGGTAGTTCTCTTCCTTCCATTCAATATTAGTATCTCTGCTGATCTTGCTATTAATTACGAATCAGTAATACCAAAATTGTTTTAATTACTAGACAATTGTTCCTTTTATCACTTTTAGGAGAATCCTATTGTGGGTGAGTAGCAAGTGCATTTGTACCAGGAAAAAGTAATAGGTTGAGTTTATTTCATTTTTTGGGCTAAATTTATTTGAAGATAATGTAAATCTGAATAGTCCCAATGACTTATGTTCCTAGGATTTATTAGTACGATCTTTTTTAGGCTAAGTTTTTGAAGGTAATCCAAATCTTAATAGTCTTGATAACTTCTGTTGCTAGGATTTTGTTGACTTAAATGTGTTTATAGAATTTATTAGTTTGATTATATTTTTTTTCCAAATATGGCATCGAATGATCTGAAAATTTACGGATACCCTTGTCTCTTCTAACCAGCTTATATTATTTTTGGAATGTTCATTAACTTTGAAAGTACATATGCTTTTATTTATGTATTCCTAATTTGTATCAAGATTGATTCCTTTTTTGAACAACAATTATTTATCTAAATATTTTGTTAATGCTTCCTCGTATCTACTTAGCTTTGCATTGGAATGTCATTGGTTGTTCTACTTATTATGCTTGGAGAAACAAGCATTGGTGGTGGACATGATGGAGCTGATCTTTTGCATAATACATAAGATGATTCTCCGGTCAGATATGCTATGTGATGTACTGGTTGAATAGGTAACCTTATCTTCTGCATGTATGTTGAACTATCTAAACTATTCTTATAAAACGAATCACTTCTCAAGTACCAAATTGCAAGTGAGGACTCTTTTAAGATTTTCTCTACAACTCTTTGCTTAACTCTTCCCACCTGGCCACCTTCTATCATGCTTTGTCAGGCTAAATATTTAATCTTTTCTCCAAGCTCAGCTTTCTCATTTTCCTTTCCTCATCAGTCCTTCATTCTCTTCCTGGTGACTTTTAATTGTTGATCTTCCAAGTTTATGCTGGCACTGGGTGGGCTCTTCTCCCTCTAGCCTCTCTAGTAATTGGTGACTTAGGACCGCTCTTCATTTCCCATGTGTGCATATGATAGTGCCTTCTCAGAGATGAGAATGCTTTCATGCTAGGATATATTTCTGTTTTATTTTTACTCATTGCTGCATTGCCTTTGACTTCTGTTTTCCATGGCCATGGGTCTATTGTGTCCTAGTGTGATCTGAATATACATAATTGATTTATAACTGACAATACTTGTGCATCTGGTTTCAAATTTCCTTTTTTGTAGCGGACTTATAGGTTTGCCATTTTACGTTGCTTCTTATTTGGATCATTATGATACCTAGTGAACTAACAACTGTCACTAGATTAAGTAGTATTCTTCTGTTTATCTTTTTCACTGCGGTTATTGTAGATTTATGGATGATTGTTCTAGTTTTAGGCTTTTTGGTTAAACGTTTTCTCATCATGTCACTCGTTATCTGCCAAACATGCATATGTATGTAACTGTCTATTAGCCACCAATATGATTTGGCTGGTCTAAGCTATAGGTAGTATGCTCTGTGTGGAGTATAGTTTTTTTTTTCAGTTTTGGCCATTATTGATGTTTAATACTTCATACTATGGAACACATGAGCAAAATGGCATGACTAGATTCACAAAAAAAACTTTTTTATCCTAATGCCAGTTTTTTTATTTTACTGGCATTTATCACTAAAGTAGTGGTGAAAGTATTGCTTGATGATGCGGAGAGTAAAAAATAACAATCCTTTTGGACCGAAGGAAGTCTGAAGTATAGTATGCATGATCTCAGTTATATGTACTCCGAGAATTTGATGAAAATCAATTTGTTAGTGACTAGGTAGTTGTACATTCCTAAAAAGTATGCCTTGGAGCTAGAACCTGCTATCCTAGCCCATGAGCCTCTACACACAAGATGTATTGCCTTTTGTTGTTCGTTGTTTCAAGTGTTGATTTTCTCTAATAACGGTGTGATGGTTTGACGCTGGAGCTTATGACACAATTTCCACAATTGTGAAGCCAATGTTTTCTGGTTGAATCATGGAAGAATTAGGACAACAATCCCAACAACTTCTGATGAATGAGTAGTACAAGGTTTTATGTTTACTGATGATTTTTTTTGCCCCACGGGTATCTACAATTACATTCTGGTGTCTCAGATACAAAAATGGGTTGTCAAGTGTAGTTTCTTCCATTTGTATGCTCGACGCCGAGATACCAACCCAGCATGAACACAGCTCTTTATTCTGAAGTGAACTTTCTTGCATATGATTATCTTCCATGTTGTATCAGCAGGCAGGGATTTGTATGTCGAATTTCATGTATGCGTGGGTTTGTTGAATTTCTACCTGGTTTCGAACTCAGTATTATTTGGAGTCTTAATTTGCTTAGTTGTGACTGATGAATGTTGAATCCCATCAGTGAGACCTGGGAGTTGGAAGATGCTCCGATATGTTGGAATTAATGCAACTGCTTTCTTTGCGATGATGTGTTTCTATCTAGATTGGTATGACTTGCTTGTTGCATTTCTACTGAAATTGATTATCTTTCGGCTTGCAGATTTTATACTGGGAGTAGGATTTAGCAAGCAGTGTGAGTCGCTGCCTGCTAATTCGTATCTAGCAAATAGTCTATAGGACATTAGCTCAAGTGCCCGTTGCGTTTCTTATTGCTCCAAGGTTATCTATTCTCTACTGACATTAGCTACAACTTTAATGAAACTTCATTATCCGGAGCTCTGTTGTCTCCGCGCTGGAGGAGGCCACCGATGCCTACCTCATCGGCCTCTTCGAGGACAACCAGCTTGCCCGCCGCATCCTAGTGTTGCTTCATGGCTCTAGTGTCTAGACTAGAGGTGTGTTAGTTTCTTCTTATTAGCCTGTGGTAGTAAAGTCCTTGTTTGTTACTATCTTTTTATGATCATCAATGGGAAGTTACCCAACAGATTGAACTGAACTGAAGCATATGAATGTGAACATCACATGTTCATTAGATTCTAATTAATTGCTAAATAAGTCTTTGGTGATAATCCTTATGCCCAGTTTAAAGCCTGTCACCTTACTTCATTACATGTCGTAACCCCACTAACAAATTTCAAATGGTTCGTATTCTATTGGAAAACTTCGCTTTGAAATGACAGAATGCAGTGAGAACTCTCAAAACAGACTTTCGCCCCGCTTTATAAATAAAGAAACAACCGAAGAAAGACAACGGCCGAATGATACAAGGTGGTAAGGTCGCCCTCTTACAAAGCCGATCCCGGGATAATCGGATCACGCAGAACACACGCGACTATACTACCAACATAGAACACATGAAGATCTACACACACCGCCACGGTATAACCTAATACACCTAAGCTCCACGGCAACACCCTCAAGAGGGAGGGAGAATGGCACCGAGTGTCGCTGCTGCCGAGTCCACAACGGACAAAGGTCTTCACCCGGAGCCCTGGCACGGAGAGAAGAACCAAACCGACGTCTTCAAGAAGAGTGCGGTACCCATGGGTGTCACCGTCGTCAGCGCCAACGGCATGGAGCTTTCGCTCGGCAACTCACCCGCACCAGCACGAGGCTGCAAGGACGAGCGCGACGTGGTCAGACCCCCAGATCTGGATCAGGGCGACATCCCAGGGGAGAGCACGCCCAAGCCACCCACCGCTACACCTCCGGCCACCCACACGGCCATGAAGGAGAGCCACCATCGCCGCAATGGTGCCTGCCGACAAGCAAACCAGTCAGACCGCCCTTCGAGGCTGCCACCCCGGTATCCCTGTCGCGAGACACCATCCGCCGCTCACTTCACAGCACACTCAGCCTTGGTAGGAAGAGCAAAGGCACGCCCCCTACTCCTAGCCCGACATCAGTCACCGAGTCTGGATAGGCGCCTTCACCGTAGGAGTCACCCACGTCTGCGTCTCCAGCCAAGTCTGGTGGATTCACGCGGGGGTGGGGGGTGGGGGCACGACTCCATGACTGCCGACAGCCATCGCCAAGACGCCTAGGCTCTGGCCCAAGCTAGCATGCATGACGCCATGTCTGTGGCCACCGGCGCCGATCCACACAGCAATGCAACGGCATCACGACCACCACAGCCGCTCACGGCACCCGCGAGGAGGGCAAGAGCACCACCCGCACGCACAACCCGGACCGCACCCCACCTCACCTACCCAGACCAAGCTCTCTAATCTGCCTCGGGCCCAGATCTGATCTGCCCATGGGAGCGACTCGGTCACTCGGGAGGGGTTCGTCCTAGTGAAAGGCTCTCTCCTCGGTGAGAACTACGTACATGGTATAGAAACTGTGTTCTAGAGGTAGTTTGTTCATAGGAGTTAATACTTGATTGCTATAGTTCGCTTTTGTCCTGGCAATTGCCATTGCAGCGGTAGTCGATTTCTTCACGGACGATACTACGAGGCTGAGCACCCCCGCTTCTCCTGCTCACTTTGGTTTCTCCAGGACGCCTGCTAAGTGTACGTCCTGGGAAACCGTCCCTGTAATCTTCTAAAAACTCTATCAATGAAATGATATGCTACTAAGTGTATTTGCAAAAAAAAGAAGATACTCAAACAAAATATTTGGGGGTGAACTCTAGCTTGGAAGCCATAAAATGCTTCACAAAAACAAGATTTTCACATGATGTGCTTTGGAGAAAGAATCCAAGTGATAATCGGAGTGTGGTGTGGTCAGACTACAAATCCCTGGTCTTTCCAGACAAATAATACTACCACATGTACACACTGATATAAACTGATGCTGAAAGGGAAAATGTGATCTTACGTTGAAAAGGGGAAAACCGATAATCCATCTCATAGAACAGAGGGCAGCTGGTCAACAATATTTATGTGGTTTACAGGCATCACCCGCGATAATCAGTACTCTTACGACACAATTTTGAACATCTCTTGTTATAACACAAATAGATATGGGATTGGGGTAATATCGCTTTGGCTTTGATTTTCCTATCCTTATCCTGATCACAGTAAACCCTTAAATTAAAAACAAAGAAAGCATCTCAAAAAAGAAAAAAAGAATATGTATGCATTAGCAAACAGTACATGAGCATCTCCCAACATTCATTACTCAGAACTAGGATTCCAATTACTCAACTTCAAAGCAGAGAGAAATTAAACAAAAACACACATAATGAGACGTCATTGAACATAAGCAGAAATCTGACTCGAGATCTCACCGCCTGATTTAGGGTGGACACGGTCCGGTCCGGTCCGGTCCCTGACCGAGCCATCGTTTGGACCGGCCGCCGGCGGTCCGGACCGGACCAGACCGAGCAACCGAGCGGTCCTACTTTTAGGGACCGGACCGGTGACGACGAAGCCCGGGCCAGACTGAATGGACCGAATGGACCGGCCAGCCATCGGTGTTGATGTGCACGCATGCAGCAGCAAGGTGGGCTACGTGTTAGATCAAGCACTGAATCTGTTACCACTATAAAAAGAAGAGATGGACAGATCCAAACAATTATATCCATCCATCATCAAAATCTAATGGTCTTTAATCATTCTGTGTTTAAAGCTATCAACTACGCAATAAGCCACAGTCGATCGATAGCTAATCTGCCCCGCAGTAAAAAATAAAGAAAACCGCCCGCCCGCATGACCTCCTCCTTCTCCGGCACGACCTCCTCCTCCTCCCGCGCCGTTCGCCTCCCGCAGCCGCGCCCTTCACCGCCTCCTCGCGCCGCCGGAGCCACGGGAAGCGGCCGCGGGTCGCCGGGAGCCTCCCCAGCCGCGGGAGCCCGCCCCGCCGACCCCGCCCCCGCCGCCGGAGCCGCCCCGCCGCGCCCTTCGCCGCCCCTCATCCTCCGCGGCGAGAGGCTCGCAGGAGCCGCCGCCGCCGGCCGCCGTTAGGAACGTGGACGCGTGCGGGACAACCACCGGCGTACGAGGCCACGCCTGAGCCTGCGGCGCGGCGGCGCGGAGCCCTCCGCCGCCAGTTCCCTGCCGGTTCGAGATCGCCACCGGTCCCCTCCGTGCCGTCATCGTCCTTCCTGCTACCAGCTCCGTCCTCCGCCCTATCTCCGCGGCAATGTTCTGCTCCATCCATCGGCAAGTAGCGACCATGTCGTCTCTCTCCGTTTCAATCCCTAATTCCCTATAGTATTTTTCCCATGATGTTTCTTATCGATGCTGAAACTCAGGCGACTATGACCACTGTGTTTCTTTTTCCTGAATGACCATGATTTTCATTAGCTGTAACTGGTAAAGTAAGGCGTGGCTGTTTGCTTCGGCCAAATCCAGCTCCATTATCAAATGAAATGTTAGGAGAAAGTAAGTTGGTAGCACTTCTCTTTTTCGAGAAGAGGTGGCATGATGGACAGGAGGGCTCTTTTGGTTTTGCTTAGCAGTTGGATAAAATGATCACCCAGTCAGTCATGGACTCATGGCCAGGTTAAATGTATTCAGCTGTATAATACTCATATGGTCAGACTGCTTTCTTCTGTCTTGTATTCTAAGTTTTCTGAAGACATCCAACGGCCTTTGTACTGATTTATGTAGTTGTTGTTGCTAATACTGTTGTACATACTACGTAATGTTATAATGGTGTTAAATTCTGAAATTCAAGCCTCCCATTGTATGTGGCTGAAGTGCTAAATTATCTCTTTTTCTTCTTACTATTCCAGGCGCAAACAACCTATAGAGTCGAGTAGAATACCAAAATACGAGCTGCAAAAGTGACTCAAATTCCTCTTCCCTCACAAGGAACTACACTGGTAATTGTCCATGTATGGATCTGGTTGACATGACCATATTTTTTTATGTTTGCCATTCAATTTTAACTACAATATTGTTTCTAGATAAGATATTGTTTTATGTATTATCATGGGTGCATTCTGTTAAGTTTCGTGCACAAGTTGTTGATATTTACACAATATTGTGTGTTCTATGAATACATGGCTGTGGCTATCATTAAGATTCTGCTTCTGAAGTATTATTTTTCTTGTACGTTAGTGTCTTGATTATTGGGAGTTTGACAATTTCAGAGGTGGAGGCTGGCCTGCAGCTTGTGTGCGCAGAGGCTCGTGTGCGCGAAGGAGAAGCACACTTCATTGACAAGTTGTTCCCGCTATCCTCGCTGCCACTGCCAGTGACGTAACTTGGTGGTGAGCCTCTTCTCGCCCCCTCTCAGTTCTTCCCTTTTGATCTGGATGATCTTTGTTCATGTTGTTAGTGTTTAAAAATATCTTTCGTTGTTCTAGCTGATAATCTTGTTGGTCACTGTCAGTGTGGTGCATATACACCTAGGCTTTAAGTTGTTGTGATTTTCCTATAAAATGTTGTTGAGGGCATGGAACTGAAATTGATATCAGAAATAGACTTGTTAAGTTTTTGTGTTGCCACCAAACAAAAGCAGGTATGTAATCTACAAACCAGCATAGTTGACCAGTGTGATTTCATAAATATGTATACTTCTACAAAATGGAGTAGGAACATGCAGCTAAATTTACGATCATCAATTTTTCAGTTTTTTATAACTTGTGTTCTGAAGCAGTTTGTTTCCTTCAATTACATGATTTAGTAAAAGAACCTATAGCGAGTTCATTCCAAGTGTTGTTGATTGTAGCATATTTCGGCCTTATCTTCTAACATACTTCATGGTTTCATTAGTGGACAACATGCTGGAAAGAGAATGTTCATCCCTATGATCCCTTTGGCGCCCTCAGAGGATATTTCGCTAACTTTCAAGTTGAAGAGGAAACAGTTCCCTAGATCGATCCTGGAGAGCCCCTTCCGTAACCAAGTCCCCTCCCCACTCGGAGTCCTCCGCCACTGATGCACGGGTAAGCGCAAGAGCTGCGGTGCATCCACGCGGTTCAACGAGCTGCCGCTGTCGTAGATAACCAAGACTCAGTGCGCTGCCCTGCCCCCACGCGCTCTGAGGGTGCGATGTCCCCGACGTGTCCAAGACAAGGTCCAGGAAGACCCTCGCCTTCGTTATCCTGGTAAAGTTTTGCTGTTATTTTACTCCCCCAATTCCACTTACAGGGGAACAAAGAGTAAGAGTAATCCTGGGGATAATGGTATTTTCATTTGTGCTACTAATTGATAGTATTACTGTCAGCTCCATCGTTAGAGCAATTGACGAAATGACTATATCACCTAGATTGATAGACAATAATTATGCACAAACAGGACAATGTCCACAAAACAACTGCCGCTGCATTGCGAAGATGATTTTTGAGTATTACTTTCTTCCACTCCTCTGCAAAATACTCCTATGCTCTAGCTTCTCAAGCCTCTACTCTCAACCAGTCCAGTTGTCCAGGTGTTTCTTTTTTTTGATAAATATTGATTTTGTTTCCTTTATCTATCGGTTTCAATTCTGTATCCGCCGTTCTCAGGATAACTGTGTGATGTTGCCATGGGATCCAAAATAACTATTTTTTACTGAAGCTACAGACTTAAGCAGTTTCTACCATGTGTACTGTATTTTGAGTTAAACCTGAACGGCTTTCGTCGTATGATACACCGCAGTGCTTTCATGTTTTTAGGAGGGTAGTTCTTCCCTGTGTTACGAATATGATTACTATGGTGTCGCTGTACATTTCTTATATGGTTAGTTCTTAATTTTCTTCATTATTCCAAACGTGTGTACCCACTAGGATTTCATTTTTTATTATTTACCTTCAAGCAGTATATATTACTGTTGTTTGTTGTCCACCTTGATCCTTCGCTGATATTTTTCCTAGGCAACTTCACATGGAATTAGGATCAGTTAATAAGATTCTGGTATATTCTCAAATTTTCTTGCTTTATGCATGAACCTATCATTAAGATTTGGATCTCTTATATGTGCCTTTGCTCCTGTAGATTTGTTGGTGTTGATTTGCGGTAAGAGGAAATGTACTATTGTTCTCATCAATTTCTTTCATACCATGTGTATGGTTAGTTCTTAATATTCTTCATTATTCAAAATACTTGTACCCACTAGGATTCATTTATTATTTTTTACCGTCAAGCACTATATATATTACTGTTGTTTGTTGTATACCTTGATCCTTCGCTGATGTTTTTCCTAGGCAACTTCACATGGAATTAGGATCACTTAATAAGATTCTGGTATATTCTGCAAATTTTCTTGCTTTATGCATGAACCTATCATCAAGAATTGGATCTCTTATATGTGCATGTGTTGCTGTATATTGGTTGGGTGTTGATCTGCAGTAAGAAGAAATGTACTATTGTTCTCATCAATTTCTTTCATATCATCTTATAGAAATATGTTGTTTAAATATGAAGAGGTGGATAAGTTTCTGGCTTTAGTTACTGAATATCCAGATCCGGCTTGCTTGTCAGCCATGGCCTACATTTAGAAGAAATATGTTGTTTAAATATGAAGAGGTGGATAAGTTTCTGGCTTTAGTTACTGAATATCCGGATCCGGCTTGCTTCTCAGCCATGGCTTACATTTAGAGAAGACATGTTCATATGTAAGAGATTTAAGGTCAATGATCTCCCCTTGTTGTAATGCTCATCATCTTAATTCAGACATTGCTATATATATGCACCATGGTTCATGACTGTACTTTTTTCTTACGTGTTTACGAAGTTTGTCAGTATTATTATACAGAGATAACCTGTCATGGTTCTACGTTGATGTGTTCTTTCATTTGTCAATTTTTTTTGCTTTGAAGCAATGTTGATTGCCTCAAAGAATGGTTCCGCGTGGCTTACACGCTTATACCTACTTGAATGTTAAATTTTATTAGCAAATCCATCGAGAACAATGTCAACATTTTACGTCTTGCTACATGAAGCTATGTACTGCAGGGTACAACAGCGTTAACATTTCCGGTGCTCATTGACAATAAGATTGAAGATGATTGGAAATATTATACCTCAAATTTAATTCAATCGTGGATACAATGACAACTTTATGCCCTGAATAACAAGTGATTATGTGAGTGTAGGAATTAGGACCGGTGACAACAACATGTGGAGTGGCACAACAAGTGGTGCTGTAGAGTACTGAAGCAAGGATAGTCAGGTAAATCCAACGGCGTGCACGTTCCGATTGCTGACTGCGATCGCCCTATTTGGATAAGGGGCACATTGGTTCATGAAACAATCAACACGTTTTTATGATTTAAATTTGAATTATGAAAGAAATATTTATGTTTTATAGTCGAGACGTGTGTTACAAGTACATGCTTACTAGTCAACACACAAACGAAGACACGCATGAACGCATTAAGTGTAGAGGATTCTGCGACGCACTACTGTTTGCGTATTTTCTGCTATTCCTTTTATTCAGCTCGTAACAAACTGATCACCCATGATTCGATATAACCGTGCCATCCCACAGACACATCGTGGTCAATCTCTTCATGGTTAACGTTAAACACAACTGCCTATTCAGCTGCAACACGGACTAGCGTGCTTCTCGCACTGAAAAAACTAAGGGCATGTACAATGGTGCTATCTTAGGAGTGCCACGTAGGATAAATTATGAGGTGGAGGAGAGAGAACTCGTAAGAAAAGGTTTGTCTTCTCTTATTTAAGATAAGACAAGAGATGATCTCTTACCACAATTTGTCTCACCAAGTTTTAAGGAATTGCTAGTTATTGAAGATAAGGCTAAGATATAACCCATTGTAGATATTTTTTTTTTGTCATCTCTAAATTACATGCAAGACTTAAGATAAGACTGTCTTGTCAACCATTGTACATGCCCTAAGTGACAGGTTCAGTACGACAAAGTTTAACTCAACACTACCTGCGCGAGTGAATTGACGAAGTGGACGATGTGCACGAGCGCCGACGTGCACGAGAAATTAACTGACAGCTGAAACTTTGACGAAACTGACGAACTGAATTTTCTGAAGGTGAGGAAACTGAATTTTCTGAACTGACAGTCTACGCTCTCATGGAGAAAAAACGCAGGGACGCCTGGAACAGCAGCGGCGGCGTCACCTTCAGAGCATTCGGGATCGTGCCCCAGTTCTTCCTGGTGGCACCAGCGAGGCGTTCGCCTACCTGGGTAGCTGATGGCCGCCTGGCCGGTGTGCATGCTGTGCTGAAATAACGCGCCATGCAACGTGTGCATATCCACCTCTTATCTTTAGTTTCAGGTTAGTTAGATGAGGCCGTTGTGGGAGGTCGTGGGATGGCATGATTTCAGCTCGTGGACGTGGGATGGCAAGGCCGCAATTCCCGTTCCTACGTATTCTTTGAGTAGAGGCCATCGTCGAGACTCGAGAACTCCAGATCGGCGGCAGTGCACGCATGACAACAATGGCAAGCGGCAACAATGGCAAGCGGCAGCAAGAGGCTACGGCGCATGGGGTGAAGAGGAAGGATGAAGAGAGGAAGCTCAAGGACATGGTGGTTCGCCCAGGGGCTGCCGATGGCCGCAACGACGAGGAACGGCGCCGGCGGTGACTGCGCCTTCTCGGTCCGACCGAGCGGCTCGGTTAAAGACCGAACCGGACCGAGATATTTTCGGGCCGAAAATGCCAGCCCAGACCAACCAGTTTTTCCGCCGGTCCTGGAGTCCTGGACCGTACGGTCCGGTACTTAACGGGCCACGAGCCCACGAGCGGTCCCAGCCCGCTCGTTCCGTCCAGCCTGACGCGGTGACGCCTGATGTAGCATGGATAATCATACGCATGCACACATGAGCACATACTAAAAATGCAAGCAAAACAGCTTGCTTGAAAAGTATAAAGCCAAATAAATAAACCACAAGCTGAGTGCTAATTTGTCGAACCAAGACTACCGGACTCGCGGTCTATGCCTACGGCCAGGGGCCGTTGGCATAGGTCCTTTGCCGTCGGCATAGATCTATGCCTACGGCTGCCGTCGGCATAGACCCGTCGGCATAGATATCGTCAGCTAGTCTTGTCAGACCGTCGGCGTAGTATAGCCGTCGGCGTAGGGCCTATGCCGACGGCCGGGGTCAGCCGTCGGCAGTGTTTTTTCGTCTAATGGCAACGGACGGCGCCGTCAAAAGCGCTGACGAGTCATGGGACGCCACGTGGCAGTGGTACGCTGACGGCTTGGTCGTCGGCATAGGTAGAAATCTATGCCGACGGCCTAGCCGTCGGCGTACCACTGCCACGTGGCGTCCCGTGGTGCTCCTGATGGCAGTGCTATGCCTACGGCAAAGCCGTAGGCATAGCACTGCCACGCGTCTTTCCCTGGTTTCTCTTGGCGGTAGGGCTATGCCTACGGCAAAGCCGTCGGCATAGATGAAAATCTATGCCGACGACATTGCCGTAGGCATAGATCTGCCACGTGGCAAGCCCTGGTAACTCCTGGGCTTATATATGCCGACGGCTTTGCGGTAGGCATAGTTGTTTTTTTTCCCTGTTTTCTCTTTTTCAATTCATTTGACAGCATTTCAAAGCAGAATAATATGGAATTATGCAGAAATATAACAGTTCATCATCTAAACATACTCAAGTTCATCATCATCATCTAAACATAGTCAAGTTCATCATCATCATCTAAAGATCATCACCGGCGGAAGTTCATGAACATAAAAGTAGTGCAAGACATGGAACATCATAAAAGTAGCAACATGAAAGGCATGGCACGACGGCCACATGCACGGAATCATCATCGACATCAAGCAAGACCACCTCCGCCAAAACCACCACCACCAAGACCACCTCCGCCAAAACCGCCACCGCGACCACCATCACTCTGCCAGATCGGAGTGACTGGGGTCGACGGAGCAGTAGTCGAGCCACCGGTCCCCTACATGTTTCAGAAAAGATTCTAACGGTAAATATGATATGATAGTGTTGAATGAACGAGAACTAGTTTGCCAGTAGTTAGGCAAATGTACTAACCGGACCATCACTGCCTAGTGCCACCCATTCATCGAACGTGGGCACGTGTGGGGGTTCTCCCGCAGGTGGTGGTGGGGGTCCCATTTGTGGTGGATCCGTGCGGTTACTCCAAGACGCCAACATAGCCTGAATGTTAGTTAAACAAGCAAACTAGAAGATCAGAAGGAATGAAAGTGCAAAAATTTAGCTTGGTTTTAAGAGGGCAAAACTAACCGTCATCATCTGACGGTTGTAATCATCGTTTGCCTTCACTCGTTTCAAGTACTCCCACACCTCGAGATTCCTATGCTCGACAAACTCCTTATATGCCTACATAATTTAGGTTGTTTCTAAGTGAGCAATGCTGAAAATAAACCGAGAATGCTAGATAGAAAAAGATAAAGAGGAAGTACTTACAGCATGCTGGCGGGCTAAGGGAGTCTGTGAACGCCCCGTACTCTCTAACTGGCTCGGGTTGGTAGCCCGAAGCTGTGTGTACGAGATCGAAGGAGTGATCAAGCCATCGAAACACGGATACCGACCATTCTTCTTCCCCTGGATGGCCACCACCGCCGTGTCGTCGATCTGAGATTGGGCGACCACAGCAATAGGAACATCCGGATGCAACTCCTGATAGTGATGAGTGTAAGACCCCAGGTGCTCCTCGGTCTTGCTGTAGTACTGGCTCTCGCCCTCCTTGCGATGACTCCGCTCGCGGGCCAGCTTCCGCGACTCCATGTCTGAGAGCGGCCTCTTCAACTTGTCCTCCTACAACGTCAAACAGAAGTTAGCCATAGATAAGAACATGACGGTAAAGAAGAACAAAAATGCATCATGCACATAGATATACCTTCATGGGCTTGAAGCCCCAGTGGTTCCTGTTTCCTTGGCCGTGTGTCCCGTCGACTCCACGGTTAGCCCGGGCCTTGATGCTCTTGGCAGTAAACTCTGCATCGGCGCCGAGCCACCTATCCACCAAACTCGCCCATCCGTCATGCCTTCCATAGCACCAACGAGGAACAACCTATGCAAATTTTGGAAGCATGACATGTGAGCACGAAACATATAGTTGACTGCTTGAAACAATGAAAAGTTAGTAATAGTTACCATCATGAACTGCTCCCTGTTCAAGGTAAGTCGTAGCTTCTGTGCTTGAGTTTTGGTCATCTTTTGGTGCAGGTAGTAGTGGTAATACTGCGAGACGGCAACCCAGCGCACCTCGTACTGCAACTGACGAGCTTTCTTCTTCGCAGCCGCAAGCAAGACCACGTCGGCTCTGGCCTTGTGCTCGTCAAGAACTCTATAGAGTTGCTGCAATCATACATAAACCAGAAGCAAACAAGGCATGAGTTGAGTGATTCAATGATAAACTATGAACGAAACTGAAGACAAGTGATTCAGAAGAGAACTTACCCAAAATTTGGTGATCACGGCCTTAGCGGTTGTCCCGTACTCCGCGTTGCTGCAAGCCTCGTAGTGGGCCCAGCTCGTGGCCAAAACCCGCAGCTGCGGGTCCCTGTCTAGCCGCGGGCAGAATAGGCCAGGCCAAAACTCCTTCAACAGTACAGTAATAAGGCCGTTCGGTTTACGGCCCTTTCCGCGAAGGATCCAGTTTCTGCAAGAGAATCAAATGTTTGCCATGTGTACAATAAGAAAATGTTGTCATGTGTTGAAAATATGATTGAGACGCACTTACTCTGTCCCCACAGGTTCAATGAGCCACTTGTGCTCCTCGATAGAAGGTGGTGTAGGTAGTCCGGCATTACCACGCAGCCACCCCTGCGGAGCACCCGGTGGCAAGTCACCCCACAACTCGGGATCAACCTCCCCTCCACCCTCCTCGCCCTCCTCCTCACCCTCCTCCTCGGCCTCCTCCTCCCCGCCCTCCTCCTCCTCACCCTCCTCCTCCTCGCCATCAGGAACATACTCCTCCTCCTCAGACTCAGAAGGTGCCTCTGTATAGGAGGGCATCAAAGAAGACCCTCCTATTTTGGACACGGCCCGAAGTTTTTTGCCCCGGCTGCCTATCCCCCACCTCCTCCTCCTCTAGGGGCTCTCCCCCCACCGCCTCCTCCTCTAGGGTCTCCTCCCCCGACCCCTCCACCTCCCTGTGAGGTGTCGTCCTCGCGTAGTCGGGAGGGAACCTTGTGGGCTCGTCCACTCTGAGTAAGTCCTTTGAATTTACTGAGGAAACTGGTGCTGCTGGACTTGCCCATGATTAGCAAACCTGCATTGAGAAGAGAATAAACAATTAGTAAGGATATCAGTTAAACAAGCATACAGGAAAAACATTAATAGCAGAAGAGCACATTAAGCATACTATTGTAATGATCATTAAAAGAACTTACATTTTCTAGAACCCATATGAATCATCACTATTGTAATCTATTTGTGGACCGGTCTCATCATCACTATCACGCATATCTTCTTTGTTGTCTGACGGAGGTGGAGGCTCTTCCTCATCGTCAGCGTCTTCATTTAACTTTTCAAGCATAATTATGTCTCTTTGATTCACAACT
Organism: Triticum urartu; assembly: GCF_003073215.2. Taxonomy (NCBI): domain Eukaryota; kingdom Viridiplantae; phylum Streptophyta; class Magnoliopsida; order Poales; family Poaceae; genus Triticum; species Triticum urartu. The sequence goes on along the minus strand of NC_053027.1, from coordinate 42,799,698 downwards.
GCCTCACCATCAATCCGTGCGTCGTCGTCATTTGGGTCCAGATCCACATAACCCAAGTCATCATCCTGGTTGTTTCGGACCACGTCATCGTGTTCCTCTTGATAGAACACTCCCTCGTATGTCATGGGGTTTATGTTGTAGTAATCATCATCGTTCGGGTCCGGTAGCTTACCATGCGGCGACACCTTGAACACAACTTCCCAACCCTTTAGGTACTCTTTCTGGCATGGGTAAGGCAGATAATATACTTGTGTGGCCTGGGTAGCGGCGATAAAGAGATCAGCTCCGGCATAGACGGTTGATGGTTTAACTTCAACTAAACCAACAGAAGGCGTATGTCTCAGACCCTTTTTGGGGTCGAACCATCGGCATTTGAACATAGTGAGACTTAGGTGTTCGCGACCACGTTTGAATGTAAGCTCGTATATCTTTCCTACCCTTCCATAGTAATCTACTTTATTATCTCCTTCAGTGAAGACTCCAGTATTTATGGTTTTGGGATCAGGCCGACTGTTCTGGTGCTCCTTTGTATGGAAGCGATACCCATTCACATCATACTTTTGGCATGTCATGACGACAGGGTCAAAACCCATGGAAACCCATCTCAATTCTTCATTCATTGATTCGGTCGGATCATTTCCCTACAAGATTAATTGAAATTATAGGGTGCATGAGTTTAATTGAAATTATAGGGTGCATGAGTTTAATTGAAATAGGTAATAGGGAATTGTGAAAAATTACTTTCTCCATGAACCACGCAACGAAATTTTTCCTTCCATCAACACCCTTTCGGAGAAGAGCAAGTGCCTCCGCTTCAGTAGGAGGCAGCATTCCCATCCATTCTTCTTCAACGAATCGACTACAATAAGAAAAGCGGTATAAGAACTAGGCAGAGTGAACATAACGAATTGACTAAAAGAATGGTGCAAAGGTATTACCTCATCCACTCATCCTCAACTTCCTTGATGTTGTGCAAGATATAGAACATGACATCCTCCCACTCATCTCGTGGCATGAGATAAGGTTTCGAGCATCCAGCCCTACCACCATGCCCGATGAATAGAGGCAACTTGGGTTCTTCTGTATTGTATCAAGACACCTTATTGTGCAACGTGGGAACATGGTCCGGATAGTAGGCTGTCCTGAGGTCTGCCACCTCCTCTAGGATAACTGCCTCAGCTATGGAAGCTTCAATCTTAGCTTTGTTTCCACATTTCTGTCTCAGATGCTTGTTCTGTCTCTCAGGGCCGTACTGCCAACGATTCTGCACAGGGCCCCCCAACAATACCTCGTTCGCGAGGTGCAAAATGAGATGTGTCATCGGAGTAAAGAAGCCTGGTGGGAAGATCTTCTCTAGCTTGCATATCAACTCCGGCGCCTTCTTATGCATTTCTTTTATCTTCTCAGGACATACTTCTTTAGCACAAAGCGTGCGGAAGAAATGGCTTAACTCCGCAAGCACACGCCAGACACGCTCGGGAACATAGCCCCGAACCATCACCGGCATAATCCGCTCAATCCATACATGATAGTCATGACTCTTGAGCCCGGTCACTCTGCCCGTTGAAAGATTGACCCCCTTACTTATATTTGACGCATAACCATCAGTGAACTTCACGACGTGTTTCAGCCACTTGAATGCCTCCATCTTATGATCCTTTTTAAGTACGAAGTCAGCATCTGGCTTGAACCAAGATTTTCGACTGCCTATGGGATGCTGCATGTGTAGACGTGGTCTATCACAAATATTCTGTTGATCAACTCTAGCATTAACATTATCCTTTGTCTTAGCAGGAATGTTGAGGATCGTGCGAAAAAGGGATGCTGCGACATTCTTTTCGGTGTGCATCACGTCTATGTTGTATGGAAGTTTGAGGTCCTTAAAATAGGGAAGCTGCGTGAAGGGGGTAATGTGAGTCCAGTTGTGCGTCTCACCATATCCTTCAAAAAAAATTCCCTTTACCTTTACCTTTTCCTTTGCCCTCGCCCTCGTCTTCGCTTGTGGCTTTTCCTTTTCCTTTGCCTTTGCCTTTGCCTTTGCCTTTCCCTTCACCGGTAGGCTTAAGAGCTTTCAGCTGAGCAAGCACATCCGCACTAGAAAACGTTGGAATCTTGTTAGCACATCCGCACTACATCCCCTCCGTGTAGACCCGATGCGTCCGTTTTCCCCCTCTAGGTGCCGGCGACGGCGCCATCCGTTAGGGGGGCCACGCCCCGGAGATGCGTGCCGCCTCTTCGAACATGCCACCACACCACCCGGTTGTGGTAGGTCATCCCATAGAAACACTTGAGAGCAACGTCCCCTCCGTATAGACCCGATGCGGCTGTTTCCGCCCTCTAGATGCTGGCGGCGGCGCCGTCCGTGAGGGGGGCACACCGCGGACGTGAGGGGGTCACACTCCGGAGACGGGTGCCGGGCGTTTGCATCCGCCACTCAACTTCTGTCGCATAGCTGTTTTTGAATTTAATAAAATTTAAGGACCTATATTCAAAAGAACATGACAACATATTATTAATGTGCTCGAAAAAAATACAAACTATATATATATATTCATAATCTATGGAAAAAATTACAAACTGCATATATATTCATATAATACATAAAAAAGCATGAAAACATATTTTTTAAAAAGCATAAAAACATATGCAAAAAAACGCATGTAAAAAGCATTAAAACATATGCAAAAAAAGTATGTAAAAAATAGCTATGCCATAGATACGGCAGGGTTCTGGTGGGCGCCGTGCCGCGGATCGGTGACGTGGCAGATATGCCGACGGCTGCCGTCGGCATACCTACGCCGCGGATCGGTGACGTGGCATGCGGAGATATGCCGACGGCCGCCCGTCCCGACCGTCGGCATAGGTTTAACGGCGTTAGCCGCTAGTCACGGGCGGGGTCGCCGGGCCCACAGTTATACCGACGGCTGATTTATGCCGACGGCTGCTGTCGGCATGTCTGCGGCTAGGTCGACGGCCGTTCTGTGCCGACGGCGGCCGTCGGCATAGATCCACGTAATCCGACGGCCAGTGTAAGCCGACGGCCAGGACTGGGCTGTCGGCATATCTCAAACTAGGCCGACGGCAGCCATAGGCATAGGTTTGGCCGTCGGCGTATGCCCGTTTTCCGGTAGTGAGGTAATGTGCCTTCAATCTTCATGCCAGTTGATGAAAGTCCACAAGAATCTGATAAAGACGGGAGGTACAGGTCCACCTCATAGCTGATCCTTGCATGTTACATAGAGAGCCCACGTCGAGCATACAAAATGAAAGAACCTACACCCAGCAACTCATTTCTGTCTCCCAGCCATTAGAATGTAGCTCTAGATACCTGCAAAGCAAGCAAGATCATCAATCAAGCAATTTTGTACTATTCATACACGAAAAGCTGTTGGAGTTACTCTCAATCAGTAAACGTTAGCTTCACCACTGTGGAAATTATGCCAAAAGCTTCAAAGTTGAATCACCTCATCATTAGACAAAACCAACATGTGAAACAGACAAAGCACACCTTCAACCTCTAATATTAGCAGTTCTTGGCTACACCTGATCTAAGTAGAGGCTAAAAGAACAGTGGGCACATGAGGGGGTCATGAAGTAGCGAGATAATCACACAAGTCGAGTTTCATAAACCCATGCAGTAGGGGATCATCCATCATCTTATTAATTGATATTTCTTCAATTGATATTTCTTTGGTTGAAAAGTACTGTACTTATTTTACTCTGCGTGTGACCAAAATTAATACTTCCAAACTACTTGATAATATGATAGTAAAAGTATAAAATGTTATCGGCGATGAAATCAGTTTTTATGACAAATCTGGTCATGCCATCTTGATCATATATGGTGGCTCGACAGTGGAGGCAACGTCACACGGAATAAAAGTCCTGTGACTCTATTCCCGTCCTAGTGTGTTCATCATGGCCATGGATCGTCGGTTCTAGATCTGGTGCAGGCACTGTGACTGCTCCACTCAGGCGAGTACTAGTGTCTGTACTATGGCATAATGGGACACATAATGTGTAAATGTGCCACTATGTTGACACGTCCCGGTCATTATGAAGAAAGAACGATTTGAATCACATATGCATGCTTAGCCTGATCAGAACATCCATGCACAACACTATCCGGTGACTCAAATTGAGAAATGTGGGATAAGTAATCTTCCAATTGGGTTAAACAGGCATCCAGCGACATAAAAGGCTGCCGCTTAAGGTCATACGAGGGGTAGGCCGTGCACACGTCCTGCTGCGCACCCTTGCACCCTGACCTACCATTATGATGTGATGATACAACCGAGGCTTCCATATTTCTTAACTCCCTACATAACGACACAACGATGCAATCAGTATAAGCTATCAATTGTTGGAACCTAGAACACCGACGAGGCCTAGATCACTATCGTGAGGAGAACCAGAGGTAGACGAAGACACAGGAGTTTTTGTGCTGCGCACAGTCTGCAGCTTTTCTCCTTAATCTCCAGATTATTTGTACATCCACTAAGAAACAGAAAAACCTCCACGCTGCCGAGCCTACCGGACGTGCCATCTCACGTCGCCCGTCGTGCGCGAGGTGAGTGCGGGCCGAGTCCTACGCTGCATGCCATCCCATGCGCTCACAACGGCCGCACTAATCTAGCTAGCTACTAACTGAAAGTAAAGACAGCTTCTGCGTGTACATGCACACGAGACAGAGCCGGTTATTGAGCTAACTGAAAAACAAACTATCCTAACGGGCAAAGGATTACAAGCTCAACAATTCACCCCCTAATCCTTATGCCCAGAGACCACCTTAACGACGCCGAGCTTCTGTCGCAGCTCAATGAACTTGATTCTACCCAGCGCCTTGGTGAGAACATCGGCAAGTTGTCCGTCAGTGCCAACATGGTCGACATCCACCTTGCCATCTTCAATGCATTCACGAATGAAATGATATCGTATGTCAATGTGCTTACTTCTTTCGTGATGCACTGGGTTCTTGCTGAGCTCGATCGCCGACTTGTTGTCGACGCGCAGCTTCGCCGTCGTTGGTGCGTCGCCGGTGAGCTCACCAAGGAGCCTGCACAGCCACACGCCCTGGCATGCTGCGGATGCCGCCGCCATGTACTCAGCTTCGCAAGACGAGATGGCGACGACCTTTTGCTTCTGAGATATCCACGTGATGGCGCTGGAGTCGAGGAAGAATACCACACCAGTCGTGCTCCGGCGATCATCAACGTTGCCGGCGTGATCACTGTCGCTGTAGCCGATCACCTCCGGCGCTGAATTACTTCCCCGCTTGTAGCAGCAACCGTACTCCAAGGTCCCGCTAACATAACGGAGAATCTGCTTCACCGCATTCCAATGCGTTTCTGCAGGCGCCTCCAGATACCTGCTGACGATGCCGACGGCGTAGGTGATGTCGGGTCGAGTGTTGCAGAGGTATCGAAGGCTGCCGACCACGCTCCTGAACCGTGTGGCATCCACGGCGTCGCCGGCGCCAGTCTTGGACAGCTGGAGACGATTCTGCATCGGAGTGTCGCTAGCGTTGCACCCCCTCATCCCAGCAGCTTCGAGGATCTTCATGCCGTAGGCGCTCAGACAGAGAGTGATCTCTCCGTCTTTCTGACGTACCTCGATTCCAAGATAATAGCTTAGGAGTCCGAGATCGCTCATGTCGAACACACTGCGCATCTGCTCCTTGAACGCCTTGATGTCGTCGATGCTGCTGCCGGTGATGATCAGATCGTCCACGTACACGCCGACCAGCAGTGTCCCCGCGCCGGTGCTCCTCCTGTACACCGCATGCTCGAGGGGGCTGCGCTCGAAACCGAGCGACGCGAGCGACGCGTCAAGCTTGGCGTACCACGCTCGGGGCGCCTGTTTCAGGCCGTACAGGGCCTTCCGAAGACGCAGTACCTTTCCCTCCTTGCCGGCGATGACGAAACCCGGCGGCTGGTGCACGTAGACCTCCTCGATCAGGTCGCCGTTCAAGAATGCCGACTTGACGTCCATGTGATGGACTTGTCACCCTTGCCGCGCCGCCAAAGCCAGCAGCAGCCGTACTGTTTCCATGCGAGCCACCGGCGCGAACACTTCATCGTAGTCCACGCCCTGCCGCCGCGAGTAGCCCTTTGCCACCAAGCGCGCCTTGTGCTTCACGATCTTGCCGGCGGCATCCCTCTTGACCTTGAAGACCCATTTGAGCCCTATCGCACGGTGCCCGGGCGGGAGCGCGGCAGCTCCCAGGTCTTGTTCTCGCGGATTGCGACCAGCTCGGCGTTCATGGCGCGCATCCAACACGCCTCCTCCAGCGCTTCATCCACCCCAGCGGGCTCTTCAGCAGCAATGAGACAGAGGCCGACTTGGTCTTCTCTCGCTGCTTCCACCTCGGCCAGTACATGTGTCATCTTGCGGTAGCGTGTTGGCGTATGGTCGAGGTCGTGCCGTTCCCAGTCGTCACTGGGCGGTGTAGCCCAGCCGTCGTCATCTGGGGCTGGAGAACGCGCTGGCGTTGTTGGTGTAGGCGGACAGCCCCCCGGTGCGGAAGAGCTCGATGAAGAGGATGCCGTGGACGACCCGTCTGAGCTCGACGAGGCAGACTGCACATCGACGCTCTGTTCGTCGCTGTAGACGACCACAAAGTGTTCGTCCATGGGGGTCGCCGCAGCACCTGGGGCCGGCCTCCAGTCCCACTTCCTCCGTTCTTCAAAAACGACATCGCGCGTGACGTGCACCTTGTTCGTGGCTGGATCAAACACCCTATACGCCTTGGCTCCTTCAGCGTACCCGATGAAAATCATCGGCGTCGAGTGATCGGCCAGTTTATCGATGCCGGGGCCAATCCGCTTGACGTGTGCGGTGCACCCGAAGGTGCGCAGGTGATGAACCGCCGGCTTCTTCTTGTGCCACGCTTCGTACGGCGTCTGCCCGTCGACGCTGCACGTGGGAGATCGATTGAGCAGGTACACCGCGGTCTTGACCGCGTAGCCCCAGAACATGGCGGGCACGGCCATGCTCTTGAGCAGACACCGCGCCATCTCCACCACGGTCTGGTTGCGCCTCTCGACCACGCCGTTTTGCTGTGGCGTGTATGGCGCGGTGGTGCAGTGCTTGATCCCTCCATCCTCGCAGTACAGACGGAATTCAGTGGAGTTGAACTCGCCACCCCGATCAGAGCGGAAAACCATGAGCCGGCGTCCAGATTCAGCCTCTGCAAGGGCCTTGATCTTCTTGAAACGTTGAAATGCCTCGTCTTTGGATTTGATCACCTCCAGCCACATGTAACGTGAGTGATCATCAACAACCAGCAGGAAATACCGATTACCTCCGGTCGTCGCCGGCTTGATCGGACCGCAGAGGTCCGTGTGGACGAGCTCGAGCGCGTGCTCCGCGCGATACGCCGAGGCCTGCGGGAACGGGAGCCGGTGCTGCTTCCCCAATGCGCATCCATCGCAGTACTGGTCGACGCGGTCGACGAGGGGGACGCCGTTTGCCATCTCCAGGCGCGCGAGATCGCGCAGCGCCCTGAAGTTCAGATGGCTGTAGCGCGAGTGCCACAGCCACGCCATATCGTCGCCGCTCGCCAGCAGGCACACCGGCTTCGTCAGTGCCAGCGAGAGGACGTAGAGCCGCCCGGCGTTGCGCGCCACGCGAGCGAGGAGCCGCCCGTCCGGATTCCGGAGGCGAAGGACCCCGTCGTGGATCACCGTCTCGCAGCCGAGCTCATCCATCTGACCAATGCTCAAAATATTGCTGCACAGACGTGGTATGTAATATACCTCAGAGAGCGTCAGATGTTCACCGCTGCGACACTCGAAGAGGATCGTTCCTCTCCCCTCGATCTGCACACTGGACCCGTCGCCGAGCTTCACAGTCCCCCGCGCTCCCACGTCGAGCTCGGAGAAGATATCGCCGCGACCGGACATGTGGTTGCTTGCCCCGGTGTCCAAATACCAGGAGGTGTCGCAGTTGCCGCCTTCCTGTGCAGCGCGCGCCTGGGAGCGTTCTTCGTTGACAAGAACCCGCTCAACCGGGCGCTCGGTGGTGACAGTGAGCGCGGTGACCGTGGCGAGCAGAAGTGTCGCCTCGTCGTCCTGGTTGCCCGCGACCGCAAGGTTCGCCTGATCCTTGCGTTCACGACGCGGCTCGGTGCAATGCTTCGAGAAATGCCCAGGTTTGTTGCAGTTGTAGCACTTCACCTGAGACATGTCGCGTTCCCCGTTCGGCGCGCCGTCGCGGCCGCCGTTTCCGCCGCCGCCCTGACCGCCACCCCGACGAGGCTTGTCGCGACGACGATTCGAGCCGCCGCCTTGTCCACCGGACCCGCCTGGCCCGCCGGAGCCACCATGGCCGTCGCTCTGGCTGCCGCCCTGGCCTTGGACGCGCTGGTTCTTGCGCGCGTTCCACTGCGCCTCCGTCATCAGGAGCTGGGGCCGCTGCCTCCACCTTGATCGTTGGTGAGATAGCGCTCCTCCGCGGAGCGCAGACGGCCGACGAGCTCCTCAACTGAGAGCGTGTTGAGGTCGAGCATCGTCTCGATGGCGAGGGCGATCTGCATGTAGCGAGGCGGGACGACGCGTAGGAACTTCTGTACCACTCTCACCTTGTCCATGGTGTCGCCGAGCGAGCGCAGATTGTTGACGAGCGAGGTGATCCGCATGCCGAACGCGTCGAGCGTCTCGCCGTCGCGGAACGTGATCCCCTCGAACTCGGAGCGCAGCCGTTGCGCCGTGGCCTCTCGCACGCGCGTGACTCCCATCCGCATGGTTTTGATCGTATCCCATGCCTCCTTCGCGGTCTTCTTCACCACGATCGTGCCCACCATCTCCGGCGGAATGGATCGTAGGATGGCCGCCAGCGCCGACTTGTCGTTGGGGACGCTCGACGGGTTTCCTTCCACCGCGTCCCACATCAAGTTTGCCTCCATGTTGATCTGCATCAGCATAGACCACTCGAAGTAGTTTGTCGGCGTGAGCATCGGCCACACCGTGGTGCCGCTCGGGACAAGGCGCTCCTGGACCGTGCGCTCGTGGACGACGACCTCCTTGCCGTACTGGCGGGTGCAGCTGCGACCGCGGCTACGACCGCGATCGGGGGTCGGCGAGCGCGCGCCACCGCTGCCGCTGCCGTCGCCATGGTGGGCCGCAGTGCGCGCCGCTGCCGAGTTCGCTGGAGAGGTCGAGCCGGCCATGGTCACCGAGGAACAACGCGGCTCTGATACCACTTGTTGGAACCTAGAACACCGACGAGGCCTAGATCACTATCGTGAGGAGAACCAGAGGTAGACGAAGACACAGGAGTTTTTGTGCTGCGCACAGTCTGCAGCTTTTCTCCTTAATCTCCAGATTATTTGTACATCAACTAAGAAACAGAAAAACCTCCACGCTGCCGAGCCTACCGGACGTGCCATCCCACGTCGCCCGTCGTGTGCGAGGTGAGTGCGGGCCGAGTCCTACGCTGCATGCCATCCCATGCGCTCACAACGGCCGCACTAATCTAGCTAGCTACTAACTGAAAGCAAAGACAGCTTCTGCGTGTACATGCACACGAGACAGAGCCGGTTATTGAGCTAACTGAAAAACAAACTATCCTAACGGGCAAAGGATTACAAGCTCAACATCAATTAACTAGAAAAGGGAGAGTAACCTCCAAATGCTAAGCACACGACCCAAGGGCATTCCAAGGAAAAGTCAAATAGAAACGAGGACACCTCAACAAGATACTTATACAACACAACTCTTAATTTGAGGAAAATAACTCTATTTTGATATAGTACTAAGTAATAGTTAAACAAAGCAAACATACTGTCAAATTTATTGAATATTCACAAAATAACATATACTCATTAATATTGTAGAGATAAAGAATGTACATTCACAGACTATTAACTGGTCAGAATAGAGAAGTCATTTAGAGCTATTCTTAAGATTGTTCCACACCATATTGGATATTGATAAACTATACTTGTAATAAAAATGTCCTAGCAACATAAATGATCATGATATATATTATACTTTAATGTAAAATATGCCTAAAAAGGTGGAAATAAATTAAGCCCATTTACTAATTTAACGTGGTACAAATAGACTTTCCATGTGAACAGCAGAAGCGCGGGACAATAAAATGAACAATTTATATCCATAAGTTTACAACAAAGTGGTTATTATGAATTTAAGATTACTAGCAAGATCAGCAGACATAACTATGCCGAAAGAAAGAATATAACTACTCTTAAGCTTCCAAACCTACCAATTGAGATACCAATTTGACATCTTAGTTTTTTTTCTTTCTTTCGTGGGTTATTTGAGATCTTAGTTTGTTCAAGCTAGTTCTCATGTAGTGATCTTCAAACTGCTGTGATCTCACCTTGAGAAAAAAAAAGGCATACTATCGCTACGCTCTAACACTTACACTAGATGATTCTCGCATCTGGCAACAGAAAGGGATATTTAGTTATTTATTTAGTTCAGTTATTCTACAAAGAATTTGCCAATCTTGCTATTTATTGTTTTATCAGAAGATATTTACATGATAAACTGATAAAGGCACATTACTAGCTCTGACTAGAACCTAGAAAATTACATAAATTCAGCTAACAGTAGACAAATTACAGCCCACAGTCTGGCTACAGAACACAGAGTATATTAGATACCACTAATAGATAACACCCAGATGACCAAACACGGCGACTCAAACATCATCTGAACAGAACAATATCACCACATGTTGAAGAGGTCATCAAGCAGAAAAAGAAACAAGTGATATGACACTAGTGAAAATTGTTGGCTTACCACGACATGGTGTGAAATATTTTCTTCGGTGAATTATTGAACAAATAATTGGTTTTGTTGTATGTTGAAGAGGTCATCAAGCAGCAAAAGAAACACGTGATAAGATGCTACTTAACATTGTTAACTTAGCATGAAAGGATGTGAATCGTATGCCGTCAACCAATTATCAAAAAGTAATTTGAGTTTGTTATAATGAATAGGTATGAAGGCATGCTATTACCTGTGGTGTAGACACTTTCGAATGGCTCATAATAAGTAACGTTGTCGTCTTCAAGAAGTTTCTTGAACTGCAATGAGTCAAGATGGACCATAAAGACGACGCCACCTTTCCTCATTAACATCACATTGTTTTCCTCGGCGAGCGCTAGTATGCTCATGTCTTTCTTCTCTGAATTCAGGAAAGTTAGCTTCTCCAGTTCGATAGTTCTTCCAAGTACCCATGAAAAAGCATCATTAGAATCTGTGTTCCTCTTCCATAATTGGAAGCTGCAGTCTGTCTCGAAGAGTAAACCAAGGCCACCACCCTCTGCCCGCATGATCCAGTTTAGGGGACACCGCTGTTCAAGCATATGCACTGGCACCTGTATCAAGGCTAGGCTCTGTTTCTCCATATCAAACTCGAGAATTACAGAAATCTTTCCAACAAGCAACCAGTAAAGCGAATTCCCAGCCAGCACAGCGGGCATGCCCGTGCAAACAACATCAGTCAGACTCATAGATGGAAGTAGTGTTGATACGAGCTCACCCCATAGGCCGGTCTTTGAAGAGTAAACACACAAGAAAGCTCGCCTGTGTGGTCTGCCTTTGTCTGCCATCACCACGACCACCTGGAAGTCGTCGGCGTCTCCGGCGGCCCGAAGCACGGCCCCATTGATCATGCCCTTCCCCCCGCGCGTCATAAACCCAGGGGGCAAGAGGATCCGGTGCTGCCCTGCGGTGATGGGATCCCACATCAGGATCTCTCTCCAAGAATCGAGCGAGAGAAACACGAGCACAAGGCCATGGCGACATCCGATGGGCACGAAGAAGTCGTCGAGCCTCAGAGACAAGCCCCCCGCCGGGAAGCGATTGGGGGCCTCCACGGTAGATACCAAGGAGAGATCGCAGTCCAAACCGTGGTGGAGGACGCCGAGGAGGGGAGGGTTGCGGCGGTGGTGGAGGCGGAAGCGGCGGCAGAAGCCGGGGTCGGAGATGAGGAGACGCCAGCGCCTGCAGACGGCGGAAGCGCGGGGGAGGGAGGACGGCTGCGGGGGGAGGCGTAGGAGGATCTCGGAGAGCAGGTTGTCATCATCCAGGGGCGCCGCCGACGACGACCGTGGGCGTGGGTGCTGGCGGCGGAGGCTACCCATCTCGCCCCTCTCTGCTCTCTCCTCTCGGTACTGTGGCAGAAGCGGCAGAAGCCCAAAGAAACTGATGTGTGGAAGAAAGTGGGTCGGCCCACTCAAGAAATCACGCTCACTATTTTCGTCCCGTTCCGTTTCGTTGTATTCACTGGGCACATGTACACACGTGCTTTAATTTGCTAACAGTACAAGGTAGTTGTTTTGTACAGACATTTCTTTTATGTTTTGTACAGACATGTCTAAAAAAACTTGTTTTGTACTTGCGAGAAAAGTTTAAAAGCAAATTGAACACTTTTTGTAAATATTAGTTCCTGCTCTAGTTACCTTGTTCTTATAAAATTTGACTTGCTTAGATTTCCAATATCTTTCCAAGTGTGTCATTGTTAATACTTACTAGTAGTTCACAAAATAATAGTTCATGTCACTGGATCATGTTCACTAAATCACCCCGTAGCCCTCGCGGCACCCCCCCCCCCCCCCCCCCCCCCCCCGAGCGGGGCGACCAGGGCGGCCCTCTCTATTCTCGCTGCCCAGCCCCCATCTCACACCCCTCCTCCCGTCGCTGCCACCGGCTGGCGTGGCCGGGCGTTGCCCGCGCGGCGCCGTGGCGAGGCCGGCATTGGCGGCCCTCTTCCTCTTCCCCTCGCGGTTCCTCGGCTCGGGCGGCGGTTTCCGGCGACGGTGCGCCTCGGCGGGTGGTGCTCTGGCGTAGATCGGGCACATATGCGACGGCGGTGGTGGCTGGCGGCGGGGTTGGCCGGCGGAACCCTGCAGGCCCAGTTTGTTGTGCTGATTTTCGGGATTACAAGTTTAGGGTTTGATTTAGCTTTCAGTTTAAGGTTTGTTTTGGACTTTTTTCCTCAAGAAATCACGCTCACTATTTTCTTCCCATTCCATTTCGTTGTATTCCCTGGGCACATGTACGCACATGCTTTAATTTGCTAAGAGTACAAGGTAGTTGTTTTGTACAGACATTTCTTTTTTGTTTTGTACAGACATGTCTAAAAAAAACTTGTTTTGTACTTGCGAGAAAAATTTAAAAGCAAATTGAACACTTTTTGTAAATATTAGTTCCTGCTCTAGTTACCTTGTTCTTATAAAATTTGACTTGCTTAGATTTCCAATATCTTTTCAAGTGTGTCATTGCTAATACTTACTAGTAGTTCACAAAATAATAGTTCATGTCACTGGATCATGTTCACTAAATCTCCCCGTACCCCCCCCCCCCCCCCCCCGGGGGGCCCGGGCGGCCCCCCCCCCCCCCCCCCCCCCCCCCCCCCCCCAAGCAGGGCGACCAGGGCGGCCCTCCCTCCCCTCGCCGCCCAGCCCCCATCTCCCAACGCTGCCGCCGGCTGGCATGGCCGGGCGTTGCCCGCGTGGCGCCAGGGCGAGGCCAGCGGTGGCGGCCCTCTTCCTCTTCCCCTCGTGGTTCCTCGGCTCGGGCGGCTATTTCCGGCGATGGTGCGCCTCGGCAGGTGGTTCTCCGGTGTAGATCGGGCATAGATACGGCGGCGGGGTTTGCCGGCGGAGCCCTGCAGGCCCAGATCTAGGCCCTTTTGGGCCCGGTCTAGGTCATGGCTGGTTGGTCTGGCCTCAACCGGTCACCTCCGGCTGGGCTGGCAGGATGCGGTCGTTGGGATCGGCGGCTCTGCGCTGCGTTGGCTGCAGCGCGACAACATGAGCTTAATGGGCCCGATCTGGGCCCGGCTGGGCAGGGGGTCCGGCGTGCTCCCGCACATGCGTCTGGTCTGCTACTGCTTGTGCCAGTGGAGGTTGTCCCCTCCGACGTGGCTGTGGTGCTCCGGTGTAGATCGGGCACAAATACAACGGTGGTGGCGGCTGGCGGCAGGGGTTGGATGGCGGAGCCCTGCAGGCCCAGATCTGGGCCCTTTTAGGCTCGATCTGGGTCAAGGCGGGTTGGCCTGGCCTCCGGTGGTCACCTCCGGCTGGGCTGGCGGGATGCGGTCGTTGGGATTGGCGGCTCTGCGCTGCACCGGCTGCAGCGCGGCAACTTGAGCTTAACGGGCCCGATCTGTGCCCGGCTGGGCAGGGGGTCCGGCGTGTTCCCGCGCCTGCGTCGGGTCTGCTACTGCTTGTGCTAGTGGAGGTTGTCCCCTCCCACGTGGCTGTGGTGCACCCGATCCCTATCGTTGGTTTTTTCATTTGGTTCGGCCGGCCTCGCAATGTCTGCGGTGGAGAGACGACAATAGTGTCCTCGTAACTGTGGTAGCACATGTTGGTGGGCAGTTGGCATGGTGGAGCCGCTGGTTGGTCCTGGGTTGTGGGTATGAGGGGTAGGGCGAAATCCCTCTCGGGTCTACCTCCATGTCTCTGCAATTTCCTTCAACCTTCAGCAATGGGAGAAACCCTAGGTTATATGTCAAGACAAGCAGCAGCACCGCCATTCGCTCCTTGGAAGGGTCACTATAGGTGCCCCTAGAGTGCCCCAATGTGGCGGCAGGAGATGCTAGCTTCCAAATCTTATCTATGAGGCTAGATGACGGTGTGACGCTTGTGTGGGCTCTGAGGCGTGACATGCGTCGTTATCAGCACATCATGGGTGATGCCTTCGTTAATTCCAGCCCATTTTTTTCTTCAAGTGGTCGGCACTCCTTACGCGCCATGGTGTCAGACAATCATTGTGAAGTGGCCTTCGAGGCCCTATGCAAGGAAGGTCTTCTGTATCTACTACATTCTAAATTATGCAGTGCATCCTCATCTGGTCGTTGGTTGTTTGTCGAATTGTTCTTCTGGGAATCTTGTGTTAGAACACGACATTGCTAAGTTGTGATCTAATAACCCACAAATGTAGGGGATCATTTGTAGCCTTCTTTGATAAATAAGAGTGTCAAACCCAACGAGAAGGTAAAGGCAGAACAAAAATATTCCCTCAAGTTCTATCGACCACCGATACAACTCTATGCACACTTGAAGTTTGCTTTACCTAGAACAAGTATGAAACTATTTGGCAAGAATAAATCTACGAGTACTTTGCGGGAATAATATACGGATAAATTGTGAGGTAATAAAAGTAGGTAGCTTTTGTCAATAAGAAAGTCATTTGTCCCTAGGCAATCGATAACAAGTACCGGTAATTATTTTTGCAATTTTATATGAGGGAGAGGCATGAGCTAAAATACTTTCTCTACTTTGATCATATGCACTTATGATTGGACCCATAGTAGCATCCGCAACTAGTAAAGATCATTAAAGCCGTGAAACCCAACCATAGCATTAAGTATCAAGTCCTCTTTACTCCCATACGCCATAACCCACTTACTTGGGTTTAAGCTTCTGTCACTCTCGCAACCCATCATAAGCAAATCATGAACATATTGCAAAACCCTACAGCGAGGGTCCCTCCGTTTGCGCGACACGGATGGCACCATAGGATAGTAGCATAAAAAATATACAATACCAACCAAGATCACGATTAACCCACCGGACAAAACGGATCTACTAAAACATCATAGGTTAGCCAAATGTCATTGGGAAATAATTTACGGAGTTAAGCACCATGTTTAAGTAGAGATTACAACAGGGAGAAGGGGTGTTACACCGCTGCATAGAGGGGGAGAGAGTTGGTGTTGACGGTAGCAAGATTCTTGATGTAGATCACCGTCATGATCTTTACGCCGGCAGCACTCCGGCGCCACCAGGAGAGAAGGGGAGTGAGCCCCCTCGTTCTTCTTCCTTGGTCTCCCCCTAGATGGGAGGAGAGTTCCCCCTCTGGTCCATGGCCTCCTTGGCGGCGGAGGGGCGGGAGCCCCTCCGAGATTGGATCTCCCTCTCTATTCTCTTCTGTTTCGCGCTACCCAGATCTGGCCGAAAACCGTGTTTTATATTCCCAGAGATCCGTAACTCCGACTGCGCTCAAATTTTAACATGATTTTTCTTCCTAATATAAGCTTCCTTGTGCCCGAAGTAGAGCCCCAACCGACGTACGAGGTGAGCACAACCCACCACCATGCACCTGGAGCCTAGGGCGCGCCCTGGTGTTTCTTGGTCACCGTGGGCCTCCGTTTGCGTTGATTCCAAGTCCCAAAAATCACATATATTCAAAAATAATTCTCTGTAAATTTTTATCACGGTTGGACTTCGTTTGATATGGTTTTTCTACGAAACAAAAAACATGCAACAAACAAGAACTGGCACTCGGCACTAGATCAATAGGTTAGTCCAATAAATCATATAAATTGTTGCCAAAAATATGTATAAGTTGTATAATATTGGCATGAAACAATCAAAAATTATAGATACGATGGAGATGTATCATGATCCAAACTCATATAAAGTATAAAGGCTAACTTATGACAGAGCGGAGAGGAGTGGAGGCCCATTGTCGGGAGGTGGACGATGACCTTGGTATGGATCGGTATCGATCTAGGCCACCTTTACTATATATATATCCTTTGCAAGCCACTGTAGGGGATAAATTCATCGGTTGTAAACCACGGCGTTTGTAACCTCTCCCTATATAGTGAAGTTTCGTTGGCTGGCTCCCTTGGTTTTTTCTCCTTCGCACTGGAGGGGTTTTCCATGTTAAAATATTGCATCCCCTGTGATTGATTCATTCTTCTTCAATTTATTGCATGTCGTATCTCTAACAGACGTTTAGTTATGGCCTCAACCACCCACGATCTATGCTCATGTATAGCTGAGGTAGTTAACTAAATACAACTTACTTGTAACCTTATATAAAGGCTTTCAAGAGGATCAATATAAGCTGTCAATTCCTCAACTCTATTTCTACATAGTATTAGTCTTCTACATCCTTGGACTCTCTCTTCCGCTCCTCTCTGATAGACATCTTCTCTGACACCTCCTCGACTGGCAACAATCCATTGGCTGATCAGCTATCAGTTCCTCTTTCCACACTCACCATGCTCCCACATACCTATAACCCTCCATCTCAAGCCACCAAACATCACCCTCTTATCAACCTTCTTCAATGCCATGATTCAGTCGTTTGGCCTCACCGACCACATTGATGGCACAGTGGACGCCCTGAAAGTGCAACTATCCCTGGGTGGTTTTGGTAATTCCTAACAACATATAGCTCATTGAGCTAATGCTATTTCAAGATAAATATTTCAGGAAAGCCCAATGATTGGCATGGCATGGATTAGAAAAGTGGACCCCTCAAAATGCTAAGGACAAAAGATTGGCTCAAGCTCTAAAGTTCAAGACTCGACATTTTACTTTTAGTGATCCAAAATCACATTGAGTCCCTACGAAAAGCCAATACTATTAAAAGGGGATGAGGTGTTGCTTAATGGGTTGCTTGCTCTAAATGCTTAGTGATATGCTCCAAAAATCCTCAACCACTTTCTCATATCCACATATGTCCCAAACCAAATGTCAAACTCAGCCCCACCGAAACTTTCCATCTGGCGCCACCGAGTTCAATTAACATAGCCACTGCCACAAAACCCTAGTCTTTTCGGTCTCACTGATAGGGGTCTCAGTCTCACCAAGATGGGATTGTAAACTCTCTGTGTCCCTTCATAACATTTCGGTCCAACCGAAATGAGCGATCGGTGCCACCGAGTTCGCAATGCAAACTCTTTGTTTCCCCTTCGTAATGTTTCGGTCCCACCGAGATGAGCGAAGCGGTCCCACCAAGTTTGCCTCATCAACTCTCTGGTTAGCTTATTACCAAAATCGGTCCCACCGAGTTTGTGTAATCAGTCTCACCGAGATTACGTTATGCCCTAACCCTAATGAAATCGGTATCACTGAGTTGACATGTTGGTCCCACCGAAAATCCTAACGTTCACATTTTGAACTAAATCGGTCCAACCGAGTTTCATTATTCGGTCCCACCAAGTTTTGTGATTTGTGTGTAATGGTTAGATTTTGTGTGGAGGCTATATATACACCTCCACCCACTCTTCATTCGCGAGGAGAGCCATCAGAACATGCCTACACTTCCATCATACATTTTCTGAGAGAGAACCACCTACTCATGTGTTGAGGTTAAGATATTCCATTCCAACCATCTTAATCCTGATCTCTAGCCTTCTCCATGTTGCTTTCCACTCAAATCATCTTTCCACCAAATCCAAATAAGTGAGAGAGAGTTAAGTGTTGGGGAGACTGTCATTTGAAGCACAAGAGCAAGGAGTTCATCATCAACACACCGTCTATTACCTTTTCGAGAGTGGTGTTTCCTAGATTGGTTAGGTGTCACTTGGGAGCCTCCGTCAAGATTGTGGAGTTGAACCAAGAAGTTTGTACGGGCAAGGAGATCGCCTACTTCATGAAGATCTACCCTAGTGAGGCAAGTCCTTCATGGGGGATGGCCATGGTGGGATAGACAATGTTGCTTCTTCGTGGACCCTTCGTTGGTGGAGCCCTCCATGGACTTGCGCAGCCTTTACCCTTCGTGGGTTGAAGTCTCCATCAACGAGGATGTACGATAGCACCACCTATCGGAACCACGCCAAAAATCGCTGTGTCTTCATTGCGTTTGCTCCCTCCAAACTCCTCCCTTTACCTTCATGTGCAATGTTTTACATTCCGCTGCTATACTCTTTGACATGCACGTGTAGGTTGTTTACTTGACTAGTGCTAAGTTGCTAAAATCTTCCAAGACTTAAAATTGCGAAAAGGCTAGAGTTTTATTACGTCAAGTAGTCTAATCACCCCTCTAGACATACTTTTGATCCTACAAGTGGTATCAGAGCTTTGGTCTCCATTTGCCTTGGTTTCCATAGCTTTTGGTGATCGTAGCCTTGGTTTCACAACCCAGGAGAGTATGGCGTGTAGCGAGGGAAATTACCACCGTAGAGGTTCTTACTTTGATGGTACTAATTTTCCTAGTTGGAAGCACAAGATGAAAATGCATATTCTTGGACATAACCAGGGTTTTCCCAGTCACGACGTTGTAAAACGACGGCCAGTGAATTGTAATACGACTCACTATAGGGCGAATTCGAGCTCGGTACCCGGGGATCCTCTAGAGTCGACCTGCAGGCATGCAAGCTTGTGATATTCTCTTCAATGGATTGTGCCCCGAAGAATTCAACAAAATCAGCTGTCTTGAGAATGCAAAGGAAATTTGGGATACTTTGATTGATATGTACGAAGGTACCGACTCTGTCAAGGAATCCAAATTGGATGTGCTTCAAAGTCAACTTGACAAGTTCAAAATGAAGGATAGTGAAGGTGTCGCTGAAATGTACTCTAAGCTTTCTCTCATCACAAATGAGATTGCTAGCTTAGGAAGTGAAGAGATGACCGATAGATTCATCATCAAGAAGATCCTAAAAGCCTTCGATGGAAAATATGATATCATGTGCACATTGATTCAAATGATGCCCAATTACAAAGATCTCAAGCCAATGGAAGTCATTGGAAGAATTGTTGCTCATGAGATTTCACTTAAGGATAAAGAAGAGCTTCACAACAAGTCAAGTGGTGCTTACAAAGCCTCATGTGATGCTCCCACATCATCAAGTGAGAAACAAGCCTTCAATGAAGGAATTGAGCCTAATAGTGAAGAACTTCAACAAGTTCTACAAGAGTAGAAGCAAGGAAAGAAGTTCTAAGTCAAGGTCCTACAATGACAAAAGATCTTCGAGTCGTGAACTTAATTACTACAATTTTGGAAGAACCGGACACTACTCCAATGAGTGTACGACTCCCTATAAAGAAGAGAAGATTCTCCCAAAAGAAGAAGTAGAAGAGAAGAATCACCACCAAGAGAGAGAAGGAGTAGAGATGACCGTTATGAATGAAGAACATCACAGAGAAGCAAGGATTCGGAAAGGAAGGACAAATCATCAAGGAGCTACACAAAACGAAGACATCAATCTCATGTTGGTGAATGAGTATCCGGCTCCGACTCCGACAATCACTCCGAGAGAAGTTATCACTCCGACTCTGAATATACTCAAGATGAAGGTGTTGCCGGTCTAGCACTTGTGTTAACCAACTCCTACGACATATTTGAGTCACCAAGTGAAGGAATTGGAAGATGCTTCATGGCTAAAGGCCCAAAGGGATCACACCCCGAGTATGTTGATTTCAATAGTGATGAAGATGATTTTCTAGGTGATGATGATTTACTTATTGACAATTCTAGTGATGAAAACTATGATGAACTTGCTATTAATCATGCTAATCAAGATAAAACGAATGAAGATGATAAGAAGGAGATTGAGCGTCTAACTAAAGAACTAAACACTCTTAAGTTAGCTCATGAAACTACCTTGGAAAATCATCGAGAGCGTTTAAAGACTCATGAAAAGTTACGCTTTGAAAAGCTCAACCTTGAGAAAGAGCATGGGTTCTTAGAAGCAATCAACGATGATCTTCGCAACAAGAGTTACACTTGTCTACTTACATGCCACAAGTTTAATCTAGCAACAAGAGTAAGAAAGATTCTTCTTCTAGTAGTAACAACAATCATGCTAAATCCAATGTTGTTGCTTCTAGTATTTCTCTTGATTCCACTAATGATTCTCTTAGCCAAGTTACACTTGAGAAAGAAAATAGCTTATTGAAGGGAATTATAGAGAAAGGTGTTTACAAGAGCCTTGCTGGAAGTAAGCAATTTGAGGAAATTGTACACAAGCAAGGAAGACACCGTAAGAATCAAGGAATTGGTTTTGAACGAAGGTTCAATGCCAATGGAGTTGACTGGGAAGAAGATCAATACCCCAAGACGAAGTTTGTTCCTCAACAAGAGAAGTATGATCCTACTTCTTTCTAAGGAACAAAAGCTCAAGATGATCTTCCACCACAAGACCACAAGAAAGAAAAGGCAAGGACAAGCTTCAAGAGGAGATTGATGCATTTGAAGAAGCTCCCAAGGCCTTGGTCAAGTGGGTTCCCAAGAATACATCAAGTTCCACTTCATCAGGTACGACTACAACTCCAAGGATTCCCATCAAGATGGTGTGGATCTTGAAGAAAAAAAACTAGAGAGTTCTTGAGGGTGACTCTGCCAACATACTTCACTCATATCTTTTTGCAAGGACATGTGCAAACAACTTCCACATCTTGCACTAGATCAAGGAGTCACAAATCCTCTTGTTGGTAAGACAAGGGACAAGGTAACCTAATACTTTCATGGACATCATTGAGGGAGTCCTGGATTAGTGGGTCCTCGGACAGCCGGACTATATACTTTGGCCGGACTGTTGGACTTTGAAGATACAAGATTGAAGACTTCGTCCCGTGTCCGGGTGGGACTCTCCTCTGCGTGGAAGGCAAGCTTGGCAATTCGGATATGTAGATCTCCTCCCTTGTAACCGACTCTGTGTAACCCTAGCCCCCTCCGGTGTCTATATAAAACGGAGGGTTTGGTCCGTAGGACAAGAACAATCATAATCATAGGCTCGCTTCTAGGGTTTAGCCTCTATGATCTCGTGGTAGATCAACTCTTGTAATACTCATATCATCAAGATCAATCAAGCAGGACGTAGGGTATTACCTCCATCGAGAGGGCCCGAACCTGGGTAAACATTGTGTCCCCTACCTCCTGTTACCATCCCCCTACCCGAGATCCACCGGTTTTGACACCGACGTTGGTGCTTTCATTGAGAGTTCCGCTGTGTCGTTGCCATAAGGCTTGATGGCTCCTTCGATCATAGGCCACGATGCGATCCAGGGTGAGGTTTTTCTCCCCGGACAGATCTTCGTATTCGGCGGCTTTGTACTGCGGGCTAACTCGCTTGGCCATCTGGAGCAGATCGAGAGCTACACCCCCGGCCATCAGGTCAGGGTTGGAAGCTTAAACTACACTGCCGACATCCGTGGAGACTTGATCTTCGACGGATTCGAGCCCATGTCAAGTGCGTCGCACAGTCTCGACAAGCATGAATTAGCTCTGTCGTCGGACGGTGTTCGGGAGATCACACCTGTGGCTACTCCGGCCTTCGATCCAGAGCGGATCGTGCCTTCCGAGGACGTGTGGATAGACCCCACCACGGAGGCCACACACTCAGAGGTGATAGAGCCGAATACAGACTTCACTCCCTATGAGAATGGTGTTGCCGGACCCTTGGATTCATCCCCGGCCACAAGCTCTGAACCGCCCGCATCCGTGCCTATCGAATCTGATTGGGCACCGATCATGGAGTTCACCTCCGCGAATATCTTTCAGCACTCGCCCTCGGGTGACTTGCTAAACTCATTGAAATCTCTCTCCTGACACTATGTCCGGCTTGAGTGGGAAGCGGACGACGAAGAAACTTATTCCCCACCCACCACCCACTTAATAGACACAATCGACGACTTAACCGACATGCTTGATTTCGGCTCCAAAGACATCGACGGTATGGACGACTATGTAGAAGAGCAGGAACCACCGCCCACAGGGCGCTGGACCGCCACCGCATCATATGATATATACATGGTGGACACCCCCAAAGAAAGCGATGGCAATAAGGCAACAGAGGATAATCCCCCCGAGAAGCAATCTAAGCACCGGCGTCAACGACGCCGCTCTAAGCCCCGCCATAGAAAAAACGGCGATACTGGCACAAGAGACAATAACGCTGCGGATAGCGCCAAAGACGAATACAATCCTCTCCAGCCAGGCCTCGAGCGGGAGGATGGGCAAGCCAGCCCTAAGGAACAGGCAGCAGACGGAGAATCAGAGGATGACAATTACTGCCTCTCTCTGAAGGCGAGATGAGCCTCGGCGATGACGAATTTATCGTGCCTGAGGATTCCGCCGAACAGGAGCGCTTCAAGCGCCGGCTTATAGCCACAACAAAAAACTTGAAGAAAAAGAAACAGCAGCTTCAAGATGACCAAGATCTGCTAGCGGATAGATGGACTGAGGTCCTGACGACCGAGGAATACGAACTCGAGCACCCAACCAAAAGTTATCCAAAATGCAGGTCGCTACCCCAACTCAAGGAGGAAGCATTAAAGCTTACGCTCCCAGCGTATGATGCGGCTGACTGACCACCTTGTGGCCGAGACAAAGCGACATATCAGGCCGAAGTACAGCCCGCACCCCGTCGCCAGTTATACAAAAATTCCAAGGCCCGGGGTTACACACAGGATCTACGAGACGTATTGGAAAACAAGTGAAAACATGCAAGATTGATCTACATATCACAGGAGCGCGCCCCAATGCACGACGACAACCGTCGCGTCGGATATACTAAAAGAAAATCCGGCCAGGCCGAAAACACCAGACAAGACTCATATGAACATCGTTGCGATATAGCCTGGAACAGAGGCGCCGCACACCCCCTATGCTTCACTGATGAAGTAATGGACCATGAATTTCCAGAAGGGTTTAAACCCGTGAATATTGAACTATATGACGGCACTACAGACCCCGCGGTATGGATAGAGGATTTCTCCCTCCTCATTCACATGGCCCACGGGGATGATCTACACGCCATTAAGTATCTCTCGCTAAAACTCAAGGGGCCGGCTCGGCATTGGCTGAATAGCTTGCCGGCAAACTCCATTGGAAGTTGGGAGAACCTGGCGGACGCATTCCTGGACAACTTCTAGGGCACTTATGTGCGACCACCGGATGCTGACGACTTAAGTCACATAACACAACAGCCCGGAGATTTAGCCAGGAAATTCTGGACTCGGTTCCTAAATAAAAAGAACCAAATTGTCGACTGTCCGGATGCCGAAGCCCTAGCGGCCTTTAAACATAACATCCGTGACGAGTGGCTCGCCCGACATCTCGGCCAAGAAAAGCCAAAATCCATGGCAGCCCTCACGACACTCATGACCCGCTTTTGCGCGGGCGAAGATAGCTGGTTGGCCCGTAGCAACAACACAACAAGCAACCCTGGCACATCAGAAGCCGGAGATAGCAACGGCAAATCCCGACGCAACAAACACAAGCACCGCAAAAAGGGTGAAAACGCCGAAGATACGACAGTCAATGCCGGATTTAGGGGCACTAAGTCCAGTCAGCGGAATGGGCCACTCAAAAATGACAATCCGGGTCCGTCCAGCCTGGACCGCATACTGGACCGCCCATGCCAAATTCATGGCACCCCTGAAACACCATACAATCATACTAATAGAGAATGATGGGTCTTCAAACAAGCCGGCAGGTCAGGTGCCAAAAACAAAGATAAGGGATCTCAAAGCGACGATGGAGATGAGGAGCCCAGCTCGCCGAGTACAGGAGGGCAGAAGAAACTTCCCCCGCAAACCCAGACAGTGAACGTAGTAAACGGCACCTACACCCCAACCCGGACCAAATTCACACCCTCAGGGATGTCGACTTAACGGAACCAGTCATCCCACAATATAAACTGGGGCCGATCACCTTCAAACACACGGATCGTCCGGTTAACACCACTCAAGGCAATCCAGCCACACTAGTCCTCGACCCAATAATTGACGGGTTCCACCTCACACGCGTCCGTATGGACGGAGGTAGAAGTCTAAACCTAGTTTACCAGGACACAGTGTGCAAGATGTGCATGGATCATTCGGTGATCAAGCCCACTACAACCACCCTCAGAGGTATTATACCAGGTGTGGAGGCCAGCTGTGCAGGCTCCATCGCCCTGGAGGTAGTCTTCGGATCACCAGACAATTACCGTGCCGAAGAGTTAATCTTCGATATCGTCCCCTTTCGAAGTGATTATCAGGCACTGCTCGGACAAACCGCGTTAGCTCGATTCAACGCAGTGCCACATTATGCCTACTGTAAGCTCAAGATGCCCGGTCCGCGTGGCGTCATCACGGTTAATGGCAAGGCCGAACTTTCCCTTGGCACCGAGGAGTATACCGCTGCCTTAACTACAAAAGCTACAAGTGGCACCTTCCAACCGAACCTTGAGTCGACGGTCCGATTCTCGGACACCGCTAGAGGACTTTGAACTACTTCGCGGCAGGATAGCCCGGCTCGTCAGGAGCTCAATTAAATACTCCGGCGAGGGCCAGGACAGGCCACATACCGCGGCTCAACCGCTCTGCGGCGCACAAGCATTTCTTACATTTTATTTGCAGGTTCAACTTTGCGCAGACCAGGACTGGCGATATGGAAGCAACTCGTACGCATAGTGGAATCCTTATATATTCCCCGCGATGACCATCCGACTATACTTCGGATCCGCACATAGCTTCTTCCCCCTGGTCTAAGCAGGTTCCATAGTCATATTTCTTTTCCATCACATTACACGTACTCACATGCATCGACGTAATACTCAAATACAACATGTGGATTTATACAATACTTATCTACTGTTATTTCTTGTTGAAATTATTTTGTCAAGTGGAATCTGCACACCGCGACAAATATGCCAGGGGCTTTCTTTTACCCATAATATGGCAATCAAGTCCGAACACCTTCGTGGAAGTTTGGCACCCCAAACTTATAGCATTATATGCATCAGCTCCGAATAATGTCTTGGGTCAATAGTTGGGTTTGCCCGGCTCCCATGTTTTGGTACCTTACGTTTCGCTACATCGGCTAAGGTAGCACTGGGAGAACTACTGCGATTGTGTCCCGGTTCTTCCAGAGGAGCACCTCAGTAGAGAAAGCCGAAAACTGACTGTCATGATGTGGTGAGAGCTGGTCAGCTGTTCGAGAGGTTGTAAAATCTTTAAGGATTTTTTTCCGCATAATGCCATAACCAATGCAGCATGCGATGGATCGGCTTTCCTCCGATCAGGTGCTTATATAGCCCCCCGTGCGGTCTTCCGAACACCAGGGGTTGCACCTACCTTACTTTTCTAAAGCTCCTATGGCTAAGTGAGAGCGATAAAGCCCTATAGTCCAATTGCCTGGTTCGTTGTGCTGAACACCTCCTTCGAAGGACCTAAAACTGGGATAAAGAGTGATCAGGTTTATCTCGAACACCCCCGTACTTCCTACGTGGGGGCAGAAGCCGATGACTGGCCAACTCTCAAAATTAATATGTACAAAACGGCCACGCAGGAGTATAAACTTTAATATAACAGGCAATAAATGATAGAAATGACCTTGTTCAACATTACAAAGGACAACATGATTGTATTCATGGAAATATAACATCAATGGTGCATTGCTCTGCCGCTAGGCATGATCCTTTTAGGACACTTTCATAATATAATTCGGGCTTGCAGTGTTCCTTCCCCTCTGGCGGTCCCTCGGTAATCAGCTTTTCAGCATCCATCTTCCCCCAGTGCACCTTTGCGCGGGCGAAGGACATTCATGCACCCTCTATGTAGACCGACCACTTGATTACGTCAAGTCGAGGGCAGTCACTCACAAGCCGCTTCACAAGCCCGAAGTAGTTGCCTGGAATCGGCTTGGCAGGCCATAGCCAGATAATTAAATCCTTCATGGCTAGTTCGGCCGCCTTATGCAGTTCGATCAGCTATTTTAGTTGGTCGGCAAAAGGCACCGGATAATTCGGCACCAGTTACTACGACCAGAAGAGCTCATCCGCAGTGTTCCCTTCTTCGGCTCGGTAGGATTGGGCGGCATCCGATATGCTGTGGGGCAGTCCTGCAAATACCCCTGGAGAAATCCGAACTCAAAATTAGAAACATGATTTTCTCCTATACTTGCTTTACATGAAAAAAGCCTTACCCGCCGCGATCGTCCTCACCTCTTGGATCTCCAGCAGGGCGCCTTGGGTTTCCCCCTGGGCATCGCATGCGGCTTGATGATCACTGGCGAGTTTGGATTCTTTCTCCGTTAAACTCTGCTCCAAGGTCTCGCATTTCTCATGGATTTTTGAACCTCCTGCTCAACTTCAATAACAGTGGCCTCGTGCTTCTCATGAAGAGCCTACTCTACGGCTGCCTTTTCCTCGGCTTTGGCAACAGCCTTCCTCAGAACCTCAACTTCGGTCATCGCCCCTGGCACAAATAAGGAAACATCTTTTATCATACTGAGAATTTATTCGCAATAAACGCGTACAAAGCTGGTGCATACCTTGTTTATCTTCCAACTGCCTTTTCAACCGATCAAGTTCTTCTTCGGCCCGCTCCAGACTTTGATTCAGTCCGGAGACCTCCGTGGCATGAGAGATAGCAGCCGCCACAGACGCCTGCTTATAAAAGAAGAGAGATAAATGTCATTAAATGAGTCTTCCTAGAGAAAATAAAATTGATCCTCTCTCCGGTCCTTCCTTGCACTAAAAAGTGTATTAGGGGCTACTATCCATACTCTGACACTCTCCGAAACCTCATAAAACATACCTCAAAGCCTTTTATAAGGCTGATACAGGCTTCATTCAGTCCACTCTCAGTAGACTGAATCTCCTTAATCACCGCACCCATCAGGGCATGGTGCTCGTCGACGATGGAGGTGCTCTTCAGCGCCGCCAACAAAACATCCAACACCTCTGGTTGGATAGAGATTGCCGGTGGAACAGGCACGCCCCCTCCAGCTGACGGAGGCCGCCTGCTTGATTCTGGAGCCGTATTGGTCTCTGGAATTGCGTCCGTCTAGAAGCTGAATTCAAGATGGCTCCTGCCTTCGACCCCCATGTCCCCGGCCCCAGAAGTTTGACCTCCAGGCGCCATTTTCATGATCCCTACCCCCCTTCTTGGCTTGGGTCTTTCTAGGACGAAGCCTCGTTATTATTCACATATTTGGGGGAAGGGGACTTCGGGGGCGTCCTGCTCTTCATAGCATCCGAACTTAGCAAATCCTCTGAAGAGGATCGTTCGGTGCGGAACCTCGCCGGACTACAAAAAATATATAGCTCAGGTTAAAATATTATGCCATGATGAGTCTGGACGCATAAACGTGTTCGGACTTTACACTCACGAGTTCACCAGGGGCTGGGCCCTGGGATCCCACGCAGGGCTGCTATCGGCGGTCACCGTAGACTCTTCTGGAAGAGGAGCTTCCCCCTTTTAGGCGACTCAGCCTCCAAGTGTATGGAGGCCGCCCTCTTCTTTCTTCCCCCCGCCGAGGATTCGCCTTCCTCCTCCTCCTCGTCCTCTTCGGAGGCAGAACAGACGTTGGAGCCTTCAGGTATTGTGCCTGACGTGCCGCGGCGACGAAGGCCGCCCCGAGTCTTTTTGGCCTCCTTCTCGGTCTTCTTCTTCGACGCCTCGTACGGCGCCGGGGCCAGCATCTTCGCCAGAAGTGGGTCGGCCGGTTCTTCGGGCAACGGGGCTGGACAGTGGATCCGCCCCGCCTTCTTTGTCCAACCCTAGGGGAGTTTAGGAAAACACATTAAGTATTTCCCTTGGGTCATGCGGATAAAACGCGTAAAAACTTACCGAGCTTGCAGGGCGGGACAGTGGATACCCGCGGTCCTCGGCCGAGTCCGACCATGATTTACTGAACTTGAAAAGCACCTTCCAGATGTCTTCGTGCGAATAGCCATAGAGCTTTCGCAAGGTCTGATGCTTGGCCGGATCAAATTCCCGTAGATTGCAAGTCCGGTGCTGACAAGGCAGGATCCGGCGAACTAACATCACCTGGACTACATTGACAAGTTCGATGTTCTTGTCTTCCATATCTTTAACTCGCGTCTGGGGCATAGACAGTTCGTCGGACGAAGACCAGTTCAGGCCCTTCTTGGGCCAGGACATAAGCCTTAGAGGGGCTCCAGATCGGAACTCTGGAGCAGCGGCCCATTCCGTGCTGCGCGGCTCAGTGATGTAAAACCACTGCTGTTGCCACTCTTTGTCAGAATCATTGAAAGCACATGTTGGCCATGTGACGTTGGGCATCTTGCTCACCATAGCGCCTCCGCACTTGGCGTGCTCGCCGTTCACCACCTTAGGCTTGACAATAAAGATCTTCAGCCACATGCCGAAGTGTGGCGAGATGCAGAGAAAGGCCTCCCACACAACAATGAATGTCAAAATGTTGAGGAAGGAATTGGGGGATAGATCATGAAAATCAATCCCGTAGTAATACATGATGCCGCGAACAAATGGGTGGAGGGGAAACCCTAGCCTGCGGACAAAACGAGGGAGGAATACAACCCTCTCTTGGGGTTCCGGCGTGGGAACGATTTGTCCCGCCGTTGGGAGACAATGGCCGATTTTTTGGCTAGATACCCGGCCTCCCGAAGCTTTTTGATATGCTTCTCCTGGACAGTAGAGGCCATCCACTTGCCTCCTGCTCCGGATCCGGACATTTTCGGAAGGCCTTTGTGGGCGGAGAAGACGAACGCTCGGGCGCTGGGGCTCGGGCGAGGGGGAATTGATCGGGAAGGAGAAAGCGTGGATGCGAAAGGGAGTCCTTATCCCCTTATAAAGGCAGCAGGGATTCTACGCCTCCCCACCTGCCTGGTAAACTTGCTTACTCCCCAAGCGCCACAATTGATGGCACGGTTGGGTTACCCACACCCGTATTAATGAGAATCCCGTGATAAGGGGACACGATCTCTTCTTCGACAAGACGTGCCAAGAAAACCGCCTCGCAATATGTGTAGTAGCTTGTTGAGAAAAATGGTTCGCATAATGACCAGGCCATGGCGTGATGTCACTTTATATGAAAATTTGTCAGCAGATTAGATTTGTGGAAATATTATACTCTCTATGGTGGCATGTGGAATTTGTTTTGTAGAGATGGACACGATCATCGTGTTCAAGATCTTCTATGGAGTATTCAGAAAAAGAACCCGCCTTGCAATGCTGAAGACAATCTGCGTGCCGGACTCATTGTCATTGAATCCTGGTTCAGGGGCTACTGAGGGAGTCCTGGATTAGGGGGTCCTCGGACAGCCGGACTATATACTTTGGCCGGACTGTTGGACTATGAAGATACAAGATTGAAGACTTCGTCCCGTGTCCGGGTGGGACTCTCCTTTGCGTGGAAGGCAAGCTTGGCAATTCGGATATGTAGATCTCCTCCCTTGTAACCGACTCTGTGTAACCCTAGCCCCCTCCGATGTCTATATAAACCGGAGGGTTTGGTCCGTAGGACAAGAACAATCATAATCATAGGCTAGCTTCTAGGGTTTAGCCTCTACGATCTCGTGGTAGATAAACTCTTGTAATACTCATATCATCAAGATCAATCAAGCAGGGCCTGAACCTGGGTAAACATTGTGTCCCCTGCCTCCTGTTACCATCCACCTTAGACGCACAGTTCGGGACCCCCTACCCGAGATCCGCCGGTTTTGACACTGACAATCATCTTATGTGAACATCACTCTATGTTTATGGATATCCTTGTTTGTTCCTTGTGGGACTAACCCGTGTAGGTATTGAAAGTGCAACTCACTACAATGGATTGCTCCAAATGATATACATCAACATTGAGCATCTACATCTTCAACAACTACATGAAGTCATCATCGACAAAACCCAAGGTTAGTTCATCCCTCTTAGGGGGGATATCACATCTAGGTTGAGATTTACTCTAATCAATTGAGCTAAAGCAACTCTAATGGTGTGAATACAACAATGCCTTATGTAAAAGTGGCAACCCCACTTATGCTTAAACGATGAGTATAACCTACGATCAAATTTTCTCATTTGACTCCTCAGTCAATATACTCATATATAGATGGCCTAGTCATCGCCAATTGCTTGATAGATGCTAGAGTGTTTGTGCATGCTTTGCCACATATTTCATTTGCCATTCTATTGTGAGAGCATGTTGGTTGCATATTTTACTCATTCGAGGACATCCACTTGTTGTTTTGATTGTTTGGCGTTTCTTTTCTTTTTTCAAGTGGATGGACAAGAATGCCTAAGAACCCCCTCTATCTATCTATGCTTTTCTCATCTCAAACTCTATTCATGCTACATCACAAAGTTTGATCAAGTCAGAGTCGAACCACTCTGTGTGAGGAACACTCGGAGTCCCCGATTCGTCATAGACTTAAACTTCCAAAACCTCTTTGTGCATTTCGGTATGACCGAGTCATCCACTTCGGTCACACCGAGTTCACTAAGTTGATCTACGTTTTCCATCTCGGTGCAACCGATTTGATCTTTTTGATCACACCGAGTTGCAGTAATCTGTCGCGATTCTGCATCTCGGTGCCACCGAGTCGTTCCACTTGGTCAAACCGACAGGGTCAGGATATATATACCCACGGGTGAGATTTTGGAAATTTCTTCAAACTCCTCAGCCCGCGCGTGTGTCCTGCTTTGCCTCCTCAGGTCTCCGGATCGTCTCCTCGCCGCCATCGACCTCCCGCCGCTCGTTTCTGCTACCTATTGAGCACTACGTTGGTTTTCCTTTGAAGAGGAAAGGGTGATGTAGCAAAGTAGCGTAAGTATTTCCCTCAGTTTTTGAGAACCAAGGTATCAATCCAGCAGGAGACTACACACAAGTCACCTAGTACCTGCACAAACAAAAAAGAACCTCGCAACCAACAAGATAAAGGGGTTGTCAATCCCTTCACGGTCACTTACGAAAGTTACATCTGATAGAGATAATAAGATAAATATTTTTGGTATTTTGATGATATAGATTGGAAGATAAAGATTGCAAAACAAACGGTAATAGAAATAGAAAGTTGATATGAAAATAATATGATGGAAGATAGACCCGGGGCCATAGGATTACTAGTGGCTTCTCTCAAGATAGCATAAGTATTACGGTGGGTAAACAAATTACTGTCGAGCAATTGATAGAAAAGTGCATAATTATGAGAATATTTAGGCATGAGCATGTATATAGGCGTCACGTCTGTGACAAGTAGACCGAAACGATTCTGCATCTACTACTATTACTCCACACATTGACCGCTATCCAGCATGCATCTAGAGTATTAAGTTCATAAGAACAGAGTAACACATTAGGCAAGATGACATGATGTAGAGGGATAAGCTCAAGCAATATGATATAAACCCCATCCTTTTTATCCTCGAAGGCAACAATACAATACGTGCCTTGCTGCCCCTGCTGTCATTGGGAAAGGACACCGCAAGATTGGACCCAAAGCTAAGCACTTCTCCCATCGCAAGAAAGGTCAATCTAGTAGGCCAAACCAAACTGATAATTCGAAGAGACTTGCACAGATAACAAATCATACATAAAAGATTTCAGAGAATAATCAAATATTGTTCATAGATAATCTTGATCATAAACCCACAATTCATCGGATCTCAACAAACACACCGCAAAAAGAATTACATCGAATAGATCTCCAAGAGAATCGAGGAGAACTATGTATTGAGATGCAAAGAGAGAGAAGAAGCCATCTAGCTAATAACTATGGACCCGAAGTTTTGTGGTAAACTACTCACAAATCATCGGAGAGGCTATGGTGTTGATGTAGAAGCCCTCCGTGATCAATTCCCCCTGCGTCGGAGCTCCGGAAAAGGCCCCAAGATGGGATCTCTTGGGTACAGAAGATTGCGGCGGTGGAAATAGGGTTTTGTGGTGCTCCTGGATGTTTTTGGGGTATGTGGGTATATATAGGAGGAATAAGTACGTCGGTGGAGTTGCGAGGGGCCCACGAGGGGGGGGGGGCGCCTGCCCCCCTGGGCGCGCCCCCTGCCTCGTGGCCTCCTTGCTTCTTTCTTGACGGCCACTCCAAGTCTCCTGGATCACGTTTGTTCCAAAAATAACTCTCCCGAAGGTTTCATTTCGTTTGGATTACGTTTGATATTCCTTTTCTGTGAAACACTGAAATAGGCAAAAGAAACAGCAATTTGCACTGGGCCTTTGATTAGTATGTTAGTCCCAAAAATAATATAAAAAGGAAAATTAAAGCCCATTAAACATCCAAAACATATAATATAATAGCATGGAACAATAAAAAATAATAGATACGTTGGAGACGTATCAAGCATCCCCAAGCTTACTTCCTGCTCGTCCTCGAGTTGGTAAATGATAAAAACATAATTTCTGATGTGGAATGCCACCTAGCATAATTCTCAATGTAATTTTATTTATTGTGGCATGAATGTTCAGATCCGAAAGATTCAAGACAAAAGTTTAATATTGACATAAAAACAATAATACTTCAAGCATACTAATAAAGCAATCGTGTCTTCTCAAAATAACATCGCCAGAGGAAGTTATCCCTACAAAATCATATAGTCTGGCTATGCTCTATCTTCACCACATAAAGTATTTAAATCATGCACAACCCCGATGACAAGCCAAGCAATTGTTTCATACTTTTGATGTTCTCAAACTTTTTCAATCTTCACGCAATATATGAGCATGAGCCATGGGCATAGCACCATAGGTGGAATAGAACGGTGGTTGTGGAGAAGACAAAAAGGAGAAGATAGTCTCACATCAACTTGGCGTATCAATGGGTTATGGAGATGCCCATCAATAGATATCAATGTGAGTGAGTAGGGATTGCCATGTAACGGATGCACTAGAGCTATAAGTGTATGAAAGCTCAACAAAACAACTAAGTGGGTATGCAATCAACTTGCTTGCTCACGATGACCTAAGGCATTTTGAGGAAGCCCATCATTGGAATATACAAGCCAAGTTCTATATTGTAAAATTCCCACTAGTATATGGAAGTCACAACATAGGAGACTCTCTATCATGAAGATCATTGTGCTACTTTGAAGCACAAGTGTGGTAAAAGGATAGTAACATTGTCCCTTCTCTCTTTTTATCTCATTTTTTTGGTTTTTGGGCCTTCCCTCTTTTTTATGGCCTCTTTTTTTATTTTTTTTTATTTTTCATCCAGAGTCTCATCCCGACTTGTGGGGCAATCATAGTCTCCATCATCCTTTTCTCACTGAGACAATGCTCTAATAATGATGATCATCATACTTTTATTTACTTACAACTCAAGAATTACAAATCGATACTTGGAACAAATTATGACTCTATATGAATACCTCCGGCGGTGTATCGGGATGTGCAATGACTCATGAGTGACATGTATGAAAGAGTGACATGTATGAAAGAATTATGAACGGTGGCTTTGTGATACGTCTTCGTCGTGTCTACTTTTCCAAACACTTTTGCCCTTGTTTTGGACTCTAACTTGCATGATTTGAATGGAACTAACCCGGACTGACGTTGTTTTCAGCAGAATTACCATGGTGTTATTTATGTGCAGGAACAAACGTTCTCGGAATGACCTGAAACTTCACATAGCAACTTTTCAGAAAATATGAAAAATACCTGCAAAAGATGAAGGCCAGGGGGCCCACTACCTGTCCACGAGGGTGGGGGGCGCGCCCGCGCGCCCCCTACCTCGTGGGCCCCTGTTGCCTCTCCGACTCCAACTCCATATATTGTGTTTCGGGGAGAAAAAAATCAGAGAGAAGAAATCATCATGTTTTACGATACGGAGCCGCCGCCAAGCCCTAAAACCTCTCGGGAGGGCTGAACTAGAGTCTGTTCGGGGCTCCGGAGAGGGGAATCCGTCGCCATCGTCATCATCAACCATCCTCCATCACCAATTTCATGAAGCTCACTGCCGTGCGTGAGTAATTCCATCGTAGGCTTGCTGGACGGTGATGGGTTGGATGGGATCTATCATGTAGTCCAGTTAGTTTTGTTAGGGTTTGATCCTTAGTGTCCACTATGTTCCGAGATTGATGTTGCTATGACTTTGCTATGCTTAATGCTTGTCAATAGGGCCCGAGTGCCATGATTTCAGATCTGAACCTATTATGTTTTCATCAATATATGAGTGTTCTTGATCCTATCTTGCAAGTCTATAGGCACCTATTATGTATTATGATCCGTTAACCCCGAAGTGACAATAATCGGGATACTTACCGGTGATGACCGTAGTTTCAGGAGTTCATGTATTCACTATGTGTTAATGCTTTGTTCCGGTACTCTATTAAAAGGAGGCCTTAATATCCCTTAGTTTCCGTAAGGACCCCGCTGCCACGGGAGGGTAGGATAAAAGATGTCATGCAAGTTCTTTTCCATAAGCACGTATGACTATATTCGGAATACATGCCTACGTTATATTGACGAACTGGAGCTAGTTCTGTGTCATCCTAGGTTATGACTATTACATGATGAACCCCATCCGGCATAATTCTCCATCACTGATCCATTGCCTACGAGCTTTCCATATATTGTTCTTCGCTTATTTACTTTCCCATTGCTATTGCTATCATCACTACAAAATACCAAAAACATTACTTTTACTACTGTTACCTTTTGCTACCGTTACCACTTCTATCATATTACTTTGCTACTAAATACTTTGCTGCAGATACTAAGTTTCCAGGTGTGGTTGAATTGACAACTCAGCTGCTAATACTTGAGAATATTCTTTGGCTCCCCTTGTGTCGAATCAATAAATTTGGGTTGAATACTTTACCCTCGAAAACTGTTCTGATCCCCTATACTCGTGGGTTATCAAGAATATTTTCTGGCGCCGTTGCCGGGGAGCATAGCTCTATTTGTTGAGTCACTTGGGATATATATCTACTTATCATTATGAAGAACTTGAGAGATCCAAAAACCAAGATCTATCCCTCAACTATGAGGGGAGGTAAGGAACTGTCATCTAGCTCTACACTTGATTCACCTTCTGTTTTGAGTAAGCTTGCGACACCTACACCTGCTTCTGCTATTCGTTCTGATATGTCGCATGTTATTGATGATGCCACTTCTGCTATGCATGATACTTATGATGAAACTACCTCTATGCCTGATACTACTATGCCACTTAGTGATTTTCTTGATGAACAACTTGCTAGGGCTAGAGAAATTGAAAATATTGAATCTGATGATACTGATGGAAGTGATGATGAAGAATCACTTGTTATTCCTAAGGGTTATGTTTTTGATCAAGAAGCTTTTTTTATCTATTTTAGCTTGCAAAAATAGAAATGAACTCAAAAGGTTATTAGCTAAATGGAGTAAGCAATCTCTAAATGCTAGAATGAAACCTGACCCTGCTTTTGATACTTCACCTAACTTTGTTACTGATAAGGATTATGAATACTCTATTGATCCTGATATAATTACTTTGGTTGAATCTGATCCTTTTCATGGTTATGAATCTGAAACTGTTGTGGCACATCGTACTAAATTGAATAATATAGCTACCCTGTTTACTAACGATGAGAGAACTCACTAGTTTTATATCCTTAAAATATTTCCGTTCTCATTAAAGGGTGATGCTAAGATATGGTTTAATTCTCTTGATCCTGGTTGTGGGCGTAGTCCCCAGGATATGATTTATTACTTCTCTGCTAAATATTTCCCTGCTCATAAGAAACAAGCTGCTTTAAGGGATATATATAATTTTGTGCAAATTGAAGAAGAGAGTCTCCCACAAGCTTGGGGGAGGCTTCTCCAATTACTTACTACTTTGCCTGATCATCCCCTTAAGAAAAATGAAATACTTGATATCTTTTATAATGGACTAACCGATGCCTCTAGAGATTACCTGGATAGTTGTGTTGGTTCTGTTTTCAGGGAAAGAACACCGGATGAAGCTGAAATTCTATTGAATAATATGTTGACAAATGAAAATAATTGGACACCTCCGGAGCCAATTCCTGAGCCTATTCCTAAACCAACTCCGAAGAAGAGGGGTATTCTATTTCTCAGTCTTGAAGATATGCAAGAGGCAAAGAAATCTATGAAAGAAAAAGGTATTAAAGCTGAAGATGTTAAGAATTTACCTCCTATTGAAGAAATACATGGTCTTAATTTACCGCCTGTTGAAGAAACATATAATCTTAATCCATTACCTATTGAAGAAACTCATGGTCTTGATAACCCAACACAGGTAGTAAAGGTAAATTCTCTCTATAGATATGATAAAGCTGAAATCCCATTTACTAAATGTGCTAGCCCATGCTTATATGAGTTTGATAAATTTATGGCTAAGCAAGAAGACTTTAATGCTTATTTTGGTAGACAATTGAAATACAATTCAAATATGCTTTTACACTTGGGTGATTATATGGCTGATGTTAAAGGTGAACTCAAACTTCTTAGTAAACATGCTTCTATGGTTACCACTCAAGTAGACCAAGTACTTAAAGCTCAAAATGATTTGCTCAATGAATTGAATAGTAAAGATAATGATAATGATATTAGAGTGGCTACTAGAACTGGTAAAATGACTCAGGAACCTTTGTATCCTGAAGGCCACCCGAAGAGAATTGAGCAAGATTCTCACAGAAATAATATAGATGTACCTAGTTCTTCTAAAAAGAAGAAAAAGAAAAATGATAAGACTTTGCATGCTTCTAGTGATCCTATTGTTGAAACACCTGAGAATCCAAATGATATTTCTATTTCTGATGCTGAAACTCAATCTGCTAATGAACCTGAAACTAGTGATAATGTTAATGATAATGTTCATAATGATGCTCAACCTAGTAATGATAATGACATAGAAATTGAACCTGCTGTTGATCTTGATAACCCACAATCAAAGAATCAACGTTATGATAAGAAAGATTTTGTTGCTAGGAAACATGGTAAAGAAAGAGAACCATGGGTTTAGAAACCCATGCCCTTTCCTCCAAAACCATCCAAGAAAAAGGATGATGAGGATTTTGAGCGCTTTGCTGAAATGATTAGACCTATCTTTTTGCGTATGTGATTAACTGATATGATCAAAACAAATCCTTATGCTAAGTACATGAAATATACTGCTACAAATAAAAGAAAGATACCGGAAGCTGAAATTTCCACCATGCTTGCTAATTATACCTTTAAGGGTGGAATACCAAAGAAACTTGGAGATCCCGGTGTACCAACTATACCATGCTCCATTAAAAGAAACTATGTTAAAACTTCTTTATGTGATCTTGGAGCCGGTGCTAGTGTTATGTCTCTCTCTTTATATCGTAGACTTGATTTGAATAAGTTGACACCTACTGAAATATCGTTGCAAATGGCTGATAAATCAACTACTATACCTGTCGGTATTTGTGAGGATGTGCCTGTTGTAGTTGCAAACATTACTATTTTAACGGACTTTGTTATTCTTGATATTCCCGAGGACGATAATATGTCTATTATTCTTGGAAGACCCTTTTTGAATACTGCAGGGGCTGTTATTGATTGCACTAAAGGCAATGTCACTTTTCATGTTAATGGTAATGAGCATACGGTACACTTTCCGAGGAAACAACCTCAAGTTCATAGTATCAACTCTATTGGAATAATGTCATCGATTATATTTGGAGGTTCTGAATTTCCTCTTCCTACTGTCAAGAAGAAATATGATATTCTTATTATTGGGGATGTGCATATCCCCATTGAGGTAACATAGTGTTATTCAAAATTTCTTCGGTCCCATGTTATTCGGAATGAGTTCGTTAACAAGACTTGATCAACCTTGTTAGTGGATTCCTTTTGATGATCATGAGATGGATGAAACTAGAAGGCACAACCTTCTGTACCCCAATTTTACTTTCTGTTATTTATATTAAATAAAATAAAAATAAATATTTTTCTGTCTGTTATCTGATTATTCGTGCAATATAAAAATACCTCGAAAATAAAAGTTCTCCAAATGCCCTGAAATTTAAATATGATTTTTCCAGAATATTTGAGAATATTTGGCACAAAGAACACATCAGGGGGGCCAACCACTTGCCCACGAGGGTGGAGGGCGCGCCCTACCCCCCTGGGCGCGCCCCCTACCTCGTGGGCCCACGGTGGCCCTCCTCCACTTATCCTTTTACCCATACACTATTTCTTCCTCCCCCAAACATGAATATCCAGCTCAAGCACGAGTTATAGCTTGCTTTGCTGCCATTTTCGATCTCCTTGCTCAAAGCACCTCTCATAAAACTGCTTGGGGAGATTGTTCGTTGGTCTGTGACTCCTCCATTGGTCCAATTAGTTTTTGTTCTAGTGCTTTATTCATTGCAAACTTTTGCTTCTTAGGTGACCCTGTTCTTGAGCTTGCATGTGAAATTTATATGGTTCAAAGTAGTTTTGATGCATGATATAGGCCCTAGGCACTTGTAGAAGTAGTTGCTATCAATATTATTGAGTTTGGTTTACTTTTATTTCAAAGTTACTAAAAATTTTCAGAATTTTTTAGAGGAAGAAATATGCTTAGGAAAATGTTCCAAGGTGGTTCCTCAAGGAAGCAAGGACCCATGCTTGCAATGTGCGTGATGCTGATGATGAGCCACCAAGAGACGCTCCAGTGCGTCCTTGTGAGTGGCCTTCTAAAAACTTTATGGATCGCGCGGGAATTAAGGAAGAATTCAACGCATATTTGCGTAACGCTGATCTTGTGAGCTTCGAGGAAGAGAAGTGTAGCCAGTATCACAATCTCACTAGTTCCTTTGTGAGGAGGTTTGAATTTTCATCTTCACGTAATTCTCCAACTGTCCTGTTTGATCTTTATGATAATTCTTACACCATGGACTTAGAGGATTTTACCAGTGCATGCAAACTTCCACAATGGGGTAGTATAAGGGATCCTCGCAAATCTGAATTTAGAGATTTTCTTGCTAGCATAACTGTGGGAGAATCTAGAGATATTACACAAGTTACCATAGGGAGCATTCACTTTCCTGCTATACATTATTTTGCTCTCTTTATAGGTAGATGCATTAATGGTAAAGATGAGGCATGTCACATGTGTGTCCCTGACCTCAGTATTCTTCGGAGTGCTGTGTTAGGAGACAAATCTTATAATTTGGGAGCCATTGTTGCACGTAGGTTGCATCTTAATAGATTCAATGGAGATTTCTTTGGTGGAATTTATGCAACCCGCATAGCTAATTTTCTTGGTGTAGCCATACGCGAAGATGATGTTGAATTACCTCCTGCTTATCTAGATTTTAATGCTATGGTGCACCACCAGTTTGTCGAGAGGAACGAATCACCTCTCCAGTATAGACTAATCTTTGACAGATGCCGTGCTGTCCGTATTACTCTCCCTGTTCCCGCCTTCTTTGATTATCAGGCAAGAGGAAGATATAATATTACCAGAGAGGAGGCAAATGAGTACGATAGGAGAGAGGAGGCCGCTCGTCGCTACACTGCAACTCAGCAGGCGATAGCCGCTGCATCACAGTACGACCCCAGCTACTATTATGGATATCCGCCAGGCCAGCCGTGGCCATAGACAAACTTAGGCCAAAAGCCTAAGCTTGGGGGAGTACGTATTTCCCACCGAATTACATTTATGTTCACATACTCATTGCTAGATGTCGGTGCTCATACTTTTTCATTGTATCATCCATGCTAGTTTATTTTCCTTTTTATGCTTTCTTCTTGTGTGTTTAATAAACCTTAAGAAAAAACCAAAAAAATAGTTGTAGCTTTTAGTTAGTTTAATTTCCATGCTTGTAGTAGTAATTAAAAAGAAAACCCAAACAGATTTCCTGTTCTTCTTTTGCTTGTTGGGAGCTTTCCCGTGTAAATAGTTTTATTTCTTTTCTTTTCTTTGGGGGTCGATAGGAGAAGACCATGATTAAAATTGTTGAAGTGGCTCTTATATGCATTATTGTTTATCTGACAAAAGAGCCCATATTGCCTTGTCTTCTCCTGTTTATTGAATGCCTGTAGATTCCAGCTTAGTCCAATGCACGTGCACTATTATTATTATTCACATCGTTCAGTTGTGCAAGTGAAAGGTAATTATGATGGTATATGATGGACTGACTGAGATGAGAAAAGCTGGTATGAACTCGACCTCTTTTGTTTTTGTAAATATGATTAGTTCATCGTTCCTGATTCAGCCTATTATGAACAAACATGTTTGCAATGACAATTAGAGATCATAGTTTCTTGTGCCGTGCTTGACTAGCTATGAGTTATAATGGATTACCTTGCATGCCAACATGCTATTAAAATGGTTATGATGTGGTATCATAGGGTGGTATCCTCCTATGAATGATGTAAGTGACTTGACTTGGCGTATGTTCACGCATGTAGTTGAAACAAAATCAACATAGCCTTCACGATATGTATGTTCATGGTGGATTATATCCTACTCATGCTTGCATTCGGTGTTGATTAATTTTAATGCATGTTCATGACTGTTGTCGCTCTCTAGCTGGTCGCTTCCCAGTCTTTTGCTAGCCTTCACCTGTACTAAGCAGGAATACTGCTTGTGCATCCAATCCCTTAAACCCCAAAGTTATTCCACATGAGTCCACTATACCTACCTATATACGGTATCTACCTGCCGTTCCAAGTAAATTTGTATGTGCTAAACTCTAAACCTTCAAATAAATATCCTGTTTTGTATGCTTGAATAGCTCATGTATCAACTAGGGATGTCCGTATCTTCCATGTTAGGCGGGTTATTATCAAGAGGAGTGGACTCTGCTTCCCACTCACGAGAAAGTGGCTGGTCACCGGGATGCCCAGTCCCATGCTTTATGCAAATCAAATCAAAATAATTGCAAACAAAACTCCCCCTGAGACTCTTGTTAGTTGGAGGCACTCGTTGTTTCGAGGAAGCCATGGATTGATGCTTGTTGGTGGAAGGGGGGGGTATAAACTTTACCATTCTGTTTGGGAACCGCCTATAATCTGTGTAGCATGGAAGATATCGCCATCTCTCGGTTGTTATGTTGACAATGAAAGTATACCGCTTAAAATATTATTCACCTCTGTTTCAAAACCGAGCTCTGGCACCTCTACAAATCCCTGCTTCCCTCTGCGAAGGGCCTATCTATTTACTTTTATGCCGAGTCATCATCCTCTTATTAAAAAGCACCAGTTAGAGAGCACCGCTGTCATTTGCATTCATTACTGTTAGTTTACATTGAGTATGACT
The DNA here is from genome assembly GCF_003073215.2 of Triticum urartu. NCBI lineage: Eukaryota > Viridiplantae > Streptophyta > Magnoliopsida > Poales > Poaceae > Triticum > Triticum urartu. The sequence continues at coordinate 42,758,052 of NC_053027.1, read as the reverse complement.
TGACTGGATCTCTTTTACCAGGAATTACAATGTCTAGTCTGTCCTTGGTCTATAAAGGTGCTCTGCATTTATGTTTTGCGGTCTCAGAAAGGGATAGCGAGATACCACCTTGTTATATCATATTATGATTGTTTTGAGAAAGTGTTGTCATCCGAGTTTATTATTATGGCTTGCTAGTTGATTATTCTATTGATATGAGTAAACTTGAGATCTACGCGTTATTGTAAATGTGGTTAGTTATAATCTTTGCTGAAAACTTGAATGCTGGCTTTACATATTTACAACAATAGGAGCAAACAGAGTTTGCAAAAGTTTTTCTTTATCACTTTCAGTTTGTCAACTGAATTGCTTGAGGACAAGCAAAGGTTTAAGCTCGGGGGAGTTGATACGTCTCCAACGTATCTACTTTTCCAAACACTTTTGCCCTTGTTTTGGACTCTAACTTGCATGATTTGAATGGAACTAACCTGGACTGGCGCTGTTTTCAGCAGAATAACCATGGTGTTATTTATGTGCAGGAACAAACGTTCTCAGAATGACCTGAAACTTCACATAGCAACTTTTCATAAAATATGAAAAATACCTGCAAAAGATGAAGGCCAAGGGGCCCACCACCTGTCCACGAGGGTGGGGGCGCGCCTGCCCCCCTAGGGCACGCCCCTCTACCTCGTGGGCCCCCTGTTGCCTCTCCGACTCCGGCTCCAACACCATATATTGTGTTTCGGGGAGAAAAAAAATCAGAGAGAAGAAATCATCACGTTTTACGATACGGAGCCGCCGCCAAGCCCCAAAACCTCTCGGGGGGCTGATCTAGAGTCCGTTCGGGGCTCCGGAGAGGGGAATCCGTCGCCATCGTCATCATCAACCATCCTCCATCACCAATTTCATGATGCTCACCGCCATGCGTGAGTAATTCCATCGTAGCCTTGCTGGACGGTGATGGGTTGGATGGGATCTATCATGTAATCAAGTTAGTTTTGTTAGGGTTTGATCCCTTGTGTCCACTATGTTCTGAGATTGATGTTGCTATGACTTTGCTATGCTTAATGCTTGTCACTCGGGCCCGAGTGCCATGATTTCAGATCTGAATCTATTATGTTTTCATCAATATATGAGTGTTCTTGATCCTATCTTGCAAGTCTATAGTCAGCTATTATATGTTATGATCTGTTAACCCCGAAGTGACAATAATCGGGATACTTACCTATGATGACCGTAGTTTGAGGAGTTCATGTATTCACTATGTGTTAATGCTTTGTTCTGGTACTCTATTAAAAGGAGGCCTTAATATCACTTAGTTTTCGTAAGGACCCCGCTGCCACGGGAGGGTAGGACAAAAGGTGTCATGCAAGTTCTTTTCCATAAGCACGTATGACTATATTCGGAATACATGCCTACATTATATTGACGAACTGGAGCTAGTTCTGTGTCACCCTAGGTTATGACTGTTACATGATGAACCGAATCCGGCATAATTCTCCATCACCGATCCATTGGCTACGAGCTTTCCATATATTGTTCTTCGGTTATTTACTTTCCCGTTGCCATTGCTATCATCACTACAAAATACCAAAAACATTACTTTTACTACTATTACCTTTTGCTACCATTACCACTACTATCATACTACTTTGCTACTAAATACTTTGCTGCAGATACTAAGTTTCCAGGTGTGGTTGAATTGACAACTCAGCTGCTAATACTTGAGAATATTCTTTGGCTCCCCTTGTGTCGAATCAATAAATTTGGGTTGAATACTTTACCCTCGAAAACTATTACGATCCCCTATACTTGTGGGTTATCACTTTGCCACAAATACGATGTCAACTACATGATCATGCAAAGCAATATGACAATGATGAAGCATGTCATAATAAACGGAATGGTGGTAAGTTGCATGACAATATATCTCGGAATGGCTATGGAAATGCCATAACAGGTAGGTATGGTGGGTGTTTTGAGGAAGGTATATGGTGGGTTTATGGTACCGGCGAAAGTTGTGCGGTACTAGAGAGGCTAGCAATGGTGGAAGGGTGAGAGTGCGTATAATCCATGGACTCAACATTAGTCATAAAGAACTCACATAATTATTGCAAAAATATATTAGTTACCAAAACAATGTACTACGCGCATGCTCCTAGGGGGATAGATTGGTAGGAAATGACCATCGCTCGTCCCTGACCGCCACTCATAAGGAACACAATCAATAAATAAATCATGCACCGACTTCATCACATAACGGTTCACCATACGTGCATGCTACGAGAATCACAAACTTTAACACAAGTATTTCTCTAATTCAAAACTACTCAACTAGCATGACTCTAATATTAACATCTTCATATCTCAAAACAATCATCAATTATCAAACTTCTCATAGTATTCAATGCACTTTTTATGATAGTTTTTATTATACCCATCTTGGATGCCTATCATATTAGGACTAATTTTATAGCCAAGGAAAATTACCATGCTGTTATAAAGGACTCTAAAAATGATATAAGTGAAGCATGAGAGATGAATAATTTCTAAAAAATAAAACCACCACCGTGCTCTAAAAAGTTATAAGTGAAGCACTAGAGCAAAATTGTCTAGCTCAAAAGATATAAGTGAAGCACATAGAGTATTCTAATAAATTCCGATTCATGTGTGTCTCTCCCAAAAGGTGTGTACAGCAAGGATGATTGTGGTAAACTAAAAAGCAAAGACTCATATCATGTGGTGAATAAAAATATAGCATCAAGTAAAGTTACCGATGGACAAAGACGAAAGAGGGGATGCCTTCCGGGGCATCCACAAGCTTAGGCTTTTGGTTGTCCTTGAATTTTACCTTGGGGTGCCTTGGGTATCCCCAATCTTAGGCTCTTTCCACTCCTTGTTCCGTAATCCATCAAATCTTTACCCAAAACATGAAAACTTCACAACACAAAACTGAACAAAAAATCTCATGAGCTCCGTTAGTATAAGAAAACAAACCACCACTTAAGGTACTGTAATAAACTCATTATTTGTTTATATTGGTGTTAAACCTACTGTATTACAACTTGTCTATGGTTCATACCCCCGATACTAGCCATAGATTCATCCAAATAAGCAAACAACACAAGAAAAACAGAATCTGTCAAAAACAGAACAGTCTGTAGTAATCTGTAGGTTTAGAATACTTATGTAACCCCAAAAATTCTAAAATAACTTGGGGTACGTGAGAAATTTGTCTATTAATCAGCTTCAAAAAGAATCAACCTAATCGCACTCTCCAGTAAAAAATGGCAGCAAATCTCGTGAGCGCTAAAGTTTCTGTTTTTTACACCAAGATCGCAAAAACTTCCCCCAAGTCTTCCCAAAGGTTCTACTTGACACAAACAATAATTAAAAGCATAAAACCACATCTAAACAGAAGATAGATGAATTATTTATTGCTAAACAGAACCAAAAAGCAGGAAACAAAAATAAAATTGGGTTGCCTCCCAACAAGGGCTATCGTTTAACGCCCCTAGCTAGGCATAAAAACATGAATAGATCTAGGTATTGTCATCTTTGGTATGCAATCCATAAGTGGTTGTCGTAATAGATTCATAAGGTAATTTAATTTTCTTTCTAGGAAAGTGTTCCATGCCTTTCCTTAACGGGAATTGTAATATAATGTTTCCTTCTTTCATATCAATAATTGCACCAATCGTTCTAAGGAAAGCTCTACCAAGAATAATGGGACATGTAGGATTGCAATCAATGTCAAGAACAATGAAATCTATGGGCACATAATTCCTATTTGCAACAATAATAACATCATTAATCCTTCCCATAGGTTTCTTAATAGTGGAATCCGCGAGGTGCAAATTTAAAGAGCAATCATCAAATTCACGGAAACCTAACACATTACACAAAGTTTTTAGAATCATGGAAACACTAGCACCCAAATCACATAAAGCGTAGCATGCATGGTATTTAATCTTAATTTTAATAGTAGGTTCCCACTTGAGGGAGTCCTGGATTAGGGGGTCTCTGGACAGCCGGACTATCTCTATTGGCCGGACTGTTAGACTATGAAGATACAAGATTGAAGACTTCGTCTCGTGTCCGGATGGGACTCTACTTGGCGTGGAAGGCAAGCTAGGCAATACGGATATGGATATCTCCTCCTTTGTAACCGACCTTGTGTAACCCTAACCCTCTCCGGTGTCTATATAAACCAAAGGGTTTTAGTCCATAGGGCAACAACCACAACATACAATCATACCATAGGCTAGCTTCTAGGGTTTAGCCTCTCCGATCTCATGGTAGATCTACTCTTGTACTACCCATATCATCAATATTAATCAAGCAGGACGTAGGGTTTTACCTCCATCAAGAGGGCCCGAATACCATAGGATAGCTTCTAGGGTTTAGCCTCTCCGATCTCGTGGTAGATCTACTCTTGTACTACCCATATCATCAATATTAATCAAGCAGGACGTAGGGTTTTACCTCCATCAAGAGGGCCCAAACCTGGGTAAAACATCGTGTCTCCTGCCTCCTGTTACCATCTGGCCTAGATGCACAGTTCGGGACCCCCTACCCGAGATCCGCCGGTTTTGACACCAACATTGGTGCTTTCATTGAGAGTTCCTCTGTGTCGTCGCCGTTAGGCTTGATGGCTCCTACTATCATCGATAGCGATGCGGTCCAGGGTGAGACTTTTCTCCCCGGATAGATCTTCGTATTCGGCGGCTTTGCACTGCGGGCTAATTCGCTTCGCCATCTGGAGCAGATTGAAAGCTACACCCCTAGCCATCAGGTCAGATTTGGAAGCTTAAACTACACGGCCGATATCCGTGGAGATTTGATCTTCGACGGATTCAAGCCTCTGCCTTGTGCGCCACGCGGTCACGATGAACATGACTTAGTTCTCCCATTGGACAGTGTTAAGGAGATCGCACCGGCAGCCACTCCGGCCCTCAATTCAGAGCTAGTGGCGCCTTCCGCGGACGGGTGGATGGACCCCGGCACGGAGGCCTTACCCTTAGCGGCGATCGAGCCGAACATCGACCTTGCCTTGCACGAGAGCCGTGTTGTTAAACTGCCGGATCCTTCTCCGGCCACGGACTCTGAACCGCCTGCGCCCGTTCCTATCGAATCTGATTGGGCGCCGATCATGGAGTTTACCTCCACCGATATTTTTCAGCACCCGCCCTTTGGCAACATACTGAACTCATTAAGGTCTCTCTCCTTGTCAGGAGAATCCTGGCCGAACTATGTCCGGCAAGATCGGGATGCGTACGACGAAGAAATTCGACACCCACCCACCACCCACTTAATAGCCACTGTCGATGACTCAACCGACATGCTCGACTTCGACTCCGAAGACATCGACGGTATGGACGACGATGTGGGAGGCGAAGAGGAACCACCGCCCACAGGGCGCTGGACGTCCACCTCATCATATGACGTATACATGGTGGACACACCAAAACAAGACGACGATGAGGAACGGAAGGACGCAACGAAGGCTTGTTCCCACCAGAAGCAGTCAAAGCGGCGGCGTAAGCGCCGCCCCAAATCCCGCCTCGGCAGAAATAACGATCGCACAGACCCAGCGTTGGAGCAGGGCGAACCACTGTCGGGCCACGGCAATATGGAGAATCAAACCGAACAAACCAATTCTGTCAAAGATAATAGTCCGGACGACATAACGCCGGACAGGCACCTGGAGCAGCAGAATGCCCGTCAAAGGCTTGTTGCCACCGCGAGGAGTCTGAAAAAGCAGAAGCAAAGGCTCAAGGCTGCGCAGGACACACTCCAAATCAGATGGAGTAAAGTACTCAACACAGCAGCGAAGTATGGCGGCAATCGCCCCACCAAGAGCTACCCAAAGCGGAAGTTGATACCTGAATTTGATGAGGAGGCCTTAGACCCCCACAACCAAAAATTAAAACAACCATCTGGCCGGATAGACGACCTCACGGCCAACACAAAGCGGCAAGCAACGCCGCACATAAGCCAATACGCGGTCTACGCGAGGGCTCGCATCAAAAGGACGGCGAAACTAGATCCATCTATGGACCACGCAAGCGTGCTCCAGCATATGATGCAACACAACAAACATCCGAACAACGCGGTACACCCAGATATAGGGGTGCCGCACACCCCCTATGTTTCACCGATGAGGTGCTGGACCATGAATTTCCAGAGGTATTCAAACCCGTAAACATAGAGGCATATGATGGAACAACAGACTCTGGGGTCTGGATCAAGGACTATATCCTCCATATCCACATGGCTCGGGGAGACGATCTCCATGCCATTAAGTATTTACCCCTCAAACTCAAAGGTCCAGCTTGGCACTGGCTTAAGATCCTCCCCGAAAGCTCCATTGGAAGTTGGGAAAAGCTCGAAGATGCCTTTCGGGCAAATTTTCAAGGGACTTATGTCCGACCTCCGAACGCGGATGATTTGAATCATATAACTCAACAGCCCGGAGAGTCAGCCCGAAAGCTTTGGAATAGGTTTCTTACTAAAAAGAACCAAATTGTCGACTGTCTGGATGCCGAAGCCTTGGCAGCTCTTAAGCATAGCGTCTGTGATGAATGGCTTGCCAGACACCTCGGCCAAGAAAAGCCGAGAACAATGGCAGCATTAACAGGCCTCATGACCCGCTTTTGCGTGGGTGAGGATAGCTGGCTAGCAGATGCAGCACCAGCGACCCCAGTACATCCAAAGTTAGAGATGGAAACGGGAAATCACGGCGCAACAGCAATAACAAACGCCGGAATAAAGAAGACAACACGAAGAGCACGGCAGTAAACCCCGGATTCAAAAGCTCTCGGCCAGGCCCGCAAAAGCTGCCCTCTAAAGGCGCCTGAGATGAACTGTCCAGCCTAAACAAAATTCTGGACCAAATATGTCAGATCCATAGCACCCCTGGTAAACCCGCCAATCATACCCACAGAGAATGTTGTGTCTTCAAGCAGTCCGGCAAGCTCAACGCCGTACACAAGAGGGAGGATACACCAAGCGAAGACGAGGATGAGAAATTTCCACCAGAAGTCAAAACAGTAAACGTGTGACACGTGATCAAGGGGAGAAACAAAACGGCACTCCCAGAAAAATATGCCCAAGGGCCTATCACCGCGGAGTCCTGCCACTGGTCGTCTCAACCGATCACTTTCGACCATCGTGATTACTCAGCAAGTATCCGGCGTGCAGGATGGGCTGCCCTAGTATTAGACCCAATAATTGACGGATACCACTTCACACGAGTCCTGATGGATGGTGGCAGCAGTCTAAACCTGATATACCAGGATACAATCCGCGAAATGGGGATAGACCCAACGAAAATTTGCCATAGCAATACTACCTTTAAAGGAGTAACGCCAGGCCCAGGGGCTCATTGCACGGGCCCCCTACTACTAAAGGTTATATTCGGCTTCCCCGATAACTTCCGTAGTGAACATTTAACCTTCCACATCGCTCCTTCCAAAGTGGCTATCAAGCACTACTTGGACGCGAAGCTTTCACTCGCTTTAATGCAATACCGCACTACGCTTCCCTCACACTCAAGATGCCCGGCCCACGTGGCATCATTACATTGAACGGAAGTATTAAGCGATCTTTGCGCGCCAAAGAGAATGCAACTGCCTTGGCAGCGCACACTAAAAACGGCCTCACCAACTAAAGCATTTGATAGGTCGTCAAGACCACGGACGCGGTTAGACGAGTCCGACGCTGCTATATGTAATTTGTACCGGATTAATGGCCACACCCCTATTACAAATACAAGGGGCCCAACGCGTGCAGACAAGTGGCAATTTATACTCATTTCTTGTTATACATAGTTTCTTTAAAAACTATCTCTCTGCACGACAACTTTTTCACCTAAATTCCTCTCTTTTATAGATGACCATCGTGCTACACCCGTCCAGGATACGGCACAACGGAGACACAGGCGCAGACGTGCAGCAGGGACCCGTTCCATGGATTCTTTTTAGATTAAGACCCTGCGTAAACCTGTTTTACTGTCTCTTGTTGATACACATCCACCAAATTCTCAGCACAATTGAGAAGGATGCTGACGTCTTGGCATGTGGCCATGTCAGAATAATGCATGTACCTGGACACAAGGGGCTTCTTCCAAAGGGAACTATTTAGGCCCAGCTTATACCATAAAGACCGAACACCTAAGGGAGTGTTCAGCGTTGCGAGTTTGGCCTTATATGCATAAGCTCTGAATCATTGTCTTTGGTCAAATGTTGGGTTTGCCCGGCTCCTGTGTTTTGGTGCCTTACGTTCCACTTTATCGGCTACGGCAGCACCAGGAGAGCTACTGCGATTGTGCCCTGGTTCATCCGGACGAGCACCTCAGTAGAGAAAGCCGAAAATTGACTGTCATGATATAGCGTGAGACTGGTCAACCACTCGATGACCTATCAGAATGTTAGGATTCCTCCGCCTTAACGAAGGGCCGTTTTCCGGCCAGGCATGTACGCACCCCGAGATCGAGAGAGTGCGGAGCCACCAGGGGCTATCTAGTAGCCCCACTGTCAAACTCCTATGGCTAAGTGAAAGTGTTAAAGCATTATAGTCCGGTTGCCTCGTTTGCTGCGCTATCACCTCCTTAATAGGACCAAGACATTGGGTTAAGTGTGAACACGTGTTTTTTGCGAGCACCTCCGCATTATATGCGTGGGGGCTGAAGCCGACGACTGCAATCTTTCAGGTTATACACATGTGTACATAAACGGCCGCTCAAGAGGCATCATATTACTTTCGGGCAAAAGTATAAACACAGCCTTATAAAATTTCATAAAAACATTGTGTTTACAATGGGAATACATGTCACTCAAACATAATATTCTTCGAGCACTGGGCCTCTATCAAACGAGCACCCTCGAGAACCTCCTCGAAATAGTACTCGGCAGCCACTCGGCCTATGGCCGAACCCTGCGCCGCAACAGTGGTAGCGTCCATCTCCGCCCAGTATGCTTTAACACGGGCAAGGGCCATCTGCAAGCCTTCTATGCATGCCGACCTCTTCATCGCATTAATGTGCGTCACCACACCAAGGAACCGCTGCACTAAACAGAAATAGCTGTTCGGCTTTGGCTTTTCTGGCCATAGCTGATCCACGACAAACCTCATGGCGAGTCCGGACAACCTATTTAGTTCGGCTAATTCGGCTAGCTGATCAGTCAATGGAAGCGGAAACTCTGGAACGTTGAACTGCGACCAGAACAACTTGTCCACTTCACGATCTGTTTGACCTTGGAAGTATTTGGCCGCATCGGCAACGCTCGCCGCCAAGTCCATATACACATCTGCTGAACTCCACAGCCGATCTAGAGGGGCATACCGTGGATCTCCGAACTTCCTCCGTAGCATGAAGGGCTTCCCAGCCGCAATATCCCCGGCTTCCCGCAGCTCCTCCTTCTTCGCTCTCATAGCAGAGCGGGTGTCTTTGTCCGCCATCGTGGCCTTCTCAAGGTCCGTTGCCTTCGCTCGATTTTCTTTTTCTAGGAGCCAACAACGGTCGGCAGTGTCTTTTAATTCTATGACCATCTTGGCCATCTTCTCTTGGCTCTCGCAATGTGCGACCTTCTTGGCTTTCAACGCTTCGGCTGCCTTCAAAGCAGCTGCATTACTAATCCTCGCTTGTTCCTTGGCTCGGGCAAGTTCTGCCCGCAAGGTTTCCACGGTGGCAGCTCCATCTGCAGTCACAACATATTAAAGGTACTGGCATCATGCTGCTCTTACTATGTGGCATTCACCAGAAAATAACACTTACCCTGTGCCTCGTCAAGCCTCTTGTTAACAAGCTCGATGTCAGCGTCCGCCGCATCCAGTTGTCGTTTTAATTCGGCAAACCCACTAGTCCGGCTAGCCACCGGAGCTTCTACCGCCTGCACATAAAGGCAGTCTGGTTATTTCCTGGGACTATGATCCTTTGTTCGCTGCCGTTCTTGTCGACAACCAGTCTCAGGGGCTACTTTCTACAAAGGGCACACCTAACATGTGCGGTACTATCACGTACCTCAAAGCCTGTCAGTAGACTCATAAAGGCTTCATGTAATCCGCTTTCGGCGGACAAAATTCTTTCCATCACCGTACCCATCAGCGTACGGTGTTCTTCTGAGATGGCCGCTCGCCCCAACAGCTCCCTCAGAACGTCCGACCGCATACCAGACGGTGCCGGACTCTTTTGTTCGCTCTCCTCGAGAGCCGGACGCTGGGGACTTCGGGGGTCTATGGGATTATCTTTTGGCCTTACCGGATCCGGAGAGGCCCTCCGTGATGACACTTCAGGGTCGCTCGCTTCTTGAGCGGAGGAGTCCAGGGGAGGCGTTTCGCTCTCCATCATCTCCGGAAGAAGATCCCCCAAAGACGAGCTCAGCTGAGAAGGGCTAAGACCCGAACTGCAAGATATATGCGGCGGTTATTTTCTCAGAAGAAAGATACTATACCTTCACTATTAAAGTATTTTTTGGATCACTTACAACTCGTTGGAGGGCTGATCCCCCCGCGGACTTTGTGCGGCAAAAGCACCCCCCGAGGCAGGACCCTCCGTGGGAGACTTCTTCTCCCGTTTGGAGGCCTCGGCTTCCGGATCCTCGGAAGCAGTCCTTTTCCTCCCCAGGTTATCCTCCTTCATGGAGACGCTCATTCCCTCGGTTGGAACTGGCAGCGATGGGGGCCTGTGTCCACTCGTATTATCCCCCTGTATCTTCCTTCGAGGCCTCCGGGCAAGGTGCGATCTCGAGCATCTTTTCCAATACCGGATTTTCCAAACCCTAAGGGAGGGGGGCCAAACACCGAATCATCTTCGCCTTTGTTAGCCAGTCCTGGTCAAAGAGCGAACTCTTAGAAATAACTTCCTGATGAATAAAAGACAGTGTGTTCGGCTAGAGGATTTCTTACTTGTTCGGCGGCGCGGTTACTGCTCAGGCAAACGTCCTCGGTAGTATCTGGACACTCTATTTGAGGTCCGAAGAATGACTTGTACATCTCCTCGTGCGTCAGGCTGAGGAAACTTTGAATGGCACGCGGTCCTTCTGGGTTGAACTCCCACAAGCGAAGGGGCTGGCGTTTGCAAGGCTGGACTTGACGAACCAGCATAACTTGTATTACCACGACCAAATTAAAATCTCCCTCGAAGAGATCTCGAATGCGGCTTTGCAGTATAGGCACGTCCTTGGCTGGACCCTAGCTCAGACCTCTGCTAATCCATGACGTTAGTTGTGGTGGGGGCCCGAGCGGAAAGCGGGGGCAGCCGCCCACTTGGCACTTCTGGGAGCCGTGATGTAAAACCACTCCCGTTGCCATAATTCGGACACCTCTCGAAAGGAACCTTTCGGCCATGGAGCTCCTGCCATCTTGCCTATTGATGCACCTCCGCACGCTGCATGTTGCCCCTCGATCATCTTCGGATTCACTTCAATGGTCTTGAGCCATAGGCCGAAGTGAGGGGTAATGCGGAGGAAGGCCTCACACACGACAATAAATGTCGAGATGTGGAGAAAGGAGTCCGGAGCTAGATCGTGGAAATCTAGCCCGTAATAGAACATCAAACCCCTGACGAAGGGATCGAGAGTGAGGCCTAGGCCTCGAAGGAAGTGGGAGACGAACACGACGTTCTTGTTGGGTTCGGGAGTAGGGATGACCTGCCCTCGAGCAGGTAGCCGATGCGAAACCTCGGCGGTCAGGTATCTGGCCTCCCTCAACTTCTTGATGTCCTCTTCCGTCACGGAGGAGGGCATCCATCGGCCTTGAATACTGGATCCGAACATGATTGAAGATCCGGAGCACCTAACCTGGGCTTTGGGTGTTGGAACTTGAGGCGAGGGAAGGGTTCGATTGAGCATGAGAGGGAAAAAGCGAAAACCTTGTCCCTTCATAAAGAGGGTGAATATCAAGCGTCCTCTCCGTAGCCGTTTGGGACTTGCCTATAATCTAGGAGTCCTAGACACGGTTGGGTTACCCACTACCGCATTAATGAGAATCCCGTAATTGGGGGAACACGATCTCTGCTTTGACAAGACGTGTCAAGAAACCGCCTCGCGTTATGTGTGGAGCTGGTTGAAGAAAAATGGTTCGAATAATCACCGGGCCATGACATAACGTCATGCTGCCAAAATAAGTCAGCAAATTGGATTTGCGAAAATATTATTCTCTCTACGGCGGTATGTGGAACTTATTTTGCAGGGTCGGACACTATCCTCGTATTCAAATTCTTCAGTGATGTATTCGGAGAAGGAACCCGCCTTGCCATGCTGAAGACAATACTGCGCGCCGGACTCATCGTCATTGAAGCCTAGTTCAGGGGCTATTGAGGGAGTCCTGGATTAGGGGGTCTCCAGATAGCCGGACTATCTCTATTGGCCGGACTGTTAGACTATGAAGATACAAGATTAAAGACTTCGTCTCGTGTCCAGATGGGACTCTACTTGGCGTGGAAGGCAAGCTAGGCAATACGGATATGGATATCTCCTCCTTTGTAACCGACCTTGTGTAACCCTAACCCTCTCCGGTGTCTATATAAACCGAAGGGTTTTAGTCCGTAGGACAACAACCACAACATACAATCATACCATAGGCTAGCCTCTAGGGTTTAGCCTCTCCGATCTCGTGGTAGATCTACTCTTGTACTACCCATATCATCAATATTAATCAAGAAGGACGTAGGGTTTTACCTCCATAAAGAGGGCCCGAACCTGGGTAAAACATCGTGTCCCCTGCCTCCTGTTACCATCCGGCCTAGACGCACAGTTCGGGAACCCCTACCCGAGATCCGCCGGTTTTGACACCGACACCACTCATCATGAAGTTTTCTAGGGATAGAAACTTCTAACTCAAGCTTTTCTTCGTAAAATTGCATTAAAGCATCAATGATATGTTTGGTAAAAGCTTTATTTTGACTATAAGCATGCAAAGAATTTAGTAAGGATTGCAACAAGGAAATACAATCTATTAAAGAGCAATTATCATAATTAAATCCCTTGAAATCCAAAATAGTGGGTTCATTGCTATGTAAAGTTTTGACCTCTTGAATCCCACTTTTATTAATTTTTGCATCAAGATCTAAAAACTCCGAACCAATGGGACGCCTTTTAACTAAAGTTGACTCATCTGCAGTCCCATCATTATCAAGATTCATATTGCAAAACAAAGATTTAATAGGAGACACATCAATCACTTTTAGATCTTCATCCTTCTTATCGTCTAGTTGTTCCGATTTGGAGGCCATCTTATTAACTAAGGTGGCCTGCTTATCCGAAATTTGGGCAATTAAGTTTTCAAGATGAGAGAACTGAGAATTCAAACCATAAAATTCTTTAGACATATCATCGAGTTCTTTATTCATGTACCCCATAAAAGTTTTTTGTTCTTTAAGCTCGTTCCTGAAGAAATTATTATGCTCAAACTACAAGGACATAAAACTTCTAAAGTTGTTTTCAATTTCTTCCGACCTTCTAAGGTGAGGATCAACACTTTTTGGTAAAGCAATCGCGGCAAACAATCCAACTCACAAGCACACAAGAAGTGATAGAAAAAGAGGCGAACGGAAAAAGAGGGCGAATAAAATGACAAGGGTGAAGTGGGGGAGAGGAAAACGAGAGGCAAATGGCAAAAAATGTAATGCGATGGATAAGAGTTTGTGATGGGTACTTGTTATGTCTTGACTTGTGCGTATATCTCCCCAGCAACGGCGCCAGAAATCCTTCTTGCTACCTCTTGAGCACTGCGTTGGTTTTCCCTTGAAGAGGAAAGGGTGACGCAGCAAAGTAGCGTAAGTATTTCCCTCAATTTTTGAGAACCAAGATATCAATCCAGCAGAAGACTACATGCAAGTCACCTACTACCTGCACAAACAAACAAGAACTTCGCAACCAACGCGATAAAGGGGTTGTCAATCCCTTCATGGTCACTTACGAAAGTGAGATATAATGGAGATAATAAGATAAATATTTTTGGTATTTTTATGATATAGATTGGAAGATAAAGATTGCAAAATAAACGGTAATAGAAATAGCAAGTTGATATGAAAATAATATGATGGAAGATAGACCCGGGGGCCATAGGTTTGACAAGTGGCTTCTCTCAAGATAGCATAAGTATTACAGTGGGTAAACAAATTAATGTTGAGCAATTGATAGAAAAGTGCATAATTATGAGAATATCTAGGCATGATCATGTATATAGGCATCACATCCGTGACAAGTAGACCGAAACGATTCTGCATCTACTACTATTACTCCACACATCGACCGATATCCAGCATGCATCTAAAGTATTAAATTCATAAGAATAGAGTAACGCATTAGGCAAGATGACATAATGTAGATGGATAAACTCAAGCAATATGATATAAACCCCATCTTTTTATCCTTGATGGCAGCAATACAAAACGTGCCTTGTTGCCCCTGCTGTCACTGGGAAAGGACACCGCAAGATTGAGCCCAAAGCTAAGCACTTCTCCCATTGCAAGAAAGATCAATCTAGTAGGCCAAACCAAACTGATAATTCGAAGAGACTTCCAAAGATGACAAATCATACATAAAAGATTTCAGAGCAGAATCAAACACTACTAGGAAAAGGGCTATAGATGAAATTGACACTAATGGCGCACAAGACATGTGGTGCGCCCCTGCTATATACTAATGGCACACCATGTGTTGGTGTGCCATTAGTGTCCAAATACTAATGGCACACCACATCCACGGTGCGCCATTATTAACAAGATTTTTTTTCGAAACTAGTAATGGCGCACCGTGGGAGTGGTGCGCCATTACTAGTTAAACTAGTAATGGTGCACCACATCCACGGTGCGCCATTAGTAAAAAAAATTCAATTTTTTTCAATTTTTTCAAAACTAGTAATGGCGCACTGTGGGAGTGGTGCGCCATTTCTAGTTAAACTAGTAATGGCGCACCACATCCATGGTGCGCCATTACTAACTTGGCCCAAAAATTCCCTCGCATGCACACCCCCCCGGGCCGCCTTTTCAGTTTAAAAAAATAAAAGAAAATGATGAAAATGTCAAAAAAATAAAAGAAAATAAGTTTCCCAGGTGATATGTGGTCTAGTTGTTGGGAAAATTTACAAATATGAATTTTGACTTTATTTGCAAAATCTCTCTGGAATTTGTGAAATGGGCATAACTTTTGCATACGAACTCGGATTAAAAAGTTTTCTATATGGAAAATCATCTACTCGAAAAGTTACATCCAAATTTAATGGGGGCAACCCCGTTAAACATTTTCAAAATCATCAAAAACCTAATAGAAAAAAAGTTACGGGGCTTTTAAGATCTGGAGGCAAAAAAATTCAAAAAATTTCAAACTTACTAGTGGCGCACCGTATGCTAGGTGCGCCACTAGTAACAGAAAAAAAAATTAGTTCGATTTTTTTTTCGGGATTTTTTTTTCAAAATATGATACATAATATGAACGGAAGTTTGAAATATTTTTTCAAAATTTCATCACACTCATGAACATGAACAAAGTCCTAAACATCAACAAGGTTTAATAGGATTGATATGCTAGATATATCAGCAAGTGCCTGTGAAGTGAGCTGGTGTTGGGGTTGGATAGAACTGTGAAGTTAAGCGTGCTTGGGCTGGAGTAGTGTGAGGATGGGTGACCTTGTGTGAGGATGGGTCACCTTCCGGGAAGTTTGACCACAGAGTGCGATTTGACCTGAGATTAAGCATATTGACCTGAGATTAAGCCATAGTTACCCGAGGTTAAGAAAAAAATAAAAAAAATTATTTTGAAAACTAAAATTTTTTGAAAAAAATTATAAACATTTTTTTTGAAAAAAATTATTACTTATAGCGCACTTCAATAGTTATGGCGCACCTCTAGGCATACTAATGGCGCACTACAGGTGCGCCATTAGTATCTGGTATACTAATGGCGCACTAGTGGTGCGCCATTAGTAAAAAATACTAGTGGCGTGGTACAAGTGGCGCACCAGTAGTGCGCCATTAGTAGGCAAAACTGGTGCGCCACTAGTAGGCCTTTTCCTAGTAGTGAAATATTGTGCACAGATAATCTTAATCATAACCCACAATTCATCGGGTCTCGACATACACACCGTAAAAAGAATTACATCAAATAAATATCCAAGAGAATAGAGGAGAACTTTGTCTTGAGATCCAAAGAGAGAGAAGAAGCCATCTAGCTAATAACTATGGACCGTAAGGTCTGTGGTAAACTACTCACACATCATCGGAGAGGCTATGGTGTTGATGTAGAAGCCCTCCGTGATCGACTCCCCCTCCGGCGGAGCTCCGGAAAAGGCCCCAAGATGTGATCCCTTGGGTACAGAAGGTTGCGGCAGTGGAAATAGAGTTTCGTGGTGCTCCTGGATGTTTTCGGGGTATATGGGTATATATAGGAGGAAGAAGTACGTCGGTGGAACTGCAAGGGGCCCACGAGGGTGGGGGCGCGCCTGCCCCCCTAGGCGTGCCCCTGCCTCGTGGCCTCCTTGGTTCTTTCTTGACGGCCACTCCAAGTCTCCCAGATCACGTTCGTTCCAAAAATAACTCTCCTGAAGGTTCCATTCCGTTTGGATTCCCTTTGATATTCCTTTTCCGCGAAACACTGAAATAGGCAATAAAATAACAATTTGCATTGGGCCTTTGGTTAGTAGGTTAGTCCCAAAAATAATATAAAAAGGTAATCTAAAGCCCATTAAAAAATCCAAAACAGACAATATAATAGCATGGAACAATAAAAAATTATAGATACGTTGGTGACATATCAGTTTCCATTGCCGTCAACGGAAATTTGCTCCGCTGTTGCCACCATAGCGAACCTCCGCCGAACTAGGGTATGGGTTCGACCCTATGTGCTAACTCCTTAACTCTGATTCATAGCACATTGCTTTTCCATGATCATGACCACGTATGCAAACAATCCGTCCACTAAAAAATTCCTTTAGATTAGATTGGACTTGAAAATTTAGGGTTAGGTCTCTGCCGAACTCATCTCGGACCGACCGAGTTGTAGAAATCAGGCTCATCGATTTGGCTTAGGCCATAGCACATGTATTTTTGGTCTGACCAAAAATTGCAAATCATTGTGACCAAGTTCGATTCTCTGTGAAGCCCTAGCAGTCTCGGTGGCACCGAACTGTGACTCGGTCTGACCGAGTTCACTAGTTTAGGTTCCAAAGCTGCTTCAGTATCACCGAGTTTATCAAATCGGTAGCTCCGAAATGCTTTCTATGGAGAACTAAAACTAAGTTTTTAAGTCATCTTTTTTGCAAAAACTCTGCACTTTGTGATGCTCATCCACTCTATCTCATCTACATCTATTCACACGGTTTGCTGTCAGTGATTGCCAAGATGTCTAGCCAGAATGATAGTCAGAACAAATCTGAGGAACATGTGCAATTGAGTGAGGGTTCAAATCCCTCAAGTAGCTATAATGAGGGCAGTAGAGTCACACCTAGTAACATGCCCAAGGCGGCCACTAGAGCAAGGAAGAAGAGAACCTCGGACTCTGAGGATGAAGGTTATGTGGCTGTTGAGGATGAGGCCACCTCAAAGAAGAAAGTCTTGAAGAAGGAATATGGGTCAACTGCTACAACAAAGCCAGGGATGCACAAGAATGCACCTGCCAGGAGAGTGCCAACATCCAAGCCTAAGAAAGCAGGCCTAGAAGAAACTATGGAGTTCACTCTTGAACCTAAAGATACTGGAGAAGGCAGGAAGAGAAAAGAGAGGGTCAAGAAGACCACTGCCAGAGTTCTAGGGAGATCATCCAGGTTTAAGGATCCAGCAGAAGAAGAGGAAGAGGATGCTCTAGCACCCAAAGCTCAGAAGCTCATGGGAGATGCAATTAAGTCAGGGGATGCAACATCAAAGCCCAAGTCTGCTCCCAAAGCTCAAGCTCAAAAGTCAAAGCCCAAGAGAAACACTAGAAGTATTCCCGCAGAAGAGAAGAACAAGGCCCGAGTGCCTCAAGCTGAAGAAGAGGATGATGAGTCTCTTGTTTTGAGGAAATTGAAACCCAAGATCCCAGACTAATGTTTCTCATCCAGTGGCTGAAGACATGCACATTAGAAAAGATGCTGGACTAAGATTGTGGAGACAGTCTGATCCCTATGCTGTGAGGAGAAGGACTGTAGTTGATTACAGATTTCATACCAAAGAACAGCAAGACTTCTATGAGACAATTTTGCTTGACAAGAAGCCCATTGTTTGTGACATGAGATGGGTTGATTGGGAATTCATCAAGGAGAATGAAGATCACTTCCCAGGAGTATATGACAGCTTCAAAGCATGTGGAGTAGATGAGTTTGTTGGAAAAAGCTCACAAAATGGAATGATGAGATGATCATGCAGTTTTACTCCACTGCTCACTTTTACCCAAGCGGGAAGATAGTTTGGATGTCTGAAGGTACTAGGTACCAATCCACTGTTGAAGAATGGGCCAAGCTGATCAATGCCCCAGAGGAACATGAGGATGAGTTGGATGTGCATGCCAAGAAGAAGAAAGACCACAACTCCCACTATAGGAATCAGCTACTTTGCCGTCTGCCAAGGCAGACGGCAAAGGCCTTTGCCCTCTGCCGCAGACGGCAAAAGGCGTCGGCAAAGAAAGGATCGACAAAGACCTTCTTTGCCGTCTGCTTCCTGACGCGGACGGCAAAGGAGCCTTTGCCATCAGCGGCGGATGGCAAAGAAAGGAGACGTCAATAAACTCGCTGTTAGTCCGTTAGGTGGCTAACAGCAGTCTTTGCCGTCTGTGGCTGATGGCAAAGAGCATCAGGCCTTTGCCGTCTGCCACTGTAGGCAAATTGACCAAATGGTCAGCTGCCAGAAAACACAGGTGGTTGCCACGTGGCTCCTTTGCAGTGCGCGGCGGACGGCAAAGAGCCCGTTGCCGTCGGTGGCAGACGGCAAAGAGCCTCCATCGCCTCTTTTTTTCTATTTTTTCTTATACTCAACCATTTTCACAACAAATGGATGATACATATATATTTTTCACATGGCAAGTTCATAGCAAACATATGAGATATCCAACACATATAATTTCATCATAAATGTATAGTTCCATCAACCATACATAGCAAGTTCCACATACATCCATCCAACCATACATATTACAATAGTGTCATCAAAGCATACATGCATAGTTCATCGATACAAAAGAAACATAGTTCATCCAAACAAGCACTCCATGTATGCAAGCTTCCGGGAAGCGAATGAATTCTACAAAATGGGAAATAAGAAAGTTAGAAGAAGAAGATTAGAAGAAGAAGATGAAGAAAATGAAGAACAAGAATATATGACATTTATGAGCTAATTTAGGTGAAATTGATCGTTTGTGAGCTAACATAGGTGAAATGGATCGTTTATGAGCTAACCTAGGTGAAATGGATTGCTTATGAGCTAACTTAGGTAAAATGCATCATTTTACAGCTAACCTAGGTAAGATGGATCATTTTGGAGCTAATCTATGTAAGATGGGTCATTGTACATCTAACTTGGGTAACATGGATCATTTATGAGCTAAGTAAGGTAAAATGGGTCATTTTAGAGCTAACTTAGGTAAAATGAACGTTTATGAGCTAACTAAGGTAAAATGGATCATTTTAGAACTAACTTAGGTAAAATGGATCGTTTATGAGCTAACTAAGGTAAAATGGATCATTTTAGAACTAACTTAGGTAAAATGGATCGTTTATGAGCTAACTAAGCTAATTATGCCATTTTTGACATAAGTAAGCTAAGTACATGTCATTATTGAGCAAACCTAGTTAACTAAGCATATTAGAGCTAACTTTGGTCATTTTGGAGGAAACAAGGCTAAGTATAGATCGTTTTAGAGCTAACTTAGGTAAAATGGATGGTTTTGGAGGTCAGTAAGCTTATTAAGTCATTTTGGAGGAAATAAAGCTAAGTCTAGGTCTTTATGCATTTGTTAAGCAAAACACTAGAGAAACTTACCGTGATCATGGAGGTGTGGGAGCGGGCTGGCTCGTGCCGGTACCTAGAGAAGGATCGTGCGATGCTTGTCTGGAGTTACGCTGCACCAAGATCATTTCCAATGTCTCGTTAGCGTGATGACACTGAAATGTTCAGACTAGTAAGTAGTGTCCATTCACTCACCGTCATCCCAGGAGCAATCACCGGCATCGGCGGAGCGGTCGGACCGGACTTCTTGCACACAGACTGCACATTTGGTTTTGACGACTCAGTCATACTAGTTAGTAATGAGACAAACACTACATGAATGTTTTGGCTATTCAACAGAAGAAACTTACCACAAGGAGCTCGTACATTGTCCTTGCCTACATGTCATTCCGTGCCCTCTCCTCCTCCAACATCTTTGTCGTCCTCTCCTCCAACTCTCGATGCCTCTCCGCCGCCTCCGACAGAAGTTTCTCCGTTCTATCTCTCTCACTCTGTATCGCAGCCTGCAACACCACTCCTCGTTAGCATTTGTAATCATTGATGGAAGCACACACAATGTAATGTAGAAAGATAGCTGAGTACGTATAACTTACCTTGAAGGCGAGTTGGGCTGGCCGTTCACGAGGCCTTGTCTCAGGAGCGGATCTTGACTGGCACGCCCTGATCTCCGGGAGAGTGCTAGGATAACAGATAAGTCCATCTCCAATGGCTATCGAGCCATGGGACCTCCCGCCACCAGCTATCATCACCAACTCTGGATCAATGGGACCCTGGCTCGGGATTAAAGTCCTCCCCTTTCCTCGCCTTCCCTTCATCTCTATATTTCACAAGCTTGTCGTGGGAGGATATGTTGGTGAAGTTGTTTGCATCATCGAGGTCAGACGGAGAGAATGCCTTGACTTTCTTATAAGAGGCAGGATGGGCCATGGCATAGAGGTCGTACACCTCTGGCACCTTATCCGCCTTATTGTAGCGTGCTTGAAAGAGAGAAACAACGTAAATTAGTAATTAAAGAGCTCAAGATAGCATGATGAATGAATTGCATGAATCATGAAGCAAACCACATACCCAGTTCCGCCCGAACTGATATAAGTTGGAGCTGCCTTGATGGTGTGGCACACCTTCCATTTGGGCACGTTTGTCCTTGGCCGCGTTGTGGACAGCTAGCCATTCTTTTGAGCACCACTCATTGATCAACACCTCCCAACAATCCATCCGATCCGCACACCATCTCGGAGGCGCCTAAGTTAGCAAATAGAATCTTGAGCGCTACAGCTATGAATTAATAAATGAAGGAAGTAAGTACAAGGCCTTAAGAGTTACCTTCATGTATTGCTCCTAACTCAGGAACTTCTCGCGGCACGCCGGCTTAGGCTTCTTGATACCATGCCGGCCAGGTACCCCATCCAGACGTGTGCTCGTCCGGGGTCTCGTGGGCCCAACTATCATGGGCCGAAGGCCCTTGGACCCAAGGCTCGTGGACTGGAGTCTGTGTAGACTCCTCCTCGGATGAGTCCAGCTTAGCAGTCACGTGCTCGGGTGAAACAGCTGGGGGTGGCGGCGAGGAAGGCACCCCTAGCAGTCACGTGCTCGGGTGAAACAACTGGGGGTGGCGGCGAGGAAGGCACCCTAGCAGTCACCCTACCTCCTCTCCCGCGACCACGTCCTCCAGCTCCTCTCTTCTTCCCTCCCTTTCCTCGTCCCCTTATGCGCACCGCGGTTGACGAAGAAGGTCCCGGCGGTGTCGCCATACTATCCAGCAATGCTCGTCAGATTTGTGCGAGTGGAATGGAAGACCTCCCACCACGCGCCGACAAAGAAGGGGCCTCGGAGCACTCCGGACAAGCGCCCACCATCTTTCAACACCTCCCATGACAAAGTGTAAACGAAATTAATACAACATAAAAAAAATATCGACATGAATAATAATATATGATGCTTTTCATTATAAAATCAAAAAATATATATGGTGTCGGGGTGGCGTGTCGGGGTCGGGGAGCTGTTTCGGGGTTTGGGTGTCGGGGGTCGGGGTGTCGGGGTCGGGGTGTGGTGTCAGGGTGTCGGGTGTCGGGGTCGGGGTGTCAGTGCCGGGGTGGCGTGTCGGGGTCGGGGTGTCGAGGTTCGGGGTGTCGGGGGTCAGGGTGTCGGGGTCGGGGTCGGGGCACGTGGCAGCCTTTTCTTCTTCTCTTCTTCTTCTTCTTCTTCCTCTTCTTCTTCCCCTTCTACATATTCTAGCACTAAAACTAAACTGAATCTAACACTAAAACTAAACTGAATCTAACACTAAATGTAACAAAAAAAGAAAAAACAGAAAAAATAACTCACCGGATCGAGTGGCGGCGACGGGGCGGTGAGCGGCGGCGCCGAGCCGGCAGGGAGGCGGGGGCGATGGGGCCGCGGTGGCGCCGGGGGCGACGGTGGCGCCGGGTGGTGGACTGGTGGAGTGGGTGCCGGGGTGGTGGGCGATCGGGCGGCAACGTGGTGGGGCGATGAGGCGTCGGCGCATGGGGGCGGCGGGGTGGTGGGTCGACGGGGCAAGCGGCGCGGTTGGCGGGGGCGGCGGCGGGTAGTGGGGGTGGCGCCGGGCGGCAGGGGCGGCGGCGGGTGTCGGGGAGGAGAGAGGGATGGAAACAGAGAGAAGGGGCGGGGTGGGGCTCGGCTGTTAGTTAGGAAGAATCTTTGCCGTCCGCCCACCCGTTGCCGTCCGCTTTGTTTCCTCTTTGCCGTGTGCTAGCAGACGACAAAGAGGGGGGCCGTTAAGTTTTCCTCAATTAACTCGTTTAGTGGGACCAGTGACAGAGCCATGTCAGCACCGCAGCGGGCAAAGGACTTCTTCCATTCCTGCACTCGGCCAGGGACCTCATTGAGTCGAGCCATCGGAGACTCGAGATCATTCTGAAACATTGCCCTTGGCCAGAGCGATGAGCGGATGCGTGAAACTGCCACCTTCAGACGGGCAAGGTAACTTGTAACACTGGCGACGCGGGATTCCAGTCGAAGCACATTCATAGAAGCCTCGACGCCGACTAGAGAAAGGACTGGGTCCAATCCCGTCTCGATCTGTCCAGTCTCCTCTTCAAAATTTTGGCAGAATTCTGCAGTCAAGGAGTTAATGAGTCGACTGGCAGGACTAACCTGCAAATAGTAAAACAGTCGGGTAAAAGAGGATACCTTTGAGCATAAGAAAGAGTTTCTTGGCGAGAGCCTTCAAATAAGCTTCCAGATCGTTCCTCCTACGCGTCATGCTTTCCAGCTGGTCGGTCAGAGCCACCTTATCTTTTTTCAGGCGAGTCGCCTCTCGATTGGATTCGGTGAGAGATGACTTCAGCTTGTTGATTTCTTCCTCTAGCACACCGACTGAAGCCAGTTTCTGGTCAGCAAGGGCAGCCTTCTCTTGAGCCTCTTTCTGCGCAGCTGCAAGGTCCAAGCCTTTCTTATCTAGGGCCAGCCTCATTTTCTCTGCAAAATACACATTTATATCAAACATAAGATCGAAGGGATAATTTAAAGGATGATCGACATGAGCAGTCGACAGGCTGTTACCTTCCATACCGGCAACTTCATCTTGAGCCTTCTTCAAGTTTTGTTGGGCCAGCTCCAGGTCAAGGTTGAGTTGCCTCTGCTTCTCCTCAAATTCGGCGAACTTGGAAATGAGGGTACAAGATTTCTGCAGTAAGTAAAAGACATATCAATCGACAAGATCAAAGATTATTTACTTCCGAGTGAATAAAGTTTCGAGACTACTCAGACCCCAGCCGACTACTAGCAGTCGACTGCGATCTCGGGGACTACACACAGTGGGTGCACTTGGCATGCCCCCACTGGTTTGGATTCCATTCGGCCGGTCCGCCCAAACCGAATACTAAAAAAAGAGTGCTTAGACCCCAGTCGACTGCCAGCAGTCGACTGCGGTCTCGGGGACCACACCCAGTGGGTGCACTTGGCGTGCTCCCACTGGTTTGGATTTAACTCGACTAGCCCAGCGAGACCGAGTGCACAAAATAAAAGATAAGAGACGAAAAGTGCTCAGACCCCAGTCGACTGCCAGCAGTTGACTGCGGTCTCGGGGACTACACCCAGTGGGTGCACTAAGCGTGCCCCCACTAGTTCAGATCCCATTCGACCAGACCGAGGGGAAGAGTGCAAATAATAAAGACGACAAAACACCCAGTTGGTGTATAGATTCGAAGCAGACAATAAGGGATTGTACGAAGGAAAATATTCAAGTAGCATATCCTAATAAGGCAAGTTCAGTCGGAAGTCAAGATCAGTGGGAAGTCAACTTACCTGGACATTGGCTCGAAGAGCCGCGCTGGCGTCATAATCAGCCTGACTATTGTCGTGCACCGCCTTCATCCACTCCATCATGAGGCCAGCCTGATGGATAGCCTCCGCAGCGGCGTCCGACTGGCTTTCCGGAACATGATAGGTGCTGAAGAAGGGGACAGATGGTCCAGACGCAACAGCTTGGAGCTCCGAGGCATGAGGTTGGACGGCTGAAGAGAACACTGGTACAGTCGACGGTGCGGGGAGCTCACTCGACACTGGGACAACAAAGGTTACAGAGGCTCTACTTGCATCTTCGGGCTATTGGACTGTTGGTTCTGTCGCCGATTCCGATTGAGTTATCTTGCCAGCTGCTGCTTTCTTGCTCTTCCTGGGCCTCAGCGGCACGTCCTCGTCATCATCCGGAAGCTCAATAACATTGGGAGGGGCTGCAAAGAAATCAGTTGACCCCAGATGAGTCACCAGAAGTTAATCGACTGTACAATCGAGAATGAGATCACGAAGATTATACCCGGATTGGAGGTGACCGCATCTTCCATGTCCTCATCTTCATACTGGCGAGTGGAAGTCCCAAAGGTAGCGGCACTACAAATTTCAGAGTTCAGTCGGTCACGTCTGACGAAATGAGTCGACTCAAATCCAGATTCATACTAAAACTAGAAATCAAGTCCAACTAATACCCGGAAGTAATGGGGATGGCCACTTTGATCTTCGGCAAGGCCTTTGGCGGTTTGGACAACATAGCTTTCGGTTGCTTCGACGCCTTTTCAGTCGGTGCTGGAGAAGACGTTCGGGGGCGCTTCAATGACTACCCAGTTTGCGTGGCCACCTTGTCGTGGGCACTTGCTAGATCGTGAGAAAGCTTGGATCGTTTTTCCCTACGAGGAGGAGAGTCGACCTCTTCTTCATCACTTGGGTTGTCATTGTCCTCATCCTCCTCGTCGTCAGAGCGCCACTTGCCGCTTTCACCTCCACTCCCTCCTCCCTCTGGGTCCTGCTCCTGCTCCCCGTTGGGCATCAAGTACATCTCAGTCAGGTCTTAGAAGACAACAACCAAGACAAGAGACAGTCGGGTGACAGCAGACAACAACTTGATAAATCAAGAAAACACTCGACCGTGTGGAGTCATACCTTGTCAGTCTCGTATGAGTTGTCGAGTGGAGGAATCCTCCGGGATCCCCTTGGGTTGTCTTTGTTGCCAGTTATACTCTTTAGCCACCCTTCCAACGTAGCATCATCGACCTCCTCTGGATGGATCCTAGTGGTGTCGTCGATGCCCAAATACATCCACATCGGATGGTCACGGGCTTGAAGTGGTTGGATGCGTCGCCTGAGGAAGACCTCCAACAATTCCATACCGGTTACCCCATCATGAACAAGTTGAACTACTCGCTAAACGAGCACCTTCACTTGCGCCTTCTCCTCCGGGGTCACTTTCAAAGCAGAGGGCTTCTCCACTCGGGCCATGGAAAAGGGGGGAAGTCCAGTCGACTAACCTTGAGTCGGCTGGTCCTTGCTGTAGAACCAGGTTGACTGCCACCCTCGAACCGACTCAGGAAGGATCATGCCTGGGAAAGTACTCTTACTGCTCATCTGGATCCCAAGACCCCCACACATCTGAATCACTTGCGTTCTCTCATCACTCGGGTTGGCCTTCTTGACCGACTGAGAACAGTAGGTGAATATGTACTTAAAGAGCCCCCAGTGTGGCCTACAGCCCAGGAAGCTCTCGCACATGGACACAAAAGCAGCAAGATACACGATGGTGTTCGGGATGAAGTGGTGGAGTTGCGCCCCAAAGAAGTTCAAAAAACCTCGAAAGAAAGGGTGGGGAGGCAAGGAAAACCCGCGGTCGAAGTGAGTAGCGAGGAGGACGCGCTCACCCTCCTGCGGCTGCGGCTAGGTCTCGTTCCCCGGGAGTCACACCGATTCATGGGGAATCAATCCCCCCTCGACCAGGTTGTCGATGTCGTCCTAGCGGATCGTCGAGCGAATCCAGTCACCCTGGATCCAGCCCGGCGACAAGCCGACCCTCGAAGAAGATCCACCCCGGCCGGACTTCTTCCCCTTCGCGTTTGTCGTTGCCTTCTTCGCTTGCTCCAATGCCACCGTCTTATCCTTCCCCATGGCAGTGGATCGAGTTCGAACGGAGCGATGACGTTGAGAACGGAGGTAGGTGCGGTGGAGAAAACAGAGGGGGAAGGGGAAGAATGAGAACGCACTCTACGAAAAGCCCCGTCCGACGCCTTATATGAAGTCATTTCCGAGTGGCTGACTCGTGGGCCCAGGCGATCCGATCAAATCCCACAACAGTCACGCACGCGATACGTGGCGAAAAAGGTGGTGCGGTGATCGAGGCGGTCTGCCTAATCCGTCCCGATTTCTGCGGCCTCCTCCGCCTAGCGCGCTTACCAAAATTCGCATCCCATGAAATCCGTAGACAGCAGAACAACCCGTCAGACGGAGGATTTTTCCCATATCAACACTCGAAGCTTAACAACGAAAGTTCACTCAACAAAACCAAGAATGGATAAAGGCGACTGAACAAGCAGTTGAAGTCATCATGAATGTTCATTCGACCTTTGGACAAGACATTTTCGAAGCGCAAAAGCTGAATCGAAGAGGTTATCAACTCCTTCTCCACTCGAACCCTGAACCATTCGGGGGCTAATGATGAAGATATGTACCTAGGGTAGGGTCATAGGCCTGACCTAGACACCCTCCCCTAAGACGTTACCCTAAAACCAGAAGCATTAGAAGAGGAGTCATCATCCACTCGACCATGAGGACTTCCACTCGGAAGACTTGAAGTCACTCGACCACGGAGACTGTCACTCGACCATCAGAAGGTCTAAGGTCGCCTCGGACTACAACGGTCGGACATCACCTCATAGCTTTAATGGTCATTATGTCTTTATTTACTAGCGTTACCAATAACGTCTCCCCTTTAATGTACCTTAAACCCTTTGTAACGTGGGCCGGCTGGGGTCCTGGCGCACTCTATATAAGCCACCCCCCTCCACAGGCACAAGGGTTCACATCTTTTATAAACTCACACACACATATAATCCAGTCGACCGCCTCTGGGCACCGAGACATAGGGCTGTTACTTCTTCCGAGAAGGGCCTGAACTCGTAAAACTCGTGTGTACAACTACTCCATAGCTAGGATCTTACCTTCTCATACCTACCCCCATTCTACTGTCAGTCTTAGAACCACGATAGCTACCCAAGTCAGGAGATCACAAGATGATCAGAGGACATTCCATCAACTTGCTGCAAATCTTTGATGTCCCTCAAAAGTTTAAAGTCATGAGCCTGATTGTAGAGACAATCAAGAGGACAGCTGCTCACCAAAAGAGAAGCTGTGGGTATGCTCCACATATTCAGGAGCCCATCAATTCTAAGATGGGCACATGACCATACTTGTTGGACAATGAGCATCTACCCCTATATCCTGAATTTGAAGATAATTAAGTTGTCATGAATGAGAATGAACCGTCATCAACTCAAGCACAAGAGAAGAGAGCTAAAGCTAAGGCTGAGAAAGCGGCCAAGATGCCTACTGTAGAGGAAGCATCTCAGGTGTTCCTGAAGAGCAAGTAAGATCAGCTAGCATATCTGATCTAGTCTACTTTGAGGATTGAAAAGGGCTTGGCCACCCTGACTCAGAATCAGGAGAGCTTGGAGAGGATTGTTGAGACAAAATTTTATGATCTTGACCTCAAGGTAACTGAGATACATACTGCATTTGAGCAGTTCTAGGAGGAAGCAGAAGAGAGGAGAGGGAAGGCAACTACTGATGCTTTTCAGCGTGTGCCACGTGGTCAGAGGTCTACCACAGTGGTAGTACCATATTCTAGAACTACTTTGTCAGCACCAGCAGCTACAGCCTCAGTACCACCTCCAGCAGCCACTCCACCAGCTCCAACTACATCAACAGATGCCTTCGTCCTTGGAGTTCTCTCTACACCACCTCCCGAAGACCGAGCCGTAGAGACGCATAGCACTATGCATTTTCAAACTTTTTGGTAACTTGTTGCCAAAGGGGGAGAAATATGTATAGATCATAGGCTGAGAGAGAGAGAGTGTTTTGCCTTTTAGCTCTCTTGTTTTTGGTTGAACCTTTTTATGTGCTTGGTTGATACAATATGTCTTTGTCTGTGTGAGATACTTGTTTGATCATGTGATTGATCATATGCTACCTTAATGCCTTGCTTGGATGATATTATCTCTTATATTCCATATATGATCATTCATTTTGCTTGGTGATGAGTGCATGTTTTTAATGATTATCATTTCAAGCGCTCCACCAAGATGTATGTGAAATGGAAGAGTGACCCATGATCCTAATCGATTGTGCACTTGCATTCAAAAGCAAATTTTAAATAATGCACAAATTTAGGGGGAGCTCTTGCTTATCACATACTTCTCAAGGCGATGATGTATTTCAATCTTATATTCATTTGTCGAAGCTTTGATCTATATGTTGTCATCAATTACCAAAAAGGGGGAGATTGAAAGTGCAACTATCCCTGGGTGGTTTTGGTAATTCCTAACAACATATAGCTCATTGAGCTAATGCTATTTCAAGATAAATATTTCAGGAAAGCTCAATGATTGGCATGGCATGGATTAGAAATGTGGACACCTCAAAATGCTAAGGAAAAAAGATTGGCTCAAGCTCTAAAGCTCAAGACTCTACATTTTACTTTTAGTGATCCAAGATCACATTGAGTCCATAGGAAAAGCCAATACTATTAAAAGGGGATGAGGTGTTGCTTAATGGGTTGCTTGCTCAAAATGCTTAGTGATATGCTCCAAAAATCCTCAACCACTTTCTCATATCCACATATGTCCCAAACCAAAACTCAAACTCGGCCCCATCGAAACTTTCCATCTGGCGCCACCTAGTTCAATTGACATAGCCATTGCTAGAAAATCCTAGTCTTTTCGGTCTCACCGAGATGTGATTGTAAACTCTCTGTTTCCCTTCGTAACATTTCGGTCCAACCGAAATGAGCGATCGGTACCACCGAGTTCCCAATGCAAACTCTCTGTTTCCCCTTTGTAACGTTTCGGTCTCACCGAGATGAGCGAATCAGTCCCACCGAGTTTGCCTGGCCAATTCTCTGGTTAGCTTATTACCAAAATCGGTCCCACCGAGTTTGTGTAATCGGTCTCACCGAGATTACTTTATGCCCTAACCCTAATGAAATCGGTCTCACCGAGTTGACATGTCGGTCCCACCGAAAATCCTAACATTCACATTTAGAACTAAATCGGTTCAACCGAGTTTCATTTTTCGGTCCCACCGAGTTTGGTGATTTGTATGTAACGGTTAGATTTTGTGTGGAGGCTATATATACCCCTCCACCCACTCTTCATTCGTGAGGAGAGCCATCAGAACATGCCAACACTTCCATCGTACATTTTTTGAGAGAGAACCACCAACTCATGTTTTGAGGTCAAGATATTCCATTCCAAACTCAGTGGGACCGAAAAATGAAACAGAGAGTTTGAGAGAGAACCACCAACTCATGTTTTGAGGTCAAGATATTCCATTCCAACCATATGAATCTTTATCTCTAGCCTTCTCCAAGTTGCTTTCCACTCAAATCATCTCTTCATCAAATCCAAATCAGTGAGAGTGAGTTGAGTATTGGGGAGACTATCATTTGAAGCACAAGAGCAAGGAGTTCATCATCAACACACCGTCTATTACCTTTTGGAGAGTGTTGTCTCCTAGATTGGTTAGGTGTCACTTGGGAGCCTCCGTCAAGATTGTGGAGTTGAACCAAGAAGTTTGTACGGGCAAGGAGATCGCCTACTTCGTGAAGATCTACCCTAGTGAGGCAAGTCCTTCGTGGGCGATGGCCATGGTGGGATAGACAACGTTGCTTCTTCGTGGACCCTTCATGGGTGGAGCCCTTCGTGGACTCGCGCAACCGTTACCCTTGGTGGGTTGAAGTCTCCATCAACGTGGATGTATGATAGCACCACCTATCAGAACCACGCCAAAAATCTTTGTGTCTACATTGCGTTTGCTCCCTCCAAACTCCTACATTTACCTTTATGTGCAATGTTTCACATTCCGCTGCTATACTCTTAGACTTGCATGTATAGGTTGTTTACTTGACTAGTTCCAAGCTGCTAAAATCTGCCAAGACTTAAAAGTGGGAAAAGGCTAGATTTTTATTTGGTCAAGTAGTCTAATCACCCCCTCTAGACATATTTTCGATCCTACACGCCCTAGTGCCTCTCCAACCATGTGTGGCCCTAGGTGGACCGGTGCATCATCCGGTGTGGCTCTACAACGTCATCTTAGACTAGCCACAGTGGGAGTAACATAGATGGTAACATCACACATATCTAGATAAAATAGATGATGTGGCAAGCATTTAATGAAGAAAGGGATGCATGTGGTAACATAGCTAGTAACTACTAGTATGAATAACATTCATATCAAGGCAATATGAGTCTATAACCTAATAAATGAAGTGTTGCATGGCACCACACGCATATGTTACTCCCCACTATAGAGGTACTAACATATAGACTACTAACATATGTATGTTACTAGTCTAAGTTACTCCCCACTGTGGCTAGTCTTAGAGGAGATCCTCGGCACCATCCACGTCAACCACCCCATGGCCAACGTGTTGTTCATGGCGATCCAGACCCTTTTTTGCTCCAACGGCAATCAACAAGGTGTGTAGACGCTCTGATAATTTCATGGACTTTTTAAGTGCCATTTCCCAATCCAGGAGTACTACCCCAAGTTGAAGACCCTCGTCAAGATGGTCGCCGACTGTGGCATCCCGCAGTGCGAGCACGCAATCGTCTCCAACATGATCCGTAGGCTTAGCCAGAAGTTCGACCATGTCATCGCCACCCTCTCCTACGATGACACGGGCCTCTCCACCTCCAATCAGGTCCGCTTCTATCTCCTACAGGAGGAGAATCACCTTTCCCACCTCTCCACGCATGAGACAGCTATTGCCTTCTACGCTGGTCGCGCACCCGAGCCCCCAACTCTAACATCGCAGTCGGCCACCTCCCATGGCGGTTAGTGTGACCGCAAGTGCCGCAAGGGCGGCAACTCCAGCACTCAGTACCCTGTGCAACAGGGCCAACCCGCGTCCCCATGGCCTCCTTCCCCAATGCCGTCGTCGAGCTTCAACCCGTTGAAGGGCAACACCTTTGATGCTTAGCCGGTGCAGCCGCGGCCTCCTGATGTCGTCATTCTAGGCCCACGCCCCGCCTTCGGGCTCACCGCGTCACCCCAAAGCGCTCCGCCACCGGTGCCCCATCAATGGTGCGCTTGCGCCGTACCGTGTGCCTCCTTTCTTATGGCGCGCCCTTCGTGTGAGGCCCTCGCCACGTGCGCCGTCCCCCGATAACTGATGGGATGCCCCAGGCTTTCGCAAGCGCTCTTCTCCATCCAACAGTAACCCTACTTTCGACTAGTTCCTCTACACGGATGCCTTATAGTGACGCGGTGGGAATGTCCCGCCTTCCTCCAATCTTTTACGGCTTAACCATGTCCTGATCTCTCCCTTTCTCATTAAGAATTTAGTTTTTGTTCGTGCTCTTACTCGCAACAATTTTGTATTAATTGCATTAGACCTGTTCGACTTGTCTGTTAAGGATCTTCACTCAGAGATGGTGGTGCTCCGATGTAACATCCCCGGCGAGCTTTATCCACTCCGCGATGTCCCCTCCACCAGATCAGCAGCTCTATTCGCCAATGCAACCAACTCTGAAATATGGCACGAACGGCTTCGTCACTCTGACCGAGCAGCTCCCTCCAGGGTTTTAGCTACCTTTTCTTTTCAATGTAATAAAGTCCAGGCTCAATGTAATAAATGACTTGATTGATCCTAGTACTAAGCCATAGGATGAGGAACAAGAGAGGCAAACATTCTGACAGGTGTATGTTCACCGAATCTTAGCAATGCCGCTTCCAAATCATGATATGCTTGACTTTGTTGCATGGGGTATGACAAAAAATTTCAGGCTTTATGTGAAATCATCATATTATGTTGAGTGGGATCATAGATTCGGGGGCAACCTATGTGAACCAAATGGTCAAGAAACAATGCAGGTCGGAAGTGTGTGGCAATTAATTTGGAGTTTGGAAGCTCTTCATGGAACTTTACCTTTCGTGTTAATCTTTCAAACAGACATGTTAAGGTATCATCACCACAATGCCCTGCTTGCATAACATGGGCTGATACTACTTTTACACGCATTGTTTCAGTATCCAGCAACTATGCAAATTTGGAATAAACTTGGGCTGGATAATTAACATTATTAGTAATGCACGTCTAACAGATAGAGTAGAAGAATGTGTGTTGGGTATCTCCTGGAGTTGCCAGAATATGAGATATTTGTGCTAGCGCAAAAGAAAGTGCATGAAATAATAGTTATCACTTGTTGATATCTATGGTGGGAGAGAAGGAAGCTCCGCCATGGAAAGAAAATTAAAAAATGCAGGGAACTGGAAATTTGACTTCTGTTACCATGTGCTATCTGCTAAAGATATTGCATTGCGATATGGTCTTTGCCTAGCACAAACAATCGGTTGCAGCAAGGTTATTGTCAATTCAGATAATATTGACCTTATAAGTACAATGAATGAAGGAGGGTGATCTGCAGGTCCAGCGGCAACAGTCTTTGATGATTGCTATCATATCGCGTGCAGCTTCCCTTATACCTCATTTGTGCAGTGTCTTAGGGAGACTAATTCTGTTGCTCATGAATTAGCAAATTTGGCTAATGGCCCGTCTTGTAATAGTTTTTTTTGTTGAGCCTCCTAGTGAGCTCATCCCTCTCTTATTAAGTGATGTAACCTTGGTTGAATCGTAAATAAAGAAAGGGATATGTGATTCAGAAAAGGATAGTTCCTCCTACTGATTCAGTCATTAGGAGGGAATGCTGCTTCATCTGTGACATGTTTTTTCTTGTTCTTTCCTCGTGGTGCGGCGCAGACTTTGAAGTGACTTCTGAATTTTAAGAAAAAATATTTCTCATTTCTCTCTTGCAGAAAAAGGTAGATGGATTTGCTTTGTTGTGATCCACTCGGGGAATTGGACAAGCCAAAGGGGAACGGTTTTTACATCTTATGGATTCCACACCAGTGAATTGATTTTAAAAAAAAATTGAGGGGGGAGGGGGGGGGGGGGCCAGAAAAGGTAGACAATTCCACAGCCCAAGTATTTCTTTTCTTTAGTAGATTTTTTCTAGGGGACACTTTTTTGAGTAAATGATAGAGTCCACAACACAGCGTGGGCCTCCAGCCCAAGACACCACAGCGTGAGCTCCCGACCGATATTTTCATCCCGCATCCCGCCGCGTCAGTTTCACTTTCAACACCCCGCACCGCAGTCTACTGCTGGCACCCCACTTCAGTTTCAGTTTCAGCACCCCCCGCATCGCTCTATCCCTTCCCGCATCGGCGACGAGAGGGCAAGATGCCGGCCAGCAGCCACCCGCCGTCGCCGGCGTCTCCGCTAGAGGACGACAACCTGCTACCCCAGATCCTCCTCCGCCTTCCTCCGGATCCTTCCTCGCTCCCGCGCGCATCCCTCGCTTGCACGCGCTGGCGCAACCACGTCGCCGACCCGGGATTCCGCCGCCGATTCCGCCTCCACCACCGCCGCAACCCTCCCCTCCTCGGCTTCTTCGACGGGTGCGGAAGCCTGGACTTCATGCCGACGCTGGAGGCCCCCGACCGCGTCGCTCCCAAGCGCTTCTCGCTGCAGCGCGACGAGGGCGACGGCGTTTGGAGGCCGCTCGGAAGCCGCCACGGTCTGATGCTAATCATAGTCCTCAAGCGTCTTCAGGTACTGGTGTGGGACCCCTTCACCGGCGACCAGCACCGCCTGGATGTTCCCCCGGGGCTCACGACTAATGGTTGGGATGAGCGCCTGATCAACGGGGCGGTGCTTCGCGCTGCCGCTGGAGACTCCGAGCACTTTCAGGTGGTCTTGGTGGCGGCAGACGGTGGGCAAGAAAACCGACGAGCAGTGGCCTGCGTCTACTTGTCGGAGACCGGCGCATGGGGAGGGTTCATCACAACACCCCTTCCAAACCATGGTCATGCGAGCAGCTTATTTTTGGGGTATTCCACCAGCGTTTACATGGATCATGCTGTGTTGGCTGGAGATTCCCTTTACTGGCAGCTCATTGGGAATTTCCAAGGAATTCTCCAGTTGATTTGGAGAGGCAGATGCTGGACGTAATGCCGGTGCCGGTGCCAATCTATAGCAAGGGCAACTGCTTCAGGCTTATGCGGGCCAAGGGTGGTGGTGGTGGGATAGGTTTCCTCTTCATGTCCAATTCAAACTACATTGCCCAGCTATGGAGCAGGAAGGCCGATGCCGATGGTGTTGCTTCATGGGTGATCGGAAGGTCTATCGAACTCGACAAGTTACTTTCGCTCCGTTCAGGGAAGGAGAACATAAGGATCGTAGGGTTTGCAGAGGACAACAATGTGGTACTCATGGATATGCTAAGTGGCTTCTTCATGATCCAACTCGACTCAATGCAGTTCAAGAAGCTTGCCAGACCCAAGGCAGCGGTGTCCTGTTGTCATGCGTTTGAAAGCGTCTACGCTGCTGGTACGTCATATCTTGCTTCACACCATACATACGTGTATATAAGTATAAAAAGAAGAAAGTTAGTTTTCGATAATTGGTTGATGGAAATACCGTTCATAAGCTTCCGTGTTAAGTTAGCAATTTCAAGTAGTCTCGTAACTGTACTTCTTTCTTTTGCTGCTTGATGGCATCTTCAACATATATATTGCGATGATGTGCTTTGCGGCTATCGGGTTCTGCTTGCATGGTGGCCTTCTATGTAATAATTATGACCTTGGAAGTAGTATTTTCTCTCCGTATTTAAAAGGAAGCGCGGGAAAACCCCCCACGCGTTTTGCGGGAAAGAAGGGCGCATGGGGGTTACTAATGCTGTATGAACGAAACTAGCCCCACTTATACCATTCCCATTTTGAAACCGACCGGCTCGCACTGAGTCCCCTCCCGTACAAACCCATTGTCCCTTTGTCTTCCTCCTACACACGTGTCACACGATCCGTGTGTGAGAAACGGAGGCCCACTTTCCCCTCTTAATCATCGCACTCAGGATTAAATGGGAAAAAAATACATACAATAAAACAATGGATTTTTGTTACTGGTGGCTACCAGTGGTATCTAATTTACTTACCTTTGTTGCGGCTCATTTCTGTGATTTTTGTGGTTCAAGTCAGACCTAGCATATTGGGTTTATCACTTTATTATAATATATGGAACATTAATACAATAAAACAAGTCAAAGCTCTAAGTTCTGCTAGCACGCAGCCCTTGTACCGTGTTGCTTTAGTTTTCTCTTCTTCTCTTCAGTTTTGTTTTTCTGAGTTTCAGCCTCTTGCATTTTTGCCTCGTCTTGACATTTCATTCTAATGCACAGCGATGCACATTTGGGTGAGCATTCGAGAAAAAAAATAATGGATACCTTTTCTTTTCTTTTTTTGCGAAGAAAAACAATGGATCGGATACCTACTTTTGTCTACTAGTCAGGTCAGGGTATTTGCCTGCGACCGTTGCCGAATTGTTTTGTTCAGAAAGCAGTGAAAAATAGCACGTTTACTAGTACTTAGGCTGAAGGAGAAACGACTCAGACTTTTTTGGTAGGTACAATTCCAATCGAGATTTTAGTTCTTCCTGCAGAAGAGGAGAAGTGCCATCCCTAGGAGAGCCTGAGCCTGTTTCGGGACACACACCTAACCTGATAACCTATTTTTTAGCTTGATGAGTCATAGTTGGTTGCTGCAGGATCTAGGTGATCAATTGCTGGATCGCCTTTTTTTGTTTGATGATTGTTAATTGTTTGTTGAAGGATTTAGATGATCAGCATTGATAGATCATTGATTAGTTAAGTTATGACTAGCTTGTTTTTAGACGACGAGAGTCCAATAATTTAAGGATTTTGATTTCTAGTCCCATGTTATTGCATGGACAAGGCATGGAAAACAAGTTGGCTACGCTATATCATGGCCTCATGGGATGGCTTTGGCCATATAAGGAGTTGAATTTCAAATTCAGTAGAAAAGCAGAAACTGCCACAATGGTTGGGTACTTGGGTGGCACCAAATCCTTTGCTTCTTACTTTCCTGAGAGGTCAACAGTGAGTTGCTAGTGTCAAGATTGATCAAATCAATCTGGGTGTCAGCTTCGGTTTCTTGCTTCTTGCTTGATCCAAAGTGTCTGCTGCCACTATAGTTTAGCGTTGCTTCGTTGAGCACTGCAAATGATTGGGCGCCAACACTTTTGCATTACCGTGTCTCACTAGTTCGCGCCTCATCATCAAAAATGTTCTTATATTGTGGGATGGAGGAGGTATAAGATAGCTGCAGTTTTTCTGCCAGATAAGGTAATATAACAGTTGGAAGTTGAAGACAACTACACTAAAACTTGATTGTACGAACTGAAATGTCAAATAGGTAGCTCAATGTGGACATTGGAAGCTGAAAGCTAGTTCTCTTCCTTCGATTCAATATTAATATCTCTGCTAATCTTGCTATTAATCACAAATCGATAATAACAAAATTGTTTTACTAGACAATTGTTCCTTTTATCACTTTTAGGAGAATCCTATTGTGGGCGAGTAGCAAGTGCATTTGTACGAGGCAAAAGTAATAGGTTGAGTTTATTTCATTTTTCGGGCTAAATTTATTTGAAGATAATCTAAATCTGAATAGTCCCAATCACTTATGTTCCTTGGATTTATTAGTACGGTCTTTTTAGGCTATGTTTTTTGAAGGTAATCCAAATCTTAATAGTCTCGATAACTTCTGTTGCTAGGATTTTATTGACTTAAATGTGTTTGTAGAATTTATTAGTTTGATACCCTTGTCTCTTCTGACCAGCTTATACTATTTTTGGAATGTTCATTAACTTTGAAAGTAGATATGCTTTTATTTATGTATTCCTAATGTTGTATCAAGATTGATTCCTTTTTGAACAACAATTTTCTATCTAAATATTTTGTATGCTTCCTCGTATCTATTTGGCTTTGCATTGGAATGTCATTGGTTGTTCTACTTATTATGCTTGCAGAAACAAGCATCCGTGGTGGACATGATGGAGCTGATCTTTTGCATAATACATAAGATGATTCTCCAGTCAGATATGCCATGTGATGTGCCGGTTGAATAGGTAACCTTATCTTTTCCATGTATGTTGAGCTATCTAAACTATTCTTATAAAACGGATCGCTTTGATGCTTCACCGTCATTTCTCAAGTAGCAAATTGCAAGTGAGGACTCTTTTAAGATTTTCTCTACAACTCTTTGCTTAACTCTTCCCACCTGGCCACCTTCTATCATGGTTTGTCAGGCTAAATATTTAATCTTTTCTCCAAGCTCAGCTTTCTCATTCCTTCCTCATCAGCCTTCATTCTCTTCCTGATGACTTTTAATTGTTGATCTTCCAATTTCTGCTGGTAATGGGTGGGCTCTTCTCCCTCTAGCCCTTCTTGTGATTGGTGACTCAGGGCCGCTCCTCATTTCCTATGTGTGCATATGATCGATAGTGCCTTCTCAGAGATGAGAATTCTTCCATGCTAGGATATATTTCTGTTTTACTTTTACTCATTGCTGCATTGCCTTTGACTTCTGTTTTCTGTGGCCATGGGTCTATTGTGTCCTAGTGTGATTTGAATATACATAAGTGATTGATAACTGACAATACTTGTGCATCTGGTTTCAAATTTCCTTTTTTTCAGCGGACTTACAGGCTTGCCATTTTACGTTGCTTCTTGTTTGGATCATTATGATATCTAGTGAACTAACAACTGTCACTAGATTAAATATTATTCTGCTGTTTATCTTTTTCACTGTGGTTATTGTAGATTTATGGACGATTGTTTTAGTTTGAGGCTGTTTGGTTAAACATTTTCTCATCATGTCACTCGTTATCCGCCAAACTTGCATATGTATGTTAATGTCTATTAGCCACTAATATGATTTGGCTGGTCCAAACTATAGGTACGTAGTATGCTTTGTGTGGAGTATACTTTTTTTCCAGTTTTGGCCATTATTGATGTTTAATACTTCATACTATGAAACACATGAGCAAAATGGCATGACTAGATTCACCATAAAAAACTTATTTTATCCTAATGCCAGTTTTGTTTTCTTTTACTGGCATATTATCAATAAAGTAGTGGTGAAAGTATTGCTTGATGATGTGGAGAGTAAGAAATAACAATCCTTTAGGACCGAAGGAAGTCTGAAGTGTAGTATGCATGATTTCAGTTATATGTACTCTGAGAATTTGATGAAAATCAATTTGTTAGTGACTAGGCAGTTGTACATTCCTAAAAAGTATGCCTTAGAGCTAGAACCTGCTATCCTACCCCATGAGCCTCTACACACGAGATGTATTGCCTTTTGTTGTTCTCTGTTTCGAGTGTTGATTTTGTCTAATAACGGTGTGATGGTTTGTCGCTGGAGCTTATGACACAATTTCCACAATTGTGAAGCCAATGTTTTCTGGTTGAGTCATGGAAGAATTAGGAGAAAAATCCCAACAACTTCTCAAGAATGAGTAGTACAAGGTTTTATGTTTACTGATGATTTTTTTTTGCTCCACAGGTATCTACAACTACATTCTGGTGTCTCAGATGCAAAAATGGGTTGTCAAGTGTAGTTTCTTCCATTTGTATGCTCGACGCGGAGATACCAACCCAGCATGAACACAACTCTTAACTCTGAAGTGAACTTTCTTGCATATGATTATCTTCCATGTTGTATCAGCAGGGACGGATTTTGATGTTGGATTTCTTGTATGTGTGTGTTTGTTGAATTTCTACCTGGTTTCGAACTCAGTATTTGGAGTCTTAATTTTCTTAGTTGTGACTGATGAATGTTGAATCCCATCAGTGTGACCTGGGAGTTGGAAGATGCTCCAATATGTTGGAATTAATGCAATTGCTTTCTTTGCGATGATGTGTTTCTACCGAGATTGATATGACTTGCTTGTTGCATTTCTACTGAGATTGATTATCTTTCGACTTGCAGATTTTATACTAGTAGTAGGATTTAGCAAGCAGTGTGAGTCGCTGCCTGCTAATGCGTATCTAGAAAACTTTAATGAAACTTATGCATTATCCGGAGCTCTGCTGTCTCCGCGCTGGAGGAGGCCACCGATGCCTACCTCATCGGCCGCATTCTAGTGTTGCTTCATGGCTCCTAGTGTCTGATCTGGAGGTCTAGACTAGAGGTGTGTTAGTTTCTTCTTATTTACCTGTGGTAGTAAAGTCCTCGTTTGTTACTATCTTGTTATGATCATCAATGGCAAGCTACCCAACAGATTGAACCGAACTGAAGCATATGAACGTGAACACCACATGTTCATTAGATTATAATCAATTGCTAAATAAGTGTTTGGCGATAATCCTTATGCCCAGTTTAAAGCATGCCACCTTAATTCACTACATGTCTTGTCCTCTAACAAATTCTACTATAACCCCACTGACAAATTTCAAATGGCTCATATTCTGTTGGAAAACTGCGCTTTGAAATGACAGAATGCAGTGAGAACCCTCGAAACAGGCTTTTGCCCCACTTTATAAATACAGAAACAACCGATGAAAGAGCACAGCGGAATAATACAAGGTGGTGAGGTCGCCTTCTTACAAAGCCGATCCCAGGATAATCGGATCAAGCAGAACGAACGCGACTACGCTACCAATAGAGAACACGGGAAGATCTACACACACCGCCACGCTACAACCAAATACACCTAAGCTCCACGACAACGCCCTCAAGAGGGAGGGAGAACGACGTTGAGCGTCGCCGCTGCCGAGTCCACAACGGACAAAGGTCTTCACCCGGAGCCCTGGCACGGAGAGAAGAACCAAACCGACGTCTTCAAGAAGAGTGCGGTGCCCACGGGTGTCGCTATCGTCGGCGCCAAGGGCGCGGAGCTTTCGCTCGGCAACTCACCCGCACCACCGCGAGGCCGCAAGGACGAGCACGGCGAGGTCAAATCCCTAGATCCGGATCAGGGCGACATCCCAGGGGAGAGCGCGCCCGAGCCAACCACCGCTACACCTCCTGCCGCCCACACAACCATGAGGGAGAGCCACCATCGCCGCAACGGTGCCTGCCGACAAGCAAATGATGCTGACCGCCATCCGAGGGCGCCAACCCGGCATCCCTGTCGCGAGACACCGTCCACCGCCCACTTCACAGCGCACTCGACCTTGTAGGAAGAGAATAGGCACGCCCCCCTACTCCTAGCCCGGCATCAGTCACCGAGCCTGGGTGGGCGTCTCCACCGTAGGAGGCACCCACGCTTGTGTCCCCAGACAAGCCTGGTGGATTGGGAGGGGGCACGACTCCATGACTATCGACGGCCATCGGCAAGACAGCCAGGACCTCGCCCAAGCTAGCATGCATGATGCCATGTCCGTGGCCACCGACGCCGATCCGCCCAGCAACGCAACGGTATCACGACCACCACCACCGATCACCACACCCGCGAGTAGGGCAAGAGCACCACCCGTGCGCACAACCCGGACTGCACACCACCGCACCTACCTGGAGCAAGCTCTCTAATCTGCCTCTGGCCCAGATCTGGTCTGCCGAGCACAAACCCTAGGTCATAGCCACCCATCGGCCCGTCCCTAGGAGAAGGGAGGTTCTCGCCTCCACCCGCACCCCATCACCAAGCAGCAGATCGACGCCATGCCTCGCCCGCACTAGCAACGCGTGTACCACCATGGTCCACCGCCACCCTGAGGTCGTCCACTCAAGATCATGCCCGTGGCTGCACCGACCTGCGCGCCGCGCCAGCCGATGCCCCTTCGGGCTGTCGCGTCATGACCCGCGGTCCATGCCGTCGCCCTGAGATCCTCCCACCGGCTACCCCTGTAGCCGCCGCCGCCTCTGCGTCGCCACTTAGGGCTATTGCGCCGCGACACGTGGTCCATGACGCCTCCCGTCAGGCCATCGCCCTTGGCTAGTTGTTCTCCACGCGGCTGCCCCGACCTGCGAGCGGCCGCTACACCGCCTCTTCCGACTGTAGTGTTGCCGCATGCGGTCACCGCGCCACCTGAAGCCATCCCCATGGTTGCACTGTCGGTGGGAAAGGACAACTATGGGGTCACTGGGATCCCTTCTACGGTTGACGGGCGCGGGGTTGTGCAAAGAGCGGGTCTGGCGGTCAGCACACAAATCGTTTACCCAGGTTCGGGCCGCGGAGACGCGTAAAACCCTAGTCCTTCTTGTATGTGTATTGAGGCGTTCTTGTGTTCTTGAACTAGCTGCGGTGGCTTTCTAGTCCAAGAGATCCGAATCCCCCTCCAGTACACCTCGGGCCTCCTTTTATAGACAAAAAGGGCTTGCCACAGTGGTGCACAGGAGGTGGAAAGGTGTACAGGGGCTGAGTCTATCCCCTAGCACCATCGGAGAAACGCATTTAATGCGCTGCCGACGTGCCCCTCTCGCTTTATTGGCGAGGGCAAGGAAGCTCGTCCCAGCTGTCGTCGCCTCGCCTAGCTCCGACGCGCGTCCAAGCTGACGAGGCGTTGTAGCGCCACGTTGGCTGGTCGCTGTTCTGGCGCGGTGGTGGAGCCTTCACGAAGATCTGCATACCACCACGCAGGTGCTTGCTGAGTTGGTGTAGAGGCTGCGCGCTGCCACGCAGATGCCTGTCCAGTTGGTTGAGCTGGCAGCTGTATGGGTGCGGCGGTGGAGTCTTTGGAAGACGTGGGCCTGGCTGCAGCCCCGCAGGCATCCTCGGCAAGGATCTTGCCGAGTGCCCCGCAAGGGTCTCGCTGCGGCGCCGCGGTCGTCCCCGTTAAGGACCTTGCCGGTGGTCTCGTGGATTTCCATGGCAAGGATCTCGCCAAGAATCGTCGTCTTCTGGTTTCCATCTGACCTTGTGTGTCTATGATCTCTACAAAGATCTGCATGCCACCACGGAGGAGCCTCCCGAGCCTTGGTT
This sequence comes from Triticum urartu, assembly GCF_003073215.2. Lineage (NCBI taxonomy): Eukaryota > Viridiplantae > Streptophyta > Magnoliopsida > Poales > Poaceae > Triticum > Triticum urartu. The sequence goes on along the minus strand of NC_053027.1, from coordinate 42,715,852 downwards.
CCAATATGGCGTAGGAACCCCTTAGGCTCAAGGGTGGCGTGCTCTGCTGGTGTCATGCAAGTTGCCCCAGAAAGGATCTTGCCGAGGCTGCGGAAGCCACCCCGGCAAGAGTCTTGCCGGGGGAGTCCACCTCGCCCTCTTGCGCTATTTGCGTGTCTGGTCTTGGCGTTGATCCGGCATCCCTCCCCTGCCCTGCTTAGTTTGGCCGTGGGCGCAGCTTTGACTGCCCATGCACAAGTTAAGGGTTGCAAATGGAGAGCCCCTACTTTTGTACACTGACATGCACCGACCTGCGAACCGCCGCTACCGTCTCTTCAGGCTGTAGCGCTGCGGAACGTGGTCCCCACCGCTGCCCTGAGGTCTTCCCATCGTCGCCCCGACCTGCCAACCGCCTTTGCATCGCCCCTTCGGGCCGTAGCATCGCGGCCCGTGGTCACTCCGCCGTCCGCGCGCGTCTACTTTCCGTGGTATGCGCCGCGCCACCTCCCTTGGCATGGGAACGCCACCGACCGTGCCAGGCTTTCGTCACGCTGTCGGGTTCCTCGCGTACTTCGAGCACATCCACCGTGCTCCTAACCTAGCTGTCGCCGCCGCTAACCCCGTAGCCGCCGCCAGTCCATCCCCTTCATCTTCGTCCAAGCACCAGCACATCGCCAGGGTCACCGTCATCTATCCCTACCACTTCGTCTACTCCGACAACCGCACGCGACATCGGCACCGCGTCGATTGGCACCGCAACTGTCGTCGAGTCCTTCTTTGCTGGCCCCTCTGACTTCTCCGACATGGCGTACAGCTCGTGCAGTTCCCTCGTCTATGCATGCCCGGTGCTGGAAACACTGATGCGTTCCTTCGTCCCCGACGTGTCCCAGGGCCTGGCAAGCCTAGTGTGGCGCTTCGTCAACTTCGACTTCGTTCGTCTACGCATGCCTGGTGATGGCAACACCGATGCGTGCCTTTGTCTATGATGTGTTCCCGGGCTTGGCAAACCCGGCGTGACACGTCGTCAACATCATTCTCCTTCCTGGCGCACCACTTCTTCGACACCACTGCGCCCATGACTAACTCGTCGCCTCCTTGTGCCCGCTGTTCCACGGCGACTCCCTCGACACCGGCTACCCTGACTCGACATCGACCACAACGTTCTTCACATGGCTACCTCGACCACGGCTACACCACCCTACGCTCTCGGCTACATCGACATCGGCAAAAAGGGTTATCATCTGCTTGAGAAACTCGTCGGCTTCCTCTATAGTCAACGCGTCCGTGACGCGACATCGTCCACGATGCTCCCTCTACGACTGCGGGGGGATGTGAGCTTGTCGGTTGCTATTCTCTCCAGTCTGACCGTCTGCGACGCTGCAGTTGTTCACAACGCTACCCCTACGACTGCGGGGGGTGTTAGAGATATATCTGGGATACATATATTTGGTAGTATAGAATTTGTAATCTGTCTCCTACCTTATCTCGAGGAGAGGCGTCTTGCCCTCCAAGTCTTGTACTCAATATATTCTCGCCCTTGAGGCTCAATAATACACCCGTCATATTCCGCAACAATCCCTCTCTCTCCCTTCTAACACCACCGAGCCACCACCAACACACCACCCGAAGCATCATAGATCCTCGGCAAAGGCCAGCCATGGTAGCACCAGCCACCGAAGAAAATCCACAGCCAGGGCTGGCTACCGCCGCTAGAGACCAGCCCCACCCCACCCCACCCCTGGCACCTGCATCCAGATATGGCCGTGCCAGACCACACCACCCGACCACCATGGGCGCACCGCGAGCAGCCCCCTGCACGGCCAAGAGGATACACCACGGGCGTGTGGCACAAACTGGATCCCGTCGTGGTCACCCGCGTTTACGCTAAAGCGCGCCGCCATCTGCCAAGGAGTGCCGCCCGTGTCAGATCTCGCCAGCCGTGGAAGGAGAAGGTCCCACTGACATCGACCGGGCTTTACTCCACGGTGGCGAGGAGGAGAGGTGGGAGGAGAGAGCGGGCCCGGCGACGCTAGGGTTTCACCCTCCCCCTTCCCCGCGGTCGCCCGTGGGAGCGACTCTGGCCGGTCGGGAGGGGTTCGTCCCAGTGATAACTCCATGGTATAGAAAATGTGTTCTACCATGTAGTTCATTCATAGGAGTTAATACTAGGTTACTATATGTTGAGTATATATTTGCGTTGCATGTCTTTCGTATTGTGTCCCACCTCCTAGTTGTGTATAGTTGAGGTTGAGGCCTACCCTGTAGATTATTGTATTGCAAAACAATTTGTCTACATGGTATCATCTCTGAAGGTACTGACCTACGGCGAAGCTGCCGCTACCGCGCTCCTCCTATGCGCCGTGCCGCCGCCGCCGCCGCTCCCCACCTCCACCGCACCCTGCCGCCGCCACACCCTTCCCCTCCCGTGCCGCCGCCGCCCCATGCTGCTGCTTATGCCCCCCTGCCGCATGCCACCGCCCTCCCGTTGCACCACGCCTCCTCTCCCTGCCGCGCCGCCGCCACCCACTTGCAGCCGCTGCCGCCCCCTCTCCCATAGCAGCGGCACAACCTGCCACTACAAAAAAATACACTTCCGTGATGATACTTGTATGTCAAAGTAGGTCACGTTTTCTGTCATGCATGTACATCCATGATGATTTTATGACAGAATCAAGATAGTCATACCTGTGTCATCGTAGAAGTGTTCCATGACATTACCAGAATTATCATCAAAGAAGTGTCCACTTCCATGACGATAAATCACGCGTCATAGAAGTGCTTTCGCCAAGGGTGACCGACAAGTGGCATCGACCGTAACGGGTCGCTGTTAAGCTATCGGGTCCGATTTTGGATCCGATAACCCGCTAACAGCCACGACTAATGCCGATTTTCCATGTGTAAAATTCTCACTAGCTGAAGGAACCACGTGTCAGCTCCACGTTGCCACAGGTGTCACTCATCCAATGGGTGAGATGCGCCTATGATACTGGCCCATTGGATGAGTGACACCTGTGGCAACGTGGCCCATAAAGATTAAATGGGCCGGCCCAACTAAAGGCCCACAAGATTTAGCGACCATAATGGTCCGGCCTAGCTGAAGGCCCACAAGATTATGCAGACCATATTGGGCATGCCCAGCTTAAGGCTCAACATTCTCAGTTATGGCCCATACGACTAGTGTCAAATCGGCCCGTCAATGGCCCGTCCTAAACTTGTCATCATCACGGCCAATGGTCACTTCTGGCCCGTTAACAATCTGCTAAGTATTTGGGCTGAATTACGGCCCGGTGTGTTTCCGGCCTGTTAAAGGTCCTGCTTCATTTGGGCCCATTTATAGGCCATTGAAACTTTCGGCCCATAAACAATCGTGAAGGATATCAGTCATATTCGGCCATGTATGACATTCAGCTTGTTAGAGGCCCACTATAGATTTTGCCACTTTCAGCCTGTTGTGACTTTCGGCCTGTTAATGTCGGACGAAATCCATGGGCCATATGTATCCCAACGTCACATCAGGCCTACTAACGGCCCATATAAAAATGACACTAATCAAGCCCGACCGAACTTCCGTCCTGTTAAAGGCTAGTGTGGTAGGTCGGTGCATTTACAGCCCGTATTAATTTCGGCCTGTGGACGATCCACATTGTAAATGGGCCACCATTTCGTCCTGCTAAGACCGGTGGGTTATTTGGCACAATCAGGGCCCAATCTCACTTTTGTCCAATTAAAGGCCCTTGTTTTTATGGGCTCGAGATATTTACACCTGTAAATGGCCTATTATTACTGAGGGCCCAAATTATGTTTAGACCTGTTAAAGGCCCACTATGGGCACAGGTCTACCAGAAAAATATGAATGCTTATGCTGATTTAGGCCCAAATAATTTTAGTGGGCTACATGCAAATTTTGGCCCATAATATTTTTTAGCCAATTGGAATGGGCCCGACGAATGTTGGCATGTTGAGCTCCTACGAAGCTTTCGGCCAAATACATTACTAAGATAAACCTACACTATACAAAAATAGCGTCGTAATTACTGCAGCCCTTTGGCAGCATCATAAATGTCGTATCACAACAAAATAAATTCCAACCATACAACAAAAGGCATGTTGTCATAAAGTTTACAATCCTTGCAGATAAAAGCACCATCAGATGTATAGAAGCACATATCATTTGACCTGAGTGCTAATGTTTCAGGCTGTAGAATCTGATGGAGCAGCATGATCTTCCCCTTTTTCCACCATTTCTCTTGAACAACAAAGCAAATGTCTGATAGTATGGTTTCAAAACCATTCATATCTTCATGACATTTGTCAACCACTATTCTTGTTTCTGAAACAACATCCATTAGGGATTCGACTTGTGTCTGGAGCACAGATATATCACTCTGTCTAGCCAGAAGATTTTGTTCAGTAGGCGATTTGGATGAGGTTACCTTGACAACCAACCCAGAATTACGCAGGAAGGTGCTTTTTGCACTGTTAGTGGAGAGATACTGACGCACTGCAGCAAGAGGTGACATTGTGCCTGTGTAGCCTCGTTACCTTCAGGTGGTTGTGGTTGTTCAATCATTTGTTTCATAGCTTGCTGAATGTTTGAACTTGTAGATTAGTGTACCAGATAAGTTACTAATGAGACAAAAACAGACAAAGTAGGTTTCACGTTTATACATAACTTAAGTTGGTGAACTACTGTAATACATTAGCATGTATTGTAGTGGCAACTACATAATAAAATCACTTTCGGAACATATGTCCATGTAGCATGCCTACTGTATTGTCTATTTCCTCACATTTTTTGACATCTAAGGATAAAGAGACATGGTTTGAAATAGGATGAACATGGTATGACATCATTCATATCATGGAAAAACAGATATAAAATGAACATGCTATTCTATCATTGTGTGCGCACGTGAACATCACAACTAGATTACAGATGAAGACCAAAAGGATATCCTTCATCTCTTTTGAACCATGTAAGGTGAAATGATACGTTAAGACAACTGTGTATAAAAGTGAACAGAGTAACTGACATTGGCTGCAAACCAAGCAGTTAACTGAACACATCATAGTACCAATCAGTTCAAAGGTAGGAGGAGTAAGGACTTACAACAACGGCTTGAACTGGTGTGCTCATGTCCTTCATATTGCTGGTGTGGCAATCCTTGAAGATTTGCACTACATTCGGTTCACGTTCTTTTTGGTCCGCACGGGTTTTTCTCCGTATTCGGAACAAGCCAATATAGATACAATAATATGGCACAGAAAAAAGAAGGAACTAGCAGCTATTTACAAGAGCCTCGCAGTGTGCAATATAGCTATGAGATCATGTTGTCTGTTGGAATTTCACTTTAGAATGGTTGGTCTTGTTCTTGAAATAGTTAGCCTAGAAGAAGATACACTTGTAAGGAACATACATAAATACAAGTTCAATATGTGTCTGATCAAATACATATACCCTACCTAATACTTTGGATCAGACCAGTGTTTAACAAGGGCTATACAGTCTTCATCTGTAATATATTCCACTTGAGATGTTTGGGCGATTTCATTGTTAGCCTTGCCTTCAAAGTGAGATTTTCTAAGGAGGTACTGATATTTTCGCAGAGCAGACCGAAAACATGAGTGCATGCTTGTTTAGTTGCATCATCTTTTGGATCCAACTTGAACCTCATCTTTTGAAAAAAGAATGGTAGTCTTATTAGGAGGAAGCTAGAAAGTATGGCACAGAGCAAGACAATATTACAAATTGCGATGAATAACATTACTTACAGATAAATGGTCAAGGAAGGTGTTAAACTGGGCATTTTCTTTATCATTCCTGTAATGGATCCACGTTGGGAGGATACATGCATGACACCTAACGGCAATGGCTGCCTCTAATACTAACTTGGCTGACTCTGTAGCATCACGTGGCCTTTTTAAACCTGCCTCAAAATGGATCTCCATCCTTCCTCCTTTAGATTTTGTTAATTTGTCAAGCATTATCCTTGATGTCTGTTTCCTCTTGCACCGTGGTGCTAGTTCAACAACGAATATGGAAAGTGTTAGTGCACATCAAACTGTGAGAGTACATATAAAGGAGCAAGAAACTGCAACTTGACTCAGTCAGGTACCGTCTTTGTGTTGATGCTCATGAGCTTCATCTGATCTTGCCAAGTCCTGTTGTGTCAGCAGTGCTTCGGAAGTAGTGTTAGGTGTGAAGGCAGCTTGGGAACTAGCCAATTCCGGAGCAAACGAACGAGTAACTCGTTGAGGTGTTGGTACAGTTGAAGCGGATGCTACCGCTGGTGGAGAAGGTGCTACTGTGTTTGTAGATTTAGCCGGTGGATTTGGACCTTCTACTGCACTAAAAGTACCAGCAGAATTTCGAGGGCAGATTCTTTTCCCTTTCACCCGACGAGTAACACCATTCCCTACTATATTCTTTTCCTTGCTCTTTTTTGACTTTGCCATGTCAAGCCGTACCAACAACACAAAAGAATAAAATTGCTCTTTAGAACTCATTGATGCTCGATACAGACAAGCAATACTTTGATGTAAAACAACCGTATGAGGATGGAATATGTAAGAAAAACAGGACGGCGTGACATATTCACAACTACGACGTGTAAACTAAGAAGAAGGATTTTCAAGAAAATAGAAGTAATGCAAGCTAGACGCCATATGAAAGATGTAACCAACACTACTGCAGGATGCTCCTAACGCGACACTACGATCAGAGACCCTTCGACGAAACTGTGTGCGATGCCATAATCGCAAACGATGGTGTAAAAACCGTCAAAAAGGTGCAAAACCTTTTCATTGGAGGATGTATCAAACACGGTTCAGATTTTAGTTGCGTGTGCAATGCAAGGCATAGGGTTCAGTTCAATTAACTGTTTGCGATGAGGAGGAACAAAGAAACGGGCAGCCAGATGAAGGTGTGTGCGATGTACATCATATGGTTCACTCGGATGAACAGTTTGTGATTATGCAACACAAAAGAAACGGTTAGCCAGATCAAAGGTGTGTGCGATATACGGCATGCGGTTCACTCGGATGAACTGTTTGCGTTGAGACATGAGAACAGAAACGGTTCAAATGAACAAGATGTGTGTGATACGAGGCAAACATGTCTGTAATCGGAAACGTGTGCGAAGATCGTTAACAACACAGACGATTACTGCTAACAAGCCGTGTGTGTTATGCGAAAACGATTGCTGGTATACAATTGTGAGTGATTGATGAAAAAATCACCGATGGGTTCCATTGTTTAGTCCGTGTGCGATGTTCCTTTCTTTTTCCGCACAACATCTACGCTCTGTCTACAGAGCATCAACATATATACTTAAAAAGATAGCATTGCATAACCAAATTAAGCATTCAATTACACAAGTGACTACACACATAATGTTTCCACACACCAAAGTAAGCAATTACATGCATACTATAGTCGGAGAAACGAGGATCAAATCTTTTACTTATTGTTGTGACGACGCTTGCCATTGCTCAGCTTTCAGCTGTATCCCTGGTTGTTTGGGGGAAGGAGGCACTTCCTCATGTCAATGATCCGCCTGTACATGTCGTAGCTCGTGTACGCCTCCTTGGCCGTTTACATGACATGAGCTTTGTTGAGTTTCTCCATCCAGGCCGAGTGCCAGGCACACTTGTCCTTGTTGCACGAATCTTTCATGTCTCTGTAGTAGGGGTTGATGATGGCCTCGGCGAGATGAACCAGTGAGTCCTTCTCATGCTCCTTGCTGCCCCAGATCTTGTATTGGCCCTGGATGTCAACAATATTCTGGCAGGCGATGCCCGAATTCTCAAGCGCCTTTACATCGTTGGTGATGTCCACCATAGAGAACATGTAGTGGGGGCTATTGTCAAACCTGGCGAAACGCTCGCAAGGCCTTGTGGTCAAGCAGTAGTGGTAGACGAGGACGTGGTGGCGCATGCACATCTGGGCGACAGCGACCTTGGGACGAGACCCAGCACGAGAGTGGGTGTACTCGAGGTCGAACCCGACCAACTTGTACTTCTCCGCGGCAAGCAACAGCTCCATGATGTGGATGGAGTGCTCCACCCGAACCGGGTTGTTTGTGTACACCACCGAGAGGTCCGTGATCCTTCTGTGGGTGTCCACCACGGCACACATGGTGAACTGCTGCTCGTCGTCGGCAGCCGCTCGGAGCGCCATTGGAGCTGTGCAGGATACCCTCTAAGAATTATTTGTGGTCGGTGTGCTTCTTGCAATGGTGGGGCGTGATCAAAAGGTCCAAGAGACACAAGGGTTAAATGGCCGCTATAATAAATGGGGGTCGGCCGGCCTGTAATCGTCACGTCTTGTCACGACGTTCATAGAGGAGGATTCTACTGCAACTTGACAACACTGCACCGCACGCATGGGCTCGAAGAGGCTCCAAATGTATCGTCGGTGAGCCTATTCCCGCGCTATCGCGCTGTTTACCGTGGAAGCTTCCCGCCCGGCTAGTTTTGCCACGCATCAGCTAGAAGAGGGACAAATGGTGGGCGTTTATTGTCAAAAAGCTTTGTAAAAACGAAGTGTGTGGAATGACTCGATCATAAGTTGACCATGGGTGATGAGGTCAAAGTTACACAGAAGGGTGATGATGGACACTCGAGTGCGATAATTAATTCTGCGCTCTACAGTGGACATGGAGGAAGAAACCAACTGTGTGCAATAATTTCGAAGATTGCAGTCAAGTTAGCTATATAGATCATGTGCTGTGAGATCGATAAGGTAAACTGATTCGAGAATGGTTAATACAATCTAAGACCATTTCATGTTAATGTCAAAATAGTGCTAGCAATATATGAGTCTCATACGATGCCATTTCAATGATTGTACCACAAAAGCTCGAAATGTTATAAGGTTCAAATTCCAGAGTTATATGGCTCAAATTCGAAGATTACAAGGTTCAAACTGATATTAGAAATGAAATTCAGCTCATCATCTGCCAACGCTTGTGCTGATCCGCTGAACATGGATACCAGAGAGGTTCAAACTAATAACACCGCCTCTAAGTCTGGTTTCGAAACCTCACAATTTTTGCAAAGGGGCCAGCCACTGAGAAGTCATGTATGGGGTTGACACGATGACTTCCGATTACTCTGTCATCTGAAGTTCCAAAATGAAATTCAGCATTTTTGGAGCCTACTCCATTCTGCCGCAGGCACCGGCGCTGATCAACAAACCATTCATTTTTGCTAAATAAATATAGGGAAAACCTCATTTCCATCAGCACCCTTGCTCTGAGAACAAAGAACATGGCGAATATAATCTCCGGTAAGGTCCCTCGGTAGGAGTTCAAAGTAATTTCTGAGAGATGCAGGTCTAGGCATTCGACGTGATTGTTATATTATATCACATTATCCACCACTTGGCCTAATATTATCTCCAAAAGAAGAAAATGTGTTAGTGCCTACATGCAGTTTTGAACATTACTACATGCCTATTCGGTTTGCAGGATTTGTAAAATGAACTAACATGTCATCTTCAATCTGACATGAGTAACATGGGCATTTGACTACATTCTAGAAAAATGTAGACTTGTTCACAATAGGTTGGAGTGGATGAAAAGTTCCCTAAGAAAACTAGTACGGATGAACCCAAATGAGAAATTCTTATTTATTGTAACCATGTGGATCAAGCAAACAGTATGAAATCCTCCAAAAGAATCTTCAGAAATCGTAGTACATTGTCATTGTAAACTTGGAAAAAGGTGTCACAAATTGAACTCCCTTATGGTTAACATTTAACAGGAAAGGAACATCACCTCGATATATAGCTTATCCAGGCACGGAAAGCATCTCATGAAACTGACAACTTGCTCCAGGTTGGGGCCCGATAGATTCTAGTGCCAAGACCTTCACTGTGCGCAGCTTTGGGGTCAAGCTTGTCAGAATCATTTTCTGAATGAGAGACGAACAAACATATTCAAAATTAGAAAGAATGTTAGTTTGTAGAAGGAGAGGTAGAAGGTGGCTGTTGTACCTGAACGGGTGTGGATTCAATAACAAGTTCGGTGTATTTGTGAGACGAGTAGCCCACCACTGTCAATTTCCGTGTAGAAATGACATTGATTCTTGTTGGACCTTCTTGATCAACTACAAGTAATCTCTCAAGCACAGGTGTGTCCTCAATGACCATACCGTGGTACACATCTTGTGATGTCTTCCTGCCACACCAGCAACACACATGAATAGTCCGGAGAGTCATGGAGGTGATGTGGAAGGTAGTCAACCCATTGATCGCCTGAAGACGAAGGTACTCGAGTGCAGTACAGCCACGGAGCAGGCGCTCCATGTCACCGTTTGAGAGGCAGATGACGACGAGCTCGAGGTGCACACTACAGAAAAAAGACACATCCATGACATTTTGGGCCGAACAAATTTTTTTCTGTCGTACTTATGATACTTATATGACGATAATTGTGACAAAACCCGGTATTAACATAGATGTGGTGGGCTCCTAATTCTATGACAAACAATCCTGACAGAAAACGGGCTTTTTGTCTTGGGCGGGCCGGAGACGCAGCTGCATGACACTCTTTGGGCCGTCCATGACGGAAAAACCCGTGGTAGAAGCGAGGGCGAGGAAAATATCGGGGTGTTCCCGGTTACAGTGGGTGGTCTGGGCCGAGGGGTGCACGTTTCTCTCGTACACGCACGCGAGGCGTTGGGCTCTAATTGAACCCGAGTGATTGCACTGCAGGATACGCGTTACTGAACCCGAGCGATCGTTCGATGGCTGTTAACCGAACCCGATCAAGCGATTCCTTCGCTACTGCTGCTAACTGAAGCTGATCGATGCTGACTCTGGATGAACAGTGAGCTTTGCTGGGGGGGGGGGGTTGGATGAACAGTTCCCGGTGGGGGGTGGATGAATAGGACCCCGTGGTGTTAACTCTGGATGAACAGGACCCCAATCGATCGAGCCAGTTGGGGTTGGATGAAAAGGACCCCGTGGAGGGCAGGATGAACAGGACCACCCCGTGGTGGGCTGGATGAACAGTAGACAGTGGAGGGTTGGATGAACAGTAGCCCATGAAGGGGTGGTTGAATAGGAGCCCGTGGATAGGGCTGGTTGAACAGTAGACGGTGGAGTAGCGCGTGGTGGAGGCTGGATGAACATGAGCCTATGGATGAACAGTTGCAGGTGGAGGCTGGAGGAGGTCGACGATGGATGAACAGTAGCCCGTGGAGGCTGGAGGGGGTCGACGGTGGAGATGAACAGTATCCCGTGGTGTCCCGTTTTGCGGTACGCCACACCCTCCCGATGAACAGGACCCCCGTTTCGACCGTAGCGCTCCAACACAAGTCTGTTTCCTCCGTTTTGCGGTACGCCACACCCCTCCCGATCAACATGACCCCTGTTTCAACCGTAGGAGGTCTGTTTCCTCTGTTTTGCGGTACGCCAGACCCCTCCCGATGAACAGGATCCCGTTACGACCGTGGCCGGTCGAACACAAGGCCATTTCCTTTGTTCTGCAGTACGCTAGGCCTCGTTTCCATCGGCTGTTCCATCCAAGCCCTCCCGATGAACACGACGACGCATTCCATTTCGATACAGCCGGTTGGCTCCCCATGAACACGACGACGACGCTGTTTCTCCGTTCCGACCCAGCCATGTACACAAGCCATGGTCGTACGTATGCGCGAGTAGGCGTTCGAGACCGTGCCCGTGTGTACGTACGTGGCAGTATTTTCTTTCTTGCACACTGGCCGTTGTATGTATGTGTACATGCTACATGCGCGCCTCTACTACGACACGTGCATGCCTCTACATCGACCAGTATGTACGTACACGTTCGCGACTAGAATGACAATGCTACATACGCTTTGACCAGGTGGGTCCCGACTGTCAGGCACTTCCTTGCGTGTGAAGATGTAGTTTGTGGGTCCCAGCAGTCAGGGGAGCGAATCGTTTTTTTACCCGGACGCACTTCCATGCATGCGAAGATGTAGCTGGTTGATACGCCTGCAACGTATCTATAATTTTTGATTGCTCCATGCTATATTATCTACTGTTTTGGGCAATATTGGGCTTTATTATCCACTTTTATATTACTTTTGGGACTAACCTATTAACTGGAGGCCCAGCCCAGATTTGCTGTTTTATGCCTATTTCAGTGTTTTGAAGAAAAGGAATATCAGATGGAGCCGAAACGGAACGAAATCAACTGGAGAAGTTAATTTTGGAAGGAAACACACCTGATGGACTTGGACCCCACGTCAGAAGATACGGGAGCTGCCCACGAGGGTGGGGGGCGCCCCCCACTAGGGCGCGCCCCCCTGCCTGGTGGGGCCCCCGTGGCTCCCCTAACGTGCTTCTTCTGCCTATATAACTCCATATACCCTAAAACTTCTAGAACGCAGATTAGATCGGGAGTTCCGCCGCCAGAAGTCTCCGTAGCCACCGAAAACTAATCTAGACCCGTTCCGCCACCCTGCCGGAGGGGGCAATCTTTCTTCGGTGACCATCTTCATCATCATGGTGCTCTCCATGACGAGGTTGGAGTAGTTCTCCCTCGGGGCTGAGGGTATGTACCAGTAGCTATGTGTTTGATCTCTCTCTCTCTCTCTCTCTCTCTCGTGTTCTTGAGATGATACGATCTTGATGTATCGCGAGCTTTGCTATTATATTTGGATCCTATGATGTTTCTTCCCCCCTCTTCTCTCTTGTAATGAATTGAGTTTCCCCTTTGAAGTAATCTTATCGGATTGAGTCTTTATAGATTTGAGAACACTTGATGTATGTCTTCCGTGGATATCTGTGGTGACAATGGGATACTACGTGCCACTTGATCTATGTTAAGGTGATCAACTTGCATGTTTCGTGACATTGGGAACCTATGCATAGGGGTTGGCACACGTTTTCATCGTGATTCTCTGGTAGAAACTTTGGGGGCACTCTTTGAGGTCCTTTGTGTTGGTTGAATAGATGAATCTGAGATTGTGTGATGCATATCATATAATCATACCCACGGATACTTGAGGTAACATTGGAGTATCTAGGTGACATTAGGGTTTTGGTTGATTTGTGTCTTAAGGTGTTATTGTAGTACGAACTCTAGGGCTGTTTGTGACACTTATAGGAATAGCCCACCGGATTGATTGGAAAGAATAACTTTGAGGTGGTTTCGTACCCTACCATAATCTCTTCGTTTGTTCTCCGCTATTAGTGACTTTGGAGTGACTCTTTGTTGCATGTTGAGGGATATTTATGTGATCCAATTATGTTAGTATTGTTGAGGGAACTTACACTAGCGAAAGTATGAACCCTAGGCATGTTTCCTGTCATTGCAATACCGTTTACGCTCACTTTTATCATTAGTTACCTTTCTGTTTTTATTATTTCAGATTACAAAAACTATTATCTACTATCCATATTGCACTTGTATCACCATCTCTTCGCCGAACTAGTGCACCTATACAATTTACCATTGTATTGGGTGTGTTGGGGACACAAGAGACTCTTTGTTATTTGGTTGCAGGGTTGCTTGAGAGAGACCATCTTTATCCTACGCCTCCTACGGATTGATAAACCTTAGGTCATCCACTTGAGGGAAATTTGCTACTGTCCTACAAATCTCTGCACTTGGAGGCCCAACAACGTCTACAAGAAGAAGGTTGTGTAGTAGACATCAAGCTCTTTTCTGGCGCCGTTGCCGGGGAGGTTAGTGCTTGAAGGTATATCTTTAGATCTTGCAATCGAGCCTTTTAGTTTCTTGTTTTATCACTAGTTTAGTTCATAAAAGAAAACTATAAAAAAGTGGAATTGAGTTTGTCTCATATGCTTCACCTTTTTAATATCTTTCGTGAGTATGATGGAAAGGATAATTGTGCTCAAGTGCTAGAAGAAGAAATCTATAAAATGTTTGGCACTAAATATTTGAATGATGAGCATGATTGCAATGTTGTTAGTATGAATTCCTGGAATATCTATGATGCTAATGATATGCAAAGCCACAAGCTTGGGGAAGCTATGTTTGATGAAGATTATATTTTTTGTCCCCTAAGTTTTGATGAGCAAATTTATTATGATGAAAGCATGCCAAATATCTATGATGATTATTGTGATGACACGTATGCTTTAAGGAATAATTATATCCATGAAAATTGTCATCATGATTTTAACTTTCAATTGGATTATGCCTCACATGATAGTTACTTTGTTGAGTTTGCTCCCACTACTATTCATGAGAAGAATTTTGCTTGTGTGGAGAGTAGTAAATTTTCTATGCTTGTAGATCATGAAAGGAATGCTTTAGGTGCTGGTTATATTGTTGAATTCATTCATGATGCTACTGAAAATTATTATGAGGGAGGAACATATGCTTGTAGGAATTGCAATAATATCAAGTTTCCTCTCTATGTGCTTAAAGTTTTGAAGTTATGCTTGTTTTACCTTCCTATGAAAGTTGATTCTTGTTCCCACAAGTTGTTTGCTCACAAAATCCCTATGCATAGGAAGAGGGTTATACTTAAATGTGCTAGTCATATTCTTCATGATGCTCTCTTTATGTTACAATTCTTATCCTTTATGTGAGCATCATTGAAATCATCATGCCTAGCTAGGGGCATTAAACGATAGCGCTTGTTGGGAGGCAACCCAATTTTATTTTAGTCCCTTGCTTTTTGTTCCTGTTTAGTAATAAATAATTCATCTAGCATCTGTTTAGATGTGGTTTTATGCGTTTAATTAGTGTTTGTGCCAAGTAGAACCATTGGGAAGACTTGGGGGAAAGTCCTGTTGATCATTCTGTCAAAAACAGAAACTTTAGCACTCATGAGAATTGCTGCAATTTTTATTTGGAGAGTTATATTTAGTTAATTATTTTTGCAGATGATTAATAGATAAATTCCTCAGGTCCAGCAATTTATTTGAGAATTTTATGAGTTCCAGAAGTATACGTCTGATCCAGATTACTACAGACTGTTCTGTTTTTGACAGATTCTGTTTTTCATGTGTTGTTTACTTATTTTGCTGAATCTATGGCTTGTAAAATAGTTTATAAACCATTGAGAAGTTGGAATACAGTAGGTTTAACACCAATATAAATAAATAATGAGTTCATTACAGTACCTTTAAGTGGTGATTTATTTTCTTATACTAACGGAGCTTACGAGTTTTCTGTTAAGTTTTGTGTTGTGAAGTTTTCAAGTTTTGGGTAAGGATTCGATGGACTATGGAATAAGGAGTGGCAAGAGCCTAATATTGGGGATGCCCAAGGCACCCCAAGGTAATATTCAAGGATATCCAAAAGCCTAAGCTTGGGGATGCCCCGGAAGGCATCCCCTCTTTCGTCTTTGTTCATCGGTAACTTTACTTGGAGCTATATTTTTATTCGCCACATGATATGTGTTTTGCTTGTAGAGTCAATTTATTTTGTTAGGATTTGCTTGATGTTGTTTAGAACAATGTTTTGCACCTTTTATTTCAATAAAAGTGGCATTGATAGTCTTTACTACTCCTATGTTACAAGTATACATGTTGCTGTTTGAAAACAGAAAGTTTACAGCTGTTGCAAGAATTCCCTAGAAAAGTCAGAATGTGATAAAATGTTGAAACCTTTTTCATATTAAGCTCTGATAAATTTACTACAGTGGGAATTTTCTTTCATAATTTTTGGATCTAGGGAATTATGGATGTTGCTGCATTCTTTACAGACTACCCTGTTTAGGCAGATTGGTGTTATGTTTGCATTGTTTGCATATGTTTGCTTCTTTAATGATTCTATTTGAGGATAGGACTATTAAATATGCAGAGGCATTTAGTATGAAATGTTGAATAATAATTTTAGTGATTTTCTACATTAGAGTATGATAAGGTTTTGGCAATGGTTTATACTAACTTATCTCACGAGTCCTTGTTGAGTTTTGTGTGGATGAAGCCTTTGAGATTTAGGGAGACCATGATATCAGAGGAATTAAGGAGACACAAAAGCTCAAGCTTGGGGATGCCCAAGGCACCCAAGATAATATTTCAAGAAGTCTCAAGCATCTAAGCTTGGGGATGCCCCGGTTGGCATCCCACCTTTCTTCTTCAACAACTGTCGGTTAGTTTCGGTTGATCCTAAGTTTTTGCTTCTTCACATGATGTTTGACATTCTTAGGATGTCATTTTGTTTTGCTTGCTTGCTGTTTGAATATAATACCAAGATATGAAATTATTAAATGTTATAGATTCTTCACATAGTTGCATAATTATTCGACTACTCATTGATCTTCACTTATAACTTTCGGAGTAGTTTGTCATTTGCTCTAGTGCTTCACTTATATCTTTTAGAGCATGGTGGTAGTTTTATTTTGAATAAATAGATGAACTCTCATGCTTCACTTAGATTATTTTGAGAGTCTTAAATAGCATGGTAATTTGCTTAAAATCCTAATATGCTAGGTATTCAAGAATAATAAAATTCTCTTATGAGTGTGTTGAATACTAAGAGAAGTTTGATACTTGATGATTGTTTTGAGATATGAGGATGGTAATATTAGAGTCATGCTAGTTTAGTAGTTTTGAATTTAAGGAATACTTGTGTTAAAGTTTGTGATTCCCGTAGCATGCACATATGGTGAACCGTTATGTGACGAAGTCGGAGCATGATTTATTTATTGATTGTCTTCCTTATGAGTGGCGGTCGGGGACGAGCGATGGTCTTTTCCTACCAATCTATCCCCCTAGGAGCATGCACGTAGTACTTTGTTTCGAGAACTTGTAGATTTTTGCAATAAGTATATGAGTTCTTTATGACTAATGTTGATTCCATGGATTATACGCACTCTCACCCTTCCACCCTTGCTAGCCTCTCTAGTACCGCGCACCTTTCGCCGGTACCATAAACCCACCATATACCTTCCTCAAAACAGCCACCATACCTACCTAACATGGCATTTACATAGCCATTCCGAGATATATTGCCATGCAACTTTCCACCATTCCAGTTATTATGACAGACTCCATCATTGGCATATTGCTTAGCATGATCATGTAGTTGACATTGTATTTGTTGCAAAGCCACCATTCATAATTATTTCATACTTGTCACTCTTGATTCATTGCATATCCCGGTACACCGCCGGAGGCATTCATATAGAGTCATCTTTGTTCTAGTATCGAGTTGTATCATCGAGTTGTAAATAAATAGAAGTGTGATGATCATCGTTCAATAGAGCATTGTTCCCCCCCCCCCAAAAAACGGCCCAAATAAAAAAAGAAAGGCCAAAAAAAGAGAAAGGCCAAATAAAAAAAAGATAAGGGACAATGCTACTATCCTTTTACCACACTTGTGCTTCAAAGTAGCACCATGATCTTCTTAGTAGAGAGTCTCTTGTTTTGTCACTTTCATATACTAGTGGGAATCTTTCATTATAGAACATGGCTTGTATATTCCAATGATGGGCTTCCTCAAAATGCCCTAGGTCTTCATGAGCAAGAAAGTTGGATGCACACCCACTAGTTTCTTTTGTTGAGCTTTCATACATTTATAGCTCTAGTGCATCCGTTGCATGGCAATCCCTACTCACTCACATTGATATCTATTGATGGGCATCTCCATAGCCCATTGATACGCCTAGTTGACGTGAGACTATCTTCTCCTTTTTGTCCTCTCCACAACCACCATTCTATTCCACCTATAGTGCTATGTCCATGGCTCACGCTCATGTATTGCGTGAAGATTGAAAAAGTTTGAGAACATCAAAAGTATGAAACAATTGCTTGGCTTGTCATCAGGGTTGTGCATGATTTAAATATGTTGTGTGGTGAAGATGGAGCATAGCCAGACTATATGATTTTGTAGGGATAACTTTCTTTGGACATGTTATTTTGAGAAGACATGATTTCTTAGTTAGTATGCTTGAAGTATTATTATTTTTATGTCAATATGAACTTTTGTCTTGAATCTTTCGGATCTGAATATTCATATCACAAGTAAGAAGAATTACATTGAAATTATGCCAAATAGCATTCCACATCAAAAATTATCTTTTTTTATCATTTACCTACTCGAGGACAAGCAGGAATTAAGCTTGGGGATGCTTGATACATCTCCAACGTATCTATAATTTTTGATTGCTCCATGCTATATTATCTACTGTTTTGGGAAATATTGGGCTTTATTATCCACTTTTATATTACTTTTGGGACTAACCTATTAACCGGAGGCCCAGCCCTGATTTGCTGTTTTATGCCTATTTCAGTGTTTTGAAGAAAAGGAATATCAGACGGAGTCGAAACGAAACGGAATCAACTGGAGAAGTTAATTTTGGAAGGAAACACACCTGATGGACTTGGACCCCATGTCAGAAGATACGGGAGCTGCCCACGAGGGTGGGGGCGCCCCCCCTAGGGTGCGCCCCCTACCTCGTGGGGCCCCCGTGGCTCCCCTGACGTGCTTCTTCTGCCTATATAACTCCATATACCCTAAAACTTCCAGAACACAGATTAGATCGAGAGTTCCGCCGCCAGAAGTCTCGTTAGCCACCGAAAACTAATCTAGACCCATTCCGGCACCCTGCCGGAGGGGGCAATCCTTCTTCGGTGACCATCTTCATCATCATGTTGCTCTCCATGACGAGGTTGGAGTAGTTCTCCCTCGGGGCTGAGGGTATGTACCAGTAGCTATGTGTTTGATCTCTCTCTCGTGTTCTTGAGATGATACGATCTTGATGTATCGCGAGCTTTGCTATTATATTTGGATCCTATGATTTTTATTCCCCCCTCTTCTCTCTTGTAATGAATTGAGTTTCCCCTTTGAAGTAATCTTATCAGATTGAGTCTTTAAAGATTTGAGAACACTTGATGTATGTCTTGTTGTGGATATCTGTGGTGACAATGGGATACCACGTGCCACTTGATGTATGTTAAGGTGATCAACTTGCGGGTTTCGTGACATTGGGAACCTATGCATAGGGGTTGGCACACGTTTTCATCGTGATTCTCCGGTAGAAACTTTGGGGCACTCTTTGAGGTCCTTTGTGTTAGTTGAATAGATGAATCTGAGATTGTGTGATGCATATCGTATAATCATACCCACGGATACTTGAGGTGACATTGGAGTATCTAGGTGACATTAGGGTTTTGGTTGATTTGTGTCTTAAGGTGTTATTCTAGTACGAACTCTAGGGCTGTTTGTGACACTTATAGGAATAGCCCACCGGATTGATTGGAAAGAATAACTTTGAGGTGGTTTCATACCCTACCATAATCTCTTCGTTTGTTCTCCGCTATTAGTGACTTTGGAGTGAATCTTTGTTGCATGTTGAGGGATAGTTATGTGATCCAATTATGTTAGTATTGTTGAGGGAACTTACACTAGCGTAAGTATGAACCCTAGGCCTGTTTCCTATCATTGCAAAACCTATTATCATCAGTTACCTTGCTGTTTTTATTATTTCAGATTACAAAACCTATTATCTACTATCCATATTGCACCTGTATCACCATCTCTTCGCCGAACTAGTGCGCCTATACAATTGACCATTGTATTGGGTGTGTTGGGGACACAAGAGACTCTTTGTTATTTGTTTGCAGGGTTGCCTGAGAGAGACCATCTTCATCCTATGACTCCTACGGATTGATAAACCTTAGGTCATCCACTTGAGGGAAATTTGATACTGTCCTACAAACCTCTGCACTTGGAGGCACAACAATGTCTACAAGAAGAAGGTTGTGTAGTAGACATCACTGGTGGGTCCCAGCAGTAAGGGGGGAATGTATTTTTGCCAAATACAGTGGCCCGTCCGGTGGGTCCCCGCTGTCAGGTGGAGGAATAATTATTTTGCGCGCAATAAGGAGTCACTTCCTTGATGCGGCCGTGGACCCAGCTGTTAGCCTCTCCACCTACATTCCATGTCCGATGGAAGCCGTTCCTTGACCACGTTGACCACGCCGTGCCGAGAGCACCAGGGCGGTGGACGACGGTGAGGCCTAGGAAGGGGACGACATGGATCCGGGGAAGACGCGGCAGTGGAAGCCAGCGTGGAGAGGAGTATGAGGGTTCACTGGTTCGGCTGCGGTGTGAGGGATGGCCTGGCCAGCGGTGGGAATAGTAGGGGGCGGTGAGGCCTCCGCGGCATCGCAGCCGGCCACGGGAAGCAGGAGCATGAGGCACGACCGGCGCTGGTTTGGGCGGCTGGAGCAAGAAGACCAGAGATTGAAGAAGCACTATGGCCGTTGGATGGACATCGTACGGTCAATGGAGTTAGAATCATGCATATTGACTAAGTTGACAAAGCCCTCCGTCCCCATCAACTTAGTAGGCCCACAAGTCGGCCTCCCACTATACTAGGTCCCATCTAGCAGGGGGAGTAATCATTTTTGTGTGCGTAATAAGGAGG
Source organism: Triticum urartu (assembly GCF_003073215.2). NCBI lineage: Eukaryota > Viridiplantae > Streptophyta > Magnoliopsida > Poales > Poaceae > Triticum > Triticum urartu. Next base: position 42,695,527 of record NC_053027.1, on the reverse strand, counting down.
CACTTCCTTGCATGCGAAGATATAGCTGGTGGGTCCGAGATGTCAGCGGCGGTAACATTTTTTTCGTGAAATACAGAGGCCCTTTCGGTGGGTCCCAGATGTCAGGTGGAGGAATCATTATTTTGCGCGTAATAAGGAGGCATTTCCTTGCGTGCGGCCGTGGACCCAGCTGTCAGCCTCTCCACACACAGTCCACTTCAGATGCATGTCGGGCGTTGACCACGTTGACCAGGCCGCGTCGAGAGCACCAGGGCGGTGGAGGACGGCGAGGCCTAGGAAGGGAATGACATGGAGCCAGGGAAGTCTCGGCAGTTGTTTCCCACGTGGAGGGGAGTACGACTGTATGAGGGTTTACTGGTTCGTCTGCCGTTGCCGGAGAATAACAGCAGGTGTGGGTGAGTAGAGGGATGGCTAGGCCAGCGATGTGAGTACGGTGGGGCGGTGAGCCCTGCGCGGCAGCATAGCCGTCCGTGGGGAGGAGGAAGCAGGCAATCCCGCTGGCGCTTGTTTGAGTGGCTAGAGCAGGAAGAGCAGAGATTGAAGAAGCACGACGACTGTTGGATGGAAATCCAACAGTCACTACTTGCGCATCAACCTTTTTTTAGGAAATCCTAAAATCTGTGGAAAACAGCATACAACCCATATGCCATTATTTCTAATAATTTACAGCCCATTTGCTAATTCTTAATGTTTTTTTCAAGCCCATATTCTTTTTGTTAGCATTACAACCCATATTGTGGTCATGGTTAAGAAATTATACGAAATTTTGCATATTTTGGTGCGGTCCGAACTATTTTTACTCCCGAAATTTCGAGTCACGTTCAAACTGATTTTAAAAATAAATATATATAAATATAGAATCCAACAAATTTTCCATGCATAAAAGTCAATGCAATTTAAAATCTCGAAATGAAAAAAAGAAATTTGAAACTAATTGCCGGTTTGATGTGTTTTAAAAATGTACAACCCATTTCTCATTACTAATAGGCCATTTTCTCGGCCAGCCGAATGAAGCTCTCCTCGTCTTGAAAGATTTGTAGCCCAACAGGCCTGACAAAGTGACTTACTTGGCAAATCACAGAAAACTGGGCTATGGCCATGGACCCAGCTGTCAACCTCTCCAAGTACAGTACTCTTCCGATGGAAGTCGGTCATTGACCACATTGACCAAGCCGCACCGAGAGCACCAAGGCGGTGGACGACGACGAGGCCTAGGAAGGGGACGACGGCGAGCCGGGGAAGACGCGGCAGTGGATGCCCACACGGAGAGGAGTACGAGGGTTCACTAGTTTGGCTGCGGTGTGAGGCTGCCGTCCCCGCAGGGCCTGGCTAGCGGTGGGAGTAGTAGGGGGCGGTGAGGCCTCAATGGCAGCACAGCCGACCACTGGAGGCAGGAGCAGGCAGTCTCTTCGGCGCTGGTTTGGGTGGCTGGTGCAAGAAGAGCAACGATTGAAGAAGCAGCAGGACCGCTGGATTCAAATCCAACAGTTACTGCTGCTAGAATCGTTTGTTGACTATGTTGACAAGCCATGCGTATGCTTCAACTTAGTAGGCCCATAGGTCAGCCTCCCAACCGGTGCGCCCCAGATGTCAGTGGGAGGAATCATTTTTTTCGCGTAATAAGGAGGCAGTTGATTGCGTGCGGCCAGCCCAACGGAGGGAGTAGGGTGGGCCGGGGAAGCCTGCGCGGAATCACAGCGGGCCACAAGAGGAGGGAGCAGGTAGTCCCGCCGGCGCTACTTTAGGCGGCTGGAGCAGGAAGATCAGAGATTGAAGAAGCACGCCGGCCATTGGATGGACATCCAATAGTCACTGCTGCTAGAATCGTGTGTTGACTGACAATTTGCTATTATTTTTATAATTTTTACTCATTTTCTAATTCGTATGGAATTTATTACAGCCCGTTTTCTATTTTTAGAATTGCGGCCCATTTTCTGGTTAGTACCAGGGTTAAAAAATTAACTAAATATGTGGGAAATTTTGAAAATTTGCAAATTTTTGCTGAGGAAAAAAATATTCTTAATCCAAAAATTAGTAGCCATACTAAAACAAATTTAAAAATATATTAGTACTATGTCATGTTAAATCCAATGAAATACTCACTCCGTCCCAAAATTCTTGTCTTAGATTTGTCTAAATACAGATGTATCAAGTCACGTTTTGGGATTAGATACATCCATATCTAGACTAATGTAAGACAAGAATTTTCGGACGGAGGGAGTATAAGATATTAGTGAAGAATGAAAATGAAAAAACAAACTAATATCCCATTTGCAACTTTTTTTGGAATTGTCAACCCCTTTTGATATTACTTTTAATAGACACTGACCATACTCTTTGTTCAGGCCGGAATGCATCCCTCCTCGTCTTGAAAGATTTGCAGCCCAGTAACTCGGAGAAAACAAATAGGCCTAGCTTCGGTATTCTTCAAAAAGAAATACTAGGCTACCTATTTCCCAAAGAAAAAACTGCTGGGCTGGGTCGGATTACTACTAAAAAAAGTTGTGCAATTCTGTCGTTAATTGACTATACGTTGAAAATGATGTGGGTCCCAGATATCAGTAGGGTGGATTAGAGTAAAAAACGAGGGGTTCATCTGAGTAGTAAAAGAGGCGCTTGTGTTCGGGAGTGGACCTGGTGGGTCCATACTATCATACTCACAACTACAGTCCTCTCCCGGTTCACTATGTTGACAGGGACCATTTTGAAAAAAACAATGTTGACAGGGCCAGATGGCGGCGCCGCGACGAGCGCACCAAGGTGGAGGATAAAGTGCTGTTGCCAATGTGCTAGGCTGGGTTGGACATTCTTATTGAAAAATAAAAATGGACCGGATCTATTTACGACGTTGACTACGATTTGCATGGGTCCGCTGGTTGCAGGAAGAAAATGATGGGAGAAAGAAGACTGGTCGCTATCTTTGCTGAAGAATAATATCGACTGAATGTAACGACACAATCATAGGAAATAATATCCTCCTGTTAAATCGTGAATTTAAAGAACTGGTGCATGAGCATTTAGCTTTATTTATTTACTTATTTGTGTTTAGGGGACCATGAGCATGTACCTGGGCCGGATTCATGTGAGAACCTCCCTTCAAGTTAATTATGGGCTTCTCTATTGGGCCTTCATCCGTGGGCTACATGTTATCAACAAGTGGAAAATGTGTTCCGTATGAAAAATAGTATGCGCTATGTACAGTATGGGGCACTAAAGGATCGAACCGTGCAACGACTTCCAAAACATTGTGTTTGCCGTTCTAACAACACATTTATTCAACCAACAGACGAAATATACTACTGACTGTGCATTGAAAACAGCAGCAGCAACAACCAGGGCTGGGGGTGCAACAGAAGCAGTAAGCAGGCCAGAAGAGTGAAGACGCAGCTCTCTCTTCCAGACCAAACATTAGCCATCATTACAAAAGGGCTACTGAAAAAGAACAAGTGTATGCACCAAACTAAATAAAGATCCTACTACACCAACTGTACGCATCTAACTAACTAGCTCAGTTAGACGTTACTATTTATTAAGCTGTGTAGATTGGCTGACGGCTTGAACCAGATGGGTGCCTGATGGGGGAAACTCCAGCCAGCAGGTCAAAGTCTGATACTTGCGACCCTCTCTCCTACTTTGGGCTGCAGAGCGTGGTGGCACATATCAGGGTATGGTGCATGCAAAGACGCATGGTACGTTGTGTACACACAGTTTTGCTTTATGAACGAAACCGCGCTGCCATCATGATCCTTGCCGTCGGTTATCTCCTGGTTAATCGAATAATTCAGTATGACAATATCATATCAAGTTGGAGTCAAATAACCCTAAAAAAGTTGGAGTCAAATAAAAAAGGGAGATGGGAGTACAGGACCGGAAGCCTGGCGTGACTGCGGTTTGCTGCGCTTCAGGTGCATCAGTCCATGGCCGGACATCGTCCTTCTATCTACGTGGCCCAACCTTGCAGTGCACAAACGCGACGTCCTGCAATAAACAATTCAGGTGGGCCTAGATTTGTCTAGAATGAACAACCAACTGCGTGGTGGATACTGTAGATGCGAATCCGTGCATTCCGAACCATAGGATTGACCCTATCGATGGCTGAAATTACTTCTTAGGCCCATGTTTCAAATTTTCAAAATTGGTACACTATATAGTAGTATAGATATAGATAAAAAACAAAGAAGAGTAGTAGAGATAGAGATAAGAATAGAGACTAGGGAGGAGCACCATCTACTGCTTCGTTGGCTACTCCTGCGCTCCATTCGGCGGCCGCAACGTCCCCTACAGCCACTCCCTCCAGCGCTCCATTCGGCGGGCGCTGTTGAAATTTGGGGAGCGTACTCTCGTGACTGCTAGCAGCGATGACTTCTTCCCCGACCTCGGCAACCTCTTCCTGAACGACATGGGAGACAACCTCAATGCCAATGGTGTTGCTCCCGTTGCACCGTATGTGTTTCTGTCCTTCCAGTTCGAAATCGTGGTAGAATTCATTTTTCTAGTCTGTGTCCTAGATTCGATCTGTTCATCTACTATGCTAGTCCACATGATTAGTTTAATCTCTTTTGTAGCCCTCATGATTTATTTTGTGCTTATTCAGACTAAATCTCGTAGTAACGTGCTCATATATTCAACTGGCGGAACGTCCCCTACAACCACTCCCATTTCATGGACGGCCCGGTCGATGCCTCCAAGGAGCCCTTCGTCTACGGCTATGAGTGGCCGGTGCCGTTTTGGGGCTCGCCGACGGACATCGTGCATCACCTGACGCGGGAGTGCCGCGATCACTACTTGCCCTTGGCGAAGAACATGAAGTACGAGACGTGCTACCCGTTCACCGTGCCAGAGTCTCTAGAGGATCACCGCCATCTGCTAGTCTCGGAGGAGGATGGCAACATCTTCCTCTTGATTGTGGGCACCGGCAAGGCCCGCGCAGGCTGCTGCCCCGTCTCTGTAGTGTGTGTCAGGGGCGACGCCGCTGACGCTGACACTGACACGAGGCTGATGTACGGGTGCATGCTCACTATTACTACCCCTCGGAGGTTCGTGGGCGGCGACACTGGCTACGGCAAGCTGACTTGGACTCTACCGAGCTGGGACCTTCCCACCGATGTGGACATGGAAGACACATGGTATTATTTGACCCCCAACAATGTGCATGGGGACTCCAAGGAGGTTCACCTTGACATCTGCATTATCAAATTAAATGTTGATCATTAGTCTTCGCTCAATGTAATTCGCTGTCTAAGCATGTGGAGACTTCCATGCATGATCTTGCTCTATTGGAGTATCGCGCATGAATAAAAGTGTATCCATTTATGGTTTAGTCTAGAATCTTCCATGTATGAATTTTTACTACAATACTAGTGAAAGACTTATGATGAACCATTTCTTACATATCATCTGCCCCCTTCCAAGTCATACTGATTTAGTCCCTCTGTCTAGGTGTATAAGGCAAGGTTAATACTTAAATAGTATAGCCAACTGTTGAATATAAGAAAGTGCCATGTCATCTGTAGCCAACATGTATAACAATGGATACTCAAAAAATAATTCTTGATGACCATTTCTTGCAAAGCACAATAAGAGTTATTTCTTCACAAGTTTTGGATGCAGGTTGAACAGTTGAATGCTTTTGTTTGCAAAAGATACTTTTTTATCTATTTCACCCGGATGTTTGTGAGCTCTAGAGATGAAATAATATCCGAAGAAACCTATCGATGCCTGTTACACATGAGATGACCCCCACATCCTTTGTCAAAATAAACAACTCCCCGATCAATGCATTTCACTCTTCCGTGCAACGCATGGGCACCTTACTACAGATTTATACGACCAAAAATTGAACTAACATTATATATAGTACGAGAAATGACGATGCATGTCACCTTAAATTATTTCATTCAAGACTATGTTCAAATACGAATCCAACGATATTGTTTTTGTTGACATGCACTAACATTTTGTCAGTTAAATCTTCAGTCAAATTCAATGGGGGATAAACCACGATCGATGTAGTAAACCACGACCGAGTACTAGTGTAGAGGGCGGTGCTGCACGGGAGTCTCACCCTGCTCGTGGCGCAGTAGTAAAGCCGTCATATAACAAAACCCAACCACTCCCAGTAATAAGTGGCCCGGTAAAATAAACGGACAAGCAACCATCACATCCCTCCGTCTTTTTTGCATTTCATCTCTCTCCATTTACTTTCTCCGATTCATCTTGCACACTCGATCCCTAGCTACTACTCCTAGTATCCCTAGCTACTACTCCTAGGGCTAGTTCTTTTGGCGACTTCCCCAGCTTTTCCCATAAGACTAGTCACATTGGAGAGTAACTTTAAGGCACCTCATTCATTTATTTAGGCTTCTAAACTACTACTTGTAGTACCTCCGTTCTGTTTTATTCCTCAGCATTGTAATTTGTGCTAAATTTTGACCAAAGATAACATTTCATTAGTTAAATTTATGATCAAAATTTGACATAGATTACAATGGGGACCAATCAACCAGGACGGAGGTAGTAGTTATGGGATTACTAATCTAGAAGTCTAAAAGAACTGGCCCCTGGTACTCCTACTAGTAGTAGTACTCAAGTTGAAATTCCAATTGCACAGCACAACTTGTTAGGCAAAAAATTCGATACAAGGTGTAGGAAGCGGTTTGGGAATTTGTATGCCTTTCCGACCAGTGAGATACTCCGTACAAAGTACGACAAAGAAATAACCACAGAGAAGGAAACTAAAAGTAAACAATCAAACGAGCATTTTTGCATTTGTTTTGCATTGAATCGTTTCACAAGCTTGACTAGTGATGTTTTTCTACTTTTACAAAAACCGCATCGGAATGTTAAAATGTGCATTTGCACGTACATAAGTAATAGTAGTACTTCCTCCGTCTAGGTGTATAAATCTTCCCTCCTTGGTCACGGTGCACAACCAAAGATGACTTATTGACCTGGACGGAGGGAGTAGCACAGTTTGCAAGCATATATCGAGAGAGACGTGTAGTGCGATAGTATATAGTAAAGTTTGTGCTATATGCACGTACATACAAAATGCGTACGAATACACAAGGTTTCCAAACTTTCCCTTTTACATACTTAATTATGGACGCTAATAATTCCTGAACGTTCGGGTTTTATCATTTGTGTCCCAAAACTAATGAGATCGTCTTACGAAACAAAAATTTTACTCCTACTAAAAGCCATGGCGCTCGCAGGAGCGCTTGCTGCACGCCACGAGTGCCCCGGAGTGCGGCCGTTTCCCCGCGCGCCGACGCAATGCCTCTTCCTTAGCCTCGCAACTCGCGAGGTGTTGATTGGCGGCTTGCCGGCGGGCGAGCGCGATTTCACCGGTGTGGTGATCTGGCGCCAACAGGTACTCCTCCTCGCTAGAAGCTGAAGGAAATATGCCCTAGAGCAATAATAAAGTTTATTATTATTTCCTTATATCATGATAAATGTTATTATTCATGCCAGAATTGTATTAACCGGAAACATAATACATGTGTGAATACATAGACAAACAGAGTGTCACTAGTATGCCTCTACTAGACTAGCTCGTTAATCAAAGATGGTTATGTTTCCTAACCATGAACAAAGAGTTGTTATTTGATTAATGAGGTCACATCATTAGTTGAATGATCTGATTGACATGACCCATTCATTAGCTTAGCACCCGAATCGTTTAGTATGTTGCTATTGCTTTTCTCATGACTTATACATGTTCCTATGACTATGAGATTATGCAACTCCCGTTTCCGGAGGAACACTTTGGGTACTACCAAACGTCACAACATAACTGGGTGATTATAAAGGAGTACTACAGGTGTCTCCAATGGTAGATGTTGGGTTGGCGTATTTCGAGCGAGATTAGGATTTGTCACTCCGATTGTTGGAGAGGTATCTCTGGGCCCTCTCGGTAATGCACATCACTTAAGCCATGCAAGCATTGCAACTAATGAGTTAGTTGCGGGATGATGTATTACAGAACGAGTAAAGAGACTTGCTGGTAACGAGATTAAACTAGGTATTGGATACCGACGATCGAATCTCGGGCAAGTAACATACCGATGACAAAGGGAACAACGTATGTTGTTATGCGGTCTGACCGATAAAGATCTTCGTAGAATATGTAGGAGCCAATATGGGCATCCAGGTCCCGCTATTGGTTATTGACAGGAGACGTGTCTCGGTCATGTCTACATTGTTCTCGAACCGTAGGGTCCGCACGCTTAACGTTATGATGACAGTTATTATGAGTTTATGCATTTTGATAAACCGAATGTTGTTCGGAGTCCCGGATGTGATCACGGACATGACGAGGAATCTCGAAATGGTCGAGACATAAAGATTGATATATTGGAAGCCTATATTTGGACATCGGAAGTGTTCCGGGTGAAATCGGGAATTTTACCGGAATACCGGGAGGTTACCGGAGCCCCCCGGGAGCCAAATGGGCCAACATGGGCCTTAGTGGAAAGGTGAAAGGGCTGACCACAAAGGGCTGCGCGCCCCCCCTCCCCCTAGTCCTATTAGGACTAGGAGAAGGGGCCGGCCACCCTCTTTCTCTCCCCCCCTTTGGGGAGTTCTAGTTGGAATAGGATTGGAGGGGGGAGTCCTACTCCCGGTGGGAGTAGGACTCCTCCTGAGCCCTCTCCCTGGCCGGCGCACCTCTCCCCCTTGGCCCCTTTATATACGGGGGCAGGGGGCACCTCTAGACACACAAGTTGATCATTGTTGATCGTTCCATAGCCGTGTGCGGTGCCCCCTGCCACCAAATTCCACCTCGGTCATATCGTTGTAGAGCTTAGGCGAAGCCCTGCATCGGTGGAACATCAAGATCGTCACCACGCCGTCGTGCTGACGGAACTCTTCCTCGACGCTTTGCTGGATCGGAGCCCGAGGATCGTTATCGAGCTGAACGTGTGCTAAGAACTCGGAGGTGCCGGAGTAACGGTGCTTGGATCGGTCGGATCGGGAAGAAGACGTACGACTACTTCCTCTACGTTGTGTCAACGCTTCCGTTGCGATCTACAAGGGTACATGGATCATACTCTCCCCTCGTTGCTATGCATCACCATGATCTTGCGTGTGCATAGGAAAATTTTGAAATTACTACGTTCCCCAACAGAAGCGTGCACCCGGTCCACGTCCGCCAAGCGTAGATGAGGCGCTTGGGCCTGACTACACTCAGGGCTTCGGCATGGGCGTCCTCTGCCACCCTTACGGCCCCCGCACGAGCCTTCTGCCAAAGAGCCAATTGCCTGACTCTCTCGGACGTGACATAGGCCTGCCAGGCAGCTTGTTCCGTGGTGCACTTCTCTTCCTCGGCCTTCTTCTCCGCCTCTATTTTGGCGCGCTCTACTGGAGGCAAAGCCTCCCGCAAGGCGACATCCATTTCTTTCCGAAGCTCCTCAAGGCTGGGGGGCTCGGCGGATGGCACGGCGTTCTCCTCATAGCGGGGAGCCGACGCGTCCTTCGACGCGAGTGCTGGAGAGATAGGGAACACCGACGCATCCACCTTGACGCGTTGCGGCGAGGAGAGGAACGCCGATGCGTCCTCCTCCATAGTGGTGGCGAGGAACGGAATGGCGACGCATCCACCTCGACAGGTCGCGGCGAGGAGCGGAACGCCGACACGTCCTCCTCGACTAGTGGTGGCGAGGAACGGAACAGCGACGCGTGACCGTCTACGCGGTGCAGCGAGGAGCGCCTAGGGCTTGGGAGGGGCGATACCATGGTGGTCGACGTGAGAGGGAGGGGGAGGAGATAGCGATGAACGTGAACGTTAGGGGGAGGAGATAGAGGTGTCGTGGGAGGCGCAGTATTTATAGCGAGCAATGTCACACCTACGTAAGATATGGACTGAGCTGCACTGGCTTAACTGCAGGTCAAGTTGCGTCACTGACATGTGGGATAGACCCCTGTTGGGCCCATATGTCAGTGACCCAATGCACCTGCAGTTAAGTAACTAAAGCAGCATCCTGGAAGATATGTTGCGTGATTAACGTAACAGCTACTCCCATCACATGCTCAGATTTCAAGGTGCATTAATTCATCACATGCGAGGATTATGAGAAACTTGACCAATGCATGTACTTCATGCATGCATGCTTTGCAATTAATGCATTGGTAAACACAATTCTTTGAGAAAAACGAGCGCATTAATTGAGTTCTTTTACAAACCATGAAAATTATTCACCACTCATCATCTACCTTGGTTGGTGAGATTTTTAAATTGAGCCCTATAAACTGGAAAGGAGGTAGTACGTGGGCATATTTGTTGGAGTAAATTACGGGGGAGGGAAGCGGTGGAAATATTGCTGGTCACAACGGATTGGATGAGCGCGGGGGGAGGAGAGTCATGCATGCAGATTTTTTTCACACAGGGTGGAGTGGTGGGACCGCCGGAGGGAGAAGGAGAGTCTGGCAGGCATATTGTTTCCACACATGGAGAGGAAAAGATTTGGAGACGAACGGGCTTCATGCAGGTATGGGGAATGGTGCATAATAAGTCTCATCTTGCATGTCGGGCTAGGTATAGTCTCAAGTCATTAAAAATATACACTGCCCACACATGTTCATATTTCAAGGTGCACTAAATTATTGCATGCGATGATTAAGGCTGGCCATAATGGTGGTATCTTAGCTAGTATCATGCACACGGGAATAGCAAACATGCTGATGTGGCAAAGAATTAAAGAAGAGGGGGGGGGTTAGTGTAACTAGTGTTCATGCATGCATTGGTAAACACATTTTTTGTGAAGAACTACAAAGACTATTCCACCGCCTCTATCTTGCTAAGAGTAGGTGAAAATTTTGAATCGAGCCCTTTAAACTAGATGGGAGGTAGTAGTACTCTAATAGCTAACCTTGGCCCTGTTTGGATCCATTTGTTAGAGTTAGTTTGGGTTAGTTTGAACTCAACTAACCCAAAAAATAATAACAGCAATTACTTTCCAAACAAGAGCAGACGAAGCATTGGACATGGTATACTTCACGCGCAAGCTTGACATTCCAAGTTCAACTTCCACATCAAACTCATGTTCATAGATATCTCCACATTCATACATAATGTCCACCACCATGATTCACTTCAAAGCCAAAAAAATTGAGGAGAGTTATGAATAAATAAACTAAATAAACACCTTTAGTTCCTGCTACCAGTGTGAGCACAAAAAGTCAAGACCATGCCTAATTAATTATATTTTGGTCATTTTTTGTGTTCAAAAATGCCGGCCGGCTCGCGGAAGGACGTGTAGCCGGCATACGCGCAGATTCAATGAAGGTAGGTAGGGAAGTCTGAAGCCGGTTGCATGCGGCGAGGAGGCGTGTTCAGCCGGGCCTGCAGCGAGTGGGGCCCTCTTGGCCGGCGCGCCGGTTCAATGCCTGCGCTATGAGAGGTCACGTCCGTGTCAGAGCAATCACTCCCTCCAGTCCTTTTTTTGCGTATAACAAAATCTCATTTTCCATTCACATTTTACAAGTAAAATTCGTGGACAAACTTTGACCCAAAATACGATGGGGACTATTAAACCAGAATGGAGGTAGTAGTTTTTTTAATCAAAGAAGGGTTTCCCCCTTCCGATTTTCATTACTGAAAACCAACATCTATATCTAAACCATAGTATTTGCCCTAGAACTACCAGGTTCAACATCTCGCAACATAAACCCATAAAACGATACGCCAAGGAGGTAGGTAGTACTATGAATTCCATTTTCGCTCCATACCAATCGTTCTAAAAACTACTTAGTACTTATAACACGCCATTGAAAGTCGGAACTCTTAACCCCGCTAAAAAATGATATTTGAAACGTGGCTACTCGATCTGTGGCAACCGGCGAGCCACCGCCTCCAAGTCGTTCACCTGTGGTCTGGACCATCAACTCCTACGGATCAAATTATCACGCGAGCTGACTATTCCTACAAAGGTGCGCTCCACCACGTACCCGGTACCCGCGAATGCAGCAATCGTGCACCTAGGGTTTTAGGGTTTATTTGTTAACGTTGCCTTTACGTAACACTCATGTGTGCGAGACAGCGAGAGATCGACTGCATGCGTGCGCCTCTTCTCTTCGTATATGTACTCCACCATTTGTCTGGTGTCCAAAAAATTATAATAACTACTAGCAATGTGCCAATGCGTTGCCACACGATCAGAGTAGATTAATACATATTCACCGATTTGATAGAAAAAAGTCTAGTTTTGAAATACATATATCACTAAAAAAATGTTATGTTTCACTCCAAATATATTCCTTTGGTGGTTTTGATGAGATAAGGGAGGAATGTTGTTGGTTTCAAGATTCGAGAAGTGGTATATGTCTAATTTCTACTCTTACTAGCAAGATGCCCGTGCGTTGCACGGAACATCAAGATCTTGTGGGAGAAAAGGATGAACGAGGGAAGGCCTTATCTACAAATGTGGAGAGGAGTGCGGGTAAATTGCCATAGTTTCATTCCTATCCGTCAGATATAAATCGGACGACCTATATTGCAGGATGGCAGGCCCACCATCATCACCAACTATAGTTTTTTATCCCTACTCTTATAAAAAGCATAGTCGGTGATGATCGTGTGCCTGCCATCCTGCAATATAGGCCGTCCGATCTATATCTGATGGATAGGAAGGAAACTAAGGCAATTTTGCAAAAAGATACCCACACCCATCTCCACACTTGAAAATAAGGCCTTCCCTTGTTCATCCTTTTCTCCCACTAGATAAACTACTCATACAAATGAATCTTCATGTTCCGTGCAACGCATGGGCATCTTGCTAGTTGTTGCAAAAATCCCATGTGTGTGTGAGAGAGAGGGAGAGAGGAGGAGGACGGAGTGCATGTGTGACAAAGACACAAAGAGTGTGTGTGCGAGAGGTATCAGCTTAAAAAGAGGCGATAGTGTGCGTGTGCACGATTGAGAGGGCGTGTCTCAAGAAGGGAAGAAAAATATACATAGATACAAGGAGCGAGAGAGAGACATGTATGCAATAGTGGAAGCACGAGTGTGCGGGTGTATAAACCTATCTAGAGGCTATTCGATAAATGTTTGTGAGAGAAATACGAGTCGGGGGTGCGAAAGTGAGAGTTTTGTGTGTGTGTGTGTGAGAGAGAGAGAGAGACGGTAGTCGGGAAGGGGGTGGAAGCAGGAGTTGTGTGTGTGTGAGAGAGAGGGGGGAGTTTGTCTGATAGGTAATCAAATGAATAATGTCAGTCTAGGATGGAGACAAAAAGGAGACCGCAACAAATGTTGTGTCTACAGGAGAGAGAGAGTAATTTTAGTGGTATGATTCATATCTAGAGACATATAGAGTGTGTGAGAGAATACCATAGAGAGAAAGACAAAGTGAAATACGAGTGGAGACTGTGTGTGTGGTGGTGAAAAAGAAAGCTTAGGTACCTAGTGCTACGAGAGAACGGTAGAGACATGCGACATAATGAAAACCGTGTAATGTATAATGATAGGGAGAGTGTGACACTTCTCAAGGGAGACGTCGAGAGACCATGTTTGCGAGGATAGGAGAAACATGGAGTGAGCGCGCGAGTGAGCTGGAGAAAAGAGAGTGATAGCTACATGAAGGAGCATGCATGCGAGAGAGATGGGCGTGAAAGGAGTGAACATAAAAGGGATTCAAATATTTCAATTCGAGATGATGATACATGTAATCCATACCCGAACCAAAATTGATCTATCAAACATGCATACTCATATGAATTCGCGCGCATCTATGTTATTTAATATGTAGATATTACTGATCCATACATTTTAGTAGAACATAATTTGGTTTAATTTTTTGAATTCAACCTTATGATTTTGAGATCATTGTATTTGTAAATCTTATTATACATATAAAGGAGAAGAATTCTTTGCTGTGCTTTTGAAAGCATATATAAAAAATTATGTATATAGAATTTTATTCCAATCAAAAATGGATCCCTCCTGAAAAAAATAGAATACAAACGGGATTCGAATTGAGTTGGCATAGTAAACGTGCACTCTGCAAAATTTGAATGAAGCGGGGAAAGTCGTAGTAACCGCCCGAAACCAAAATCTGCGAGATGGAAATTACTACTGCCTATCCCTGCCACGCAAAGCCTATCTGCTAGATTTCTATAGGTTTCGATAGGGGTAGGTTTGTAATTTCAATCAAATGTGACATAATCGCCTCTCACCCGGATTCATACACGGTGGGCGCAAAAACAGTGTGTCCTCGGCCAAAATCGACTCCCTCCCCGATTCATACACTGTGGGCGCCAAAAACAAACTCTCGTCGGCAAATATTCGGTGTATGCGAGATTACCGTCCTATCCCCAATCGACTAATATTGATGTGATGTAGGAAATTTGAAACGGGGGCTAAGTTTGTAAATTTCCTCGCATTTGAGGAAAGCGCGCCCTGAAGACATGGCTCCCCCCTTCCTCTCCACCTCCATTTCCCCATTCGTACTCCATGGGCGCCAAAACACCCTCTCCACCCCAGCCTGCTCCGTCCGCCACCCCATCCACTGCCATCCTCCTCCACCATGCCGGAGCTGATACCCCGACAACGCCGTCCATTACAGGAGATCGACCTCTCTCATCCACGGCTTCGGCCCTGGATCCTTGCATCATGTCCTCTCGCTTCATCCCTACCGTTGTCCACCTTGCCATCGCCGCTCCTACGACCGTCTCGTCCACCGCGCCCCGCCGCCACCATCTACCCTCCTAGATCTGCTTCCACGCCGCTGACAGCCATCGCTACCGCAGCACCGTTAAATTCTCAGCAGATGCATACACAGCGCCGCACCAGAGGCGGTACTCTTTTGTATCTGCTCAACTTATTTATCGCAGCAAGAAAATAGATCACCGCTTCTTTACTCTGATTTCTTGTCCATCACTTACTTGCTAGTTGAAAGCAAACATTGGTTGCGAAGTTGCCTTTGTCCAGTTTGCACCTTCAGATCCGCCATGGCACGCTCAACACTATACTACCAATGCTTATGGTTTTCCCCTTTTATATTCCACACTAGTTGAATCACAGTAGACTAAATTTCATTATTGGGCCAGTCGATTTTTCAGAGCTCGCCGGAGTTCGCCGGTGCGAATGAAGGGGCTCGGGTGGGGACTTTGGTTGTGGGGGGAGGGGCGGTGGTGGGGCCTCGCCGAACAATGAAAACTCGACACGGGTATGGGCGGGGGTGGGGGAGGGTGTGGGGGTGGCAGAGGAACACAGGCGGTGGGGGCCGGTGGTCCGGCCGGTGGCCCATGCGGTGTTCTGTATGGGAAGAACCAGAGACAAGCAAGAAGAAGGGTTAGGAAACGTAGGATCTTCATCCAACCACCTGAAATGGTTGACTGACCCAAATGATAAAAGTCATGCGACTTGCATGCAGACATGCCTTTATATTCAGTACCATCATCGTACCTGCTTAGCACTGCTCCTAAATCCATCAAGCTAAACAACGTGCCACTCATAATTCCAAACTTGTTGCTCAAGTACGAATCTGATATGATGCTGATATTGCTAAAACAGATAACATTTAATTGGTCAGCAAATGTTCCTACTTTACTTTCGAAAAAGCACGTGCACCACATATAGAGAGACAACAGGGAGTTGCTTTCTTAATGTGCTCTGGTTCGTCATGTGTGGGCACTGCGCAACGAACATTTTATTATCCAAAATCTGCTTGCTCTTATTTAGCATGTTCCTCTTCTGTTCTTCTTTAATAAGTACTCTCTTCGTTCCTAAATACAAGTCTTTGTATAGATTCCACCATGGACTACACATGGAGCAAAATGAGTGAATCTACACTCTAAAATGTATCTGGATACATCTGTATGTGATCCATAGTGGAAATCTCTACCAAGAGTTATATTTTGGAAAGGAGGGAGTATGATAGTAGTAAAGTATGTTTCTTGTAGTGAAGATGAGTAGGGACATTTGCAGTGTAGAGGTCTATACGGTCGGTTGGTATGGACACTTTGAAATCTTCGGGCCTCTTTCATTTGTAGGATTTTGTAAACATGGGAATAGGATTTGTAGTGGCCTGCCCACTTGAATCCTATAAGAATAGCAAGGAAATGCGGGGAGCTGTGTCTCCTTTTAGAGTTTCACTGATATTAACAGTACCGCACCTTCAATTGAAGAGAGCTGGTATCTGAAGCCTTTCTAGCTGTACCAGCAATACTAGCACATATATTCCAGCAAGTTCCACTTTGATGATTTTACTCTGATGCTTACGGTTTTGCCGTTATATCTACACTATAATCTGTGTAGCTACTATGTGTCGCACTAGCAGCAGTCAACTCTTGAAACTAAACACCACAATGACTTACAAAATTGGAACCAAGGCATTGAGTGCCATTCTGGATGCAATGAAACTCGTACGCTCCCCACTTGTTGATTCTTGTTCAGAATATGATCCTAATGACCATTCTAACCATGAGGAGTCAAAGGCACATGGCATGTCCTAGTCACCCATCAAGGTGATTGTTCTAATTTGGCAAGGTTTTATTGATTTCGTGTATCTTGCATATGTTGTCTTGCATTTCTTCTACTTTGTTGCACCGCCATCTGCTTAGTTTACTCATCATATATGTCGAGATGCCATGCCCATCCATTATCAATATATTTTCCATCTGTCATCATACCATGTTTTTCCACTCAAATGTTGTTCTTGTGCATCATAAATCAAAAAGGAAGAGGGTGATTGCCGAACCTAAAGGAGCACCAGCAAAGTCCTTGAAAAACGTGGTTGTGCCAGAGAAATCAGACAACACCCCACTTATATTGGATGTACAACCAGTGACTCAAAACGTAGGACCGACTCCAGCAGACTGTACCCATACTTCAGTGGCCACACCAATAGCCGCACCATAAAGGACCTGCACTCCAGCAAAAGGTATGCCGATTTCAGTTGCCATAGCACCCGCCGTACCATAGAAAAATCTCACTCCAGCAAAAAGTACAACAAGTCCACCGGTCGAAGACCTATCCCAACTGCAGAGATGGGCAATTCCTGCAGATTGGAACACCATTCCAGTTATTCCTAGTTTAAAAGACAATGCTTTCAATATTGTTAGGGACTACGTGCATATATTCCCATCATGGGAAAATTATAGTGAAGAAAAACACCATTTTCACATCTTCCTGTCCCACTTACATGTAAGTGCTATTATTCATGGTGACTATTTTCCTGTTTTCTGCTGATTGAACACATCAATGATTTACATTACATTGTTGTAAGTAGGCGAGGGTCAATCTGGATAGTCATGACGAGCAAAGCTTGCTTGCGCTTTTCAAGGAAGCATTGCAGCAGTATTGGTGTTACCTGAGGAAATCACACTTTGATGGCAAGTCTATAAACGAATTTCTGGTGAAGTCATTGAATGGAAAAACCTTGTTATGCACTGATCTCGTTCCGACGATGAGGTATTGTCTATGATATCGCATGACATTTTAAACTTCTACTTTTATGCATGTGCCTTACAGATCTTTTTTGCAGGAAATCTGTTCGAAAAAGAATTCCGGTTCGAAAAGAACAACAGGATATCGCAAATATGCTGCCCACTGCTTTGCTCTTGTTAGTACCTGTTGTCCTGTATCACTGTACTTACATACATACCTGGTTCATTATGTGATAGCAGTATGCATGATAGCTTGCTTATCAATTACCTTGTTCATTATGTGACAGCAGTATGAATGGTTACATTAGTGTAGAATATATCCAATGCCAATGAAATTTTTTAGCTTTGCATTGTTCTTGTAAGTACCTGCAGTCCTTTATCAGTGTACTTATATTGACAGGTAGTTGTTCGTGTACCATCACTCTATAGCTTATTTTCCTTTGCCCTCCATTTTATACACATAAGTTCTATATTTACTCTTACCATAAGGTTGGATGACACCGATGGTACTGAAGAAGTTTAGTTATGCATTGCTCTTGGCTGTACCTTTAGCCTATATCGTTGTACTTACATTTATAGGTACTTGGTTATGTAGCATCACTCTTCATCTTATCTTAAATATTCTCCATTTTTTCTCATATTTTCACATCTATATTTACTCTTAACAAAATGTAGAATAAAAGCAATGCTTATAAAGAAGATTATGTGGTAAACTTCTTGAATTACTCCCCCATCAGCATGGACAAGGGCTTTATAGAGCCTGCCTTCACTAATAATGTAAGTTTGTCCTTCTCAAGCCTTCAAACTTTGTTGTGTATATTTGGTTAGGCATGACTGCAACAACTGTTTATTTTTGGTGTTTGCATTAAATTGCATGTTTAAAGTTTATTATGTAGTTCATAAACAAAAGTTTGTCCTTCTCAATTTAAGTTTTTAGTTGTACAACCAAGTTCCTTCTTCATACCATGTAAATTAAACTATACAGAGCAAGTGATCTTCCTTTGCACTACATGTATGCTTCTGTTCTTGAACCATAATCCAGTGGTATGGTGAACCTACCCACTACAGCACAATGTCATATTCTGCAATGTCTTAACTATGAACAATGTCATATCATTCTACTATTATTTAAACTGTCTCTTTATTTGCCAATCTGAAAAGGGATAAATTGACAGCACGATAACCATTGATACTTATGAGTTCTTGATTTGTAATCGAGTGGTGTCGTGAAGCTGCCAACTCCTTCACAATGTCATTTCCTGCCATGTCTTGACCTGAACAATACCATATTGTGTTAATGCAATTTTAAACTGTGTCACTTTATTGGTCAGTAAGAAATGTGATGAATTGTCAGCACTGGTACTTTTATGTGCAAAACCTGTCATCTGTTTGCTTGTCTATCTTTCAGAGTGAGGAGGATATAAGTGTTAAACAAGCGCATTCTCATCAGCTTGCTCAGCTGCTTGCGCTGCAGCTCCCCAGCAGGGCTAACCTTTCTTGAATTCTATTGAAGTGCTGTCGATTTTGTATATTATTTTGTCGGCGTGTTTAGTTGCACCGGTGGCAATCTTTGATGCCCCGTGTATGTAATCTGCTGTCTGCTTGTGCTTTATTATCATAGTGGCGAACTTTGATGCCCAATGGATGTAATATGTCGTAATTTCATTATCGTATAGTCTAGGTGTTTTCTTATTCATGATGTTTCAGTTATTTTACTATATATATATATATATATGTATCCTGTCTTCGCAGTAAATCGGCCAAACCGTAAAATTACGGTACATAATCGGGCCATCAAGTAATCACTATGTATGAGCCGCATCATGGGCCCCGTCATCTTGGTCCGTTAGAAGGACTGAAACATGCTGAACAGCTCATGGGACGGCACTAGCCCGAAATGGACCCCGGCCCATGATTGTGCCAATCAAATCACGAGCTTTTAACAGACCAAAATTGTCTCGGTCCTTGTTTGGCCCAATCAGATTATCGGCTGCGAGCAGGCCGGATGCAAACCGGGCCGTAGTTAGGCCCAACTATATGACGAGCTTTTAACAGGCCATAATTAATATAGGGCCAAAAGATTAAACAGGCCCTTACAGGCCGAAACTAATATCAGGCCGAATTGCTAAATGCGCCTTTAGCAAGTGGGCCCAAAAGCATAGCGTCCAGTTGACGGCAGAATCTGATATGGGCCATAATTTAGCCCAAAGCCTCTTAAAGGGCCGGACCTGATCTGGGCCGTAATTTGGCCCAGAACATGGTAGGCTTCTCATATGGGCCATTGTTAGGCCTGGAACATGGCAGGCCATTAATGGACCGGATCAAATATGGGCCGGCATTTGGTCCAAAACATGGCAGCTAGTTAATGGGCCGGCGTACTAGGGTCCTCAAAATCTTGTGGGCCTGCAGCTGGGCCGGCCCATTAATGTCGGCGAAATCTCGTGGGCCTTTAGCTGGGCCGGACCATTATGGTCCACAAAAATCTTGTGGGCCTTCACCTAGGCCGGCCCATTATGGCCCGCAAAATATTGAGGGCTTTAGCTGGGCCAGCCCATTATGGTCCGCAAAATCTCGTGGGCCTTTAGCTGGGCCGGCCCATTATGCTCTGCAAAATCTTGCGGGCCTTTAGTTGGGCCGGCCCATTTAAACTTTATGGGCCACTTTTGGGCCGGTCCATGTGTCAACATATCATAGGCGCATCTCGCCCATTGGATGAGTGACACCTGTGCCAACGCGGAGCTGACATGTGTTTCCGTCAGCCAATCAGAATTTTACACGTGGAAAATCCCCATTGGTTCGGGCTGTTAACAGGTTATCAGATCCAAAACCAGATCCGATAGCTTAACGATGTTCCGTTACGATGGATGCCACGTGTCGGTCACCCTTGATGAAAGCACTTCTTTGACGCGTGATTTATCATCATGGAAGTGGACACTTCCGTGATGATAATTTTGGTAATGTCATGTAACAATTCTACGACAACACATGTATGACTATCTTGATTCTGTCATAAAATTGTCATGGATGTACATGCATGACAGAAAACGTGACCTACTGTGACAAACACGTATCATCACAGGAGTGTATTTTTTTGTAGTGCTTTAGTCATGGTAGAATAAGAGCAGGCATGTCATTAAGGGGGGTGGCAGTTCTTGAACTTGGCGACACGCAGCGTGGGCGCGAGGCGGAGTGCGGACATGGGTAGCGACCGCATATTCCCATCATCAAAAGTGAGCTCCTCAAGCTGATCTAGGGCAGGGGGTCGGAACCAGTCATGAAGTTTGGCTCGGTCCTTGCCGTTGGAATGGAACTTGCCCATTCTAAGGCCTTTGGTTGGGCCAAGGTGACTGCCTAGGATCTTGGAGAACGCATCCAAGCTTTTGCGATAGCCATGGCAGAGCTCATTGGTGTCGATGAGGTCGAGAGGGCTGGAGTTCCATAGGGGGCGCCACCGCCGGGAAAGGACAGTTGTCCGCGCCCCATATTTGGCTGCGAGGAGGGAGATGATGACTCTCAACATATCATCGGGGAGGCTGCTGATGAAGTCTAGGCCTGCTGGAGTCTCTTGCGGTTCTAGCTCACCCCGCCTCCGCTTATTGGCAGCCCTATTCTCAATGAAGGTTAGTAGTTGCGGATGCTTGCTAATAGTTCCAATGATAAGTGCATAGAATTCCAAGACAGGGATGACATTCTAGCGGTGGCCTCTCCCACATAATACTTGCTATCGGTCTAGTAAAGTAGTCAATTGCTTAGGGGCTATTTCGCAACTCCTACCACCACTTTTCCACACTCGCTATATTTACTTTATTTCTTCTTCACTTACAACAGCCCCTACTTTTTATTTACGTAATCTTTATTATCTTGCAAACCTATCATACAACACCTACAAAGTACTTCTAGTTTCATACTTGTTCTAGGTAAAGCGAACGTCAAGCGTGCATAGAGTTGTATCGATGGTCGATAGAACTTGAGGGAATGTTTGTTCTGCCTTTAGCTCCTCGTTGGGTTCGACACTCTTACTTATCAGAACTATTGCAATCCCCTATACTTGTGGGTTATCAATACCTTTTTCTGGCGCCGTTGCCGGGGAGCAATAGCATGGGGTGAATATTCTCGTTTGTGCTTGTTTGCTTTATCACTAAGTAATTTTTATTTGCTATTCTTAGTTTTTTTATATCTTTAGTTATGGGTAGGAAATGCAAAATACCAAAAAAATAATTGTACCTACTAAACCAATGGTTGAAGGACCAATCAAAATCTATCACACTGCTGAAGCTTATTACTTGGATCATCTTCGATCCCTATGTGCTCGTGCTGAAACACCAACTAGCTTAGTTGAGGGCAAATCGTTGGATGAGCATGCTTGTTATGTGCGACACCGAATATCTGAAAAAGGGAAAATTTTACTGGGTCAAATTCATCAGTTGCAATGCTATGCTTGGAATTTATGCGAAATATATGATATTACTTGTTGTTCTAAAAACCCTAAAAAACACCTTCCCTATCAATGTGAGTTTAGTGATAATGGAATCGTATCTTCGTATGCTAAGGGTGTTTATAGTTACTATGATGTTCAACAAATTGAAGAATTTGTTACTTTTAAGGGTGCTTATGAAATTGCTTCTTTGATTGAAACGTACGATGCTACTCTTTACAAATTTGAAAATTTTGACATACTTAAATATTGCTATGATAATTATGCTTTTAATGCCTATGTTGAACCATATATTGAGGACTACCCCGCTGTCCAAGAAGAGACTAATATTTTGCAGGAGTCTATGGAAGAAGAAATTGATGAAGCTGTGATCTCATTGGATGAAAAAGATGAGGAGGAAAGCGAAGAACAAAAGGAGGAAGAGCGGATTAGCTACCCGTGCCCACCTTCTAATGAGAGTAACTCTTGAACTCGTACATTGTTTAATTTCCCTTCGTGCTTACCAAAGGATGATTGCTATGATGATTGTTATGATCCCGTTGATTCTCTTGAAATATCCCTTTTTGATGATGCTTTCTATGCTTGTGGCCAAGATGCCTATATGAATTATGCTTATGGAGATGAACTTGCTATAGTTCCTTATGTTAAACATGGAATCGTTGCTATTGCACCCACACATGATAGTCCTATTATCTTTTTGAATTCTCCCGACTACAATATATCGGAGAAGTTTGCCCTTATTAAGGATTATATTGATGGGTTTCCTTTTACCATTGCACATGATGATTTTTATGAATATAATATGCATATGCTTGCTTCTCCTACTTGAAATTATTATGATAGAGGAACTATATCTCCACCTCTCTATGTTTCCAATATGATAAAATTGCAAGAAACTGCTTATGTTATGCATTGGCCTTTACTATGTGTGCATGAATTGTTCTTTTATGACATGCCGATGCATAGGAAGAGAGTTAGACTCCGTTGTTATATGATATATGTTACTTTGTGCTCACTACTAAATTACAAATCATTGTTAATTAAAATTGGCTTTGATATACCTTGGGATCCGGGTGGATCCATTACTTGAGCACTATATGCCTAGCTTAATGGCTTTAAAGAAAGCGCTACCAGGGAGACAACCCGGAAGTTTTAGAGAGTCATTTATTTCTGTTGAGTGCTTTCATATAGTTTAAAAACTACAAAAATAAAGAGGGGAACCCAAAACTTTTTCAAAAAGGAAAGTGAAAGTGAGAAAGACAAGCATCGTTGAAGTGGGAGAGCTCCTTGAACTTTGTTCATGCTCACGGAAACTTTGTGAATCTTGATTACAGAAACTTTTCAACAAAAATAATTATCCCCTTATACAATTTCATTATATTATAAAAATAATGCCAAGGTTTGCCTTTAGGATGTTTACATTTGCTTGATAGTTTGTACGGTGCAGGACAGAAACTTTGGCTGTAGTGCGCGATTTTACATTTTTAACTGGAACGTCAAATGGTTCTGATTCTTTTTGCACTGTCATTCTGTTTTTGATGCATAGTCTGCTTGTTTTGATGAAACTATCTATTCATATCAGTGGATTAAGCCATGAAAAAGTTATACTATAGTAGACACAATGCAAAAAAATATGAATTGGTTTGCAACAGTACTTATAATAGTGATTTGCTTTATTATAGTAACAGATCTTACCGAGTTTTCTGTTGAAGTTTTGTGTGGATGAAGTGTTCGATGATCGAGAAGGTCTCGATGTGATAAAAAGTAAGAGAGGCAAGAGCTCAATCTTGGGGATGCCCGAGGCACCCCAAGTAAATATTCAGGGAGACTCAATCGTCTAAGCTTGGGGATGCCCCGGAAGGCATCCCCTCTTTCTTCAACAAGTATCGGTATGTTTTCGGATTCGTTTCGTTCATGCGATATGTGCAATCTTGGAGCGTCTTTTATGCACCATGCTGGTATGAGATAGTCCTTGGTTTATTTATAGAATGCTCTATGCACTTCACTTATTTCTTTTGAGTATGGCTTTATAGAATGCTTCATGTGCTTCACTTATATCATTTGAAATTTGGATTGCCTGTTTCTCTTCACTTAGACAACCGCCATTTGTAGAATGCTCTTTGCTTCACTTATATTTGTTGGAGCGTGGGCATATCTTTTGTAGAAAGAACTAAACTCTCTTGCTTCACTTATATCTATTTAGAGAGATGACAGGAACTGGTCATTCACATGGTTAGTCATAAAATCCTACATACAACTTGTAGATCATTGAATATGATATGTTTGATTCCTTGCAATAGTTTTGCAATATAAAGATGGTGATATTAGAGTCATGCTAGTGGGTAGTTCTGGATTAGTAAAAATACTTGTGTTGAGGTTTCTGATTCCCGTAGCATGCACGTATGGTGAACCGTTATGTAACGAAGTCGGAGCATGAGGTATTTATTGATTGTCTTCCTTATGAGTGGCGGTCGGGGACGAGCGATGGTCTTTTCCTACCACTCTAGCCCCCTAGGGGCATGCATAGTAGTACTTTGCTTCAAGGGCTAATAAACTTTTGCAATAAGTATGTGAGTTCTTTATGACTAATGTTGAGTACATGGATTATACGCACTCTCACCCTTCCATCATTGTTAGCCTCTCTAGTATCGCGTAACTTTCGCCGGTAGCATAAACCCACCTTATACCTTCCTCAAAACAGCCACCATACCTACCTATCATGGCATTTCCATAGCCATTCCGAGATATATTGCCATGCAACTTCCATCATCATCATATACATGACTTGAGCATTCATTGTCATATTGCTTTGCATGATCGTAAGATAGCTAGCATGATGTTTTCATGGCTTGTCCGTTTTTTGATGTCATTGCTACGCTAGATCATTGCACATCCTGGTACACCACTGGAGGCATTCATATAGAGTCATATCTTTGTTCTAGATATCGAGTTGTAATATTGAGTTGTAAGTAAATAAAAGTGTGATGATCATCATTATTAGAGCATTTCCCCAAGAAAAAAAGAGAGAGGCCAAAGAAGCCTAAATAAAAAATGGCCCACACAAAAAAAGAGAGAAAAGGGGGAAATGTTACTATCCTTTTACCACACTTGTGCTTCAAAGTACTACCATGTTCTTCATATAGAGAGTCTCTTGAGTTATTACTTTCATATACTAGTGGGAATTTTCATTATAGAACTTGGCTTGTGTATTCCAACGATGGGCTTCCTCAAATGCCCTAGGTCTTCATGAGCAAGCAAGTTGGATGGGCATCCACTTAGTTTCAGTTTGAGCTTTCATATACTTATAGCTCTAGTGCATCCGTTGCATGGCAATCCCTACTCACTCACATTGATATCTATTGATGGGCATATCCATAGCCCGTTGATACGCCTAGTTGATGTGAGACTATCTTCTCTTTTTGTCTTCTTCACAACCACCATTCTATTCCACCTATAGTGCTATATCCATGGCTCACGCTCATGTATTGCGTGAGGGTTGAAAATGCTGAAGCGCGTTAAAAAGTATGAACCAACTGCTCGGCTTGTCATCGGGGTTGTGCATGATGTGAATATTTTATGTGGTGAAGATGGAGCATAGCCAGACTATATGATTTTGTAGGGATAGCTTTCTTTGCCCTTGTTATTTCGAAAAGACATGATTGCTTTATTAGATACTAGCACGCATGCCCGTGCATTGCAACGTGATAATAAAATTACATGCCTCTAGCTCAATATAAGAATGGATCAAGACCCCCACAAGCCCGTATTCTCTAGTTCAGCATGGCACCCTTTAATTAGAGCTGAACCAGTAGATTCTGTTGTATTGGCATGTTCCCACAATTTCTTTGAATTACAATTAACATGCATATTCTCTTTTTATTGGCATATGGAAGCTATCACCGTTAATAATTTATTGCACACCTTATTCTGAACAAGCTGACTTAGCTCGACATTCCAGATGCGGAGCAGGCCCAGGATGGAATTGATCGAACTCACGACCTTAAAGACCCGACCACATGTTGCTAGCTACTCAAACAAACACGTCCTGCTATGGTCAGCGTGAACATTAAAGAATATAATGCAACGTCCGCTTCAAAAAATTTTATTTATTTTTTAATCTTTTCAGACATTGATTACTATCAACTGCCACATATACTTGGCAACATGAACAATTTTCCAAATTACGAACATTTTTTTGAAAATTCCGTACATTTTCAAAAACACGAACAAAATTTTAAACGGAACAATTGTTGAAATTCACAAACATTTCTTAAAAGCATGAAGATTTTATAAAGTATGATATTTTTTTATTTGTTTACAATTTTGGAAAATGGGAACATATTTTGAACATATAGCAGAAATTTAGAAAATGGGTCTTTTACTGCAAAAAAACATTTTCAACTTTCTCAACATATCACTAAAAGAAGAATATTTTTCAAATTTTTAACATTTTCTAAATCTTCAACAAATTCGTAAAAACACAAATATTTTTTCAAAAAATTGGAATAATTTTTAAAATTCAGAATGACAAAAAAAATTAGAATTGTAAACATTTTTTATAATGAACACAATTTTGGAATTCATAACATGAATTACCGAATATATTTGGTAACATGAATTTTTTTCCAAATTACGAACAATTTTTTTGAAAATTCCATGGATTTTAAGACAAATATAGAACAAAAAATTTTAACGGAACATTTCCGGAAATTCACTTAAATTTTTTAAAACACAAACCTTTACAAAAAAATACGATTATTTTTTAAGTTGTGAACAATTTTTGAAAATGGGAATGTGTTTTGAAAATTCGGAAGAATTTTGAAAAATGTGTTTCTTTAATGCGAAAATTATTTTCAATTTTTGCACATATCGCTAAAACAAAATATTTTTCGAATTTGGAACATTTGTCAAATGATTTCTTGTAAATCTTGCTTTGTTAAAATAAGAACATTTTTTTAGAAAAATGGGAGTATATTTCAAAATTTGAACAATTATTGGCATGACAAAAGAAATCAAAACATTTTTTTAGAATAGGAACACATTTGTTTTAATTCATAACATTTTACAAAATCTTGAATAAAAATTGGAATTGCAAACATTTTTTGAAAATTTTTAATTTCGGAGAAAAAGTGAAAAGTAGATATAGAATGGGAAAAATAAAAAAGAAACAGGAACTACAAAGAGAAAGAAACAGAAAAAGAAAAATTGGAACAAAGCACAAACAGAAATTGGTCGCCGAGTCTTGGGCGCCCTGTGCGTAACTGAACTATTTATGGCACTGTGCGGGAAATATGATTTTTTGTTGCTTCCTGGGCAGGGAAAACTGGGCTGACTTTACTGGGCCATAGCTCGCGCGGCCCACACACGTAATTCTGAAGAAATCATTTTTCCTTTGCTAACAGACGACAAAAAAAGTTTAGTACCAACTCGGATAGGAAAAATCTTTTAATGGTGAACAGATGAAAAAATTGGAGAAACGCACCTTGCTTTATTAGTAGGTATAGATGTGATCAAGATTATGCTAGGTAGCATTGCACATCAAAAATCATCTTTTTTATCATTTACCTACTCAAGGACGTGCAGGAATTAAGCTTGGGGATGCTGATACGGCTCCGTCGTATCTATAATTTTTGATTGTTCCATGCTAATATTCTACAACTTTTATATACTTTTGGCAACTTTTTATATTATTTTTGGGACTAACATATTGATCTAGTGCCCAGTGCCAGTTCCTGTTTGTTGCATGTTTTATGTTTCGCAGAATATCCATATCAAATGGAATCCAAACGGGATAAAATCGGATGGAGAATATTTGGAGAATTCCGGAAGAAAATCCACGCGAGACGGTGCCCGAGGTGGCCACGAGGCAGGGGGCACGCCTGCCCCCTTGGGTGCGCCCCTGACCCTCGTGGGCCACCCGTAAGGCGGTTGATGCCCTTCTTCAGCCGCAAGAAAGCGATTTTTTGGTAGAAATTCACGGCGAAGGTTTCGGTCCAATCGGAGTTACGGATCTCCATATATATACGAAACGGTGAAAGGGCAGCAGGACAAAACGCAGAAACAGAGAGAGACAGAGAGACATATCCAATCACGGAGGGGCTCTTGCCCCTCCCATGCCATAGAGGCCAAGGACCAGAGGGGAAACCCTTCTCCCATCTAGGGAGGAGGTCAAGGAAAAAGAAGACGAAGGCCGCCCTCTCCCCTTCTCTTCTGGTGGCGCTGGAACGCTGCCGTGGCCATCATGATCATCACCGCGATCTACACCAACACCTCCGCCATCTTCACCAACATCTCCATCACCTTCCCCCCTCTATCTACAGCGGTCCACTCTCCCGCAACCTGTTGTACCCTCTACTTGAACATGGTGCTTTATGCTTCATATTATTATCCAATGATGTGTTGCCATCCTATGATGTCTGAGTAAATTTTTTTTGTCCTATCGGTGGTTGATGAATTGCTATGATTGATTTAATTTACTTATGGTTATGTTGTTGTCCTTTGGTGCCCATCATAAGAGCGCGCGTGGAT
This sequence comes from Triticum urartu, assembly GCF_003073215.2. NCBI lineage: Eukaryota > Viridiplantae > Streptophyta > Magnoliopsida > Poales > Poaceae > Triticum > Triticum urartu. Next base: position 42,667,182 of record NC_053027.1, on the reverse strand, counting down.
CACACCATAGGGTTAGTTGTATGTTGATAGGACTATGTATTGGAGGGCAAGAGTGACAGAAGCTTCAACCTAGCATAGAAATTGATGCATACAGGATTGAAGGGGGACCAATATATCTTAGTGCTATGGTTGGGTTTTACCTTAATGAATGTTAGTAGTTGCAGATGCTTGCCAATAGTTCCAATCATAAGTGCATAGAATTCCAAGTCAGGGATGACATGCTAGTAGTGGCCTCTCGCACATAATACTTGCTATCGGTCTAGTAAAGTAGTCAATTGCATAGGGGAAATTTCGCAACTCCTACCACCACTTTTCCACACTCGTTATGTTTACTTTATTGCTTCTTTAGATACAACAGCCCCTACTTTTTATTTATGTAATCTTTATTATACTGCAAACCTATCCAACAACACCTACAAAGTACTTCTAGTTTCATACTTGTTCTAGGTAAAGCGAACATCAAGCGTGCGTAGAGTTGTATCGGTGGTCGATAGAACTTGAGGGAATATTTGTTCTACCGTTAGCTCCTCGTTGGGTTCGACACTCTTACTTATCAAAACTGTTGCGATCCCCTATACTTGTGGGTTATCAGATACCGGCCTGCTTAAAGCCCATAATTTTATTGGGCCAAACAGGCCCAGGATATATTTTGGCCTGTTAACTGCTCGTCCTATTTGGGCCCAACATGGGCCTTAGGAAGTTTCGGCCTGTATTGGCCCATGAATTTTTCGGCTCAACGCTAGCCCAATGTAGGTTTTAGCCTGTTAAAATCCCATGGTATTCTCTGGCCCAGCTGGCCAGAACTTTACTCGTCCTAGTAAAGGTGGGAAACTACTATAGGTTTAGACCTGCTAATGGCCCAAGATGATTATAGGCCCACGTTTTGGACCATATGAGTAACGGGTCGGCCTGAAGACCGACAACACTGAGATCCACTGAACCTTCCGGCATAAATTACAACAAACCGACCAAAGAATAAGCCTAGACTATACAATAAAGAAATTACGGCATATTACATCCACTAGGAATCAAAGTTCGCTACCGGTGATAATAAAGCGCAACATGACTGCGGATTACATACACTGGTGATCAAAGGTCGCCACCAGTGCATATAAACGCACCGACAACAGAATATACAAAATCGAGAGCACTTCAGAAGGCACTACACCAGGCAAGGACGGGCCCCGCAAGCAGCCAAACAAGCTGATGAGACCACAGTTGTGTCAACGATAGATGCTTCATCCCTAGCTGTATGGCACCATTATACGTCTCCAACGTATCTATAATTTTTGATTGCTCAATGCTATATTATCTACTGTTTTGGATATTTATGGGCTTTATTATACACTTCTGTATCATTTTTGGGACTAACCTATTAACCCAGAGCCCAGTGCCAGTTTTTATTTTTACCTTGTTTTAGGGTTTTGAAGAAAAGGAAAATCAAACGGAGTCCAATTGACCTGAAACTTCATGGAACTCATTTTTGGAAGGAAAGAACCCAGAAGACTTGGAGTGCATGTCGGGGGATCTGCGAGGAGGTCACGAGGCAGGGGGGCGCACCCACCCCCCTGGGCGCGCCCTCCACCCTCGTGAGCCCCCCTGACGTACTTCTTCCGCCTATATATCTCCATATACCCTAAAAACATCCGTGAGCAGAATAGATCGGGAGTTCCGCCGCCAGAAGCCTCCGTAGCCACCGAAAGCCAATCTAGACCCGTTCCGGCACCCTGTCGGAGGGGGCAATCCTTTTCCGGTGGCCATCTTCATCATCCCGGTGCTCTCCATGACGACGAGGGAGTAGTTCTCCCTCGGGGCTGAGGGTATGTACCAGTAGCTATGTGTTTGATCTCTCTCTCTCTCTCTCGTGTTCTTGATTTGGCACGATCTTGACGTATCGCGAGATTTGCTATTATAGTTGGATCTTATGTTTCTTCTCTCCCTCTACTCTCTTGTAATTGATTGAGTTTTCCCCTTTGAAGTTATCTTATCGGATTGAGTCTTTAAAGATTTGAGAACACTTGATGTATGTCTTGCCGTGCGTATTTGTGGTGACAATGGGATATCACGTGATTCACTTGATGTATGTTTTGGTGATCAACTTGCGGGTTCTGCCCATGAACCTATGCATAGGGGTTGGCACACGTTTTCATCGTGATTCTCTGGTAGAAGTTTGGGGCACTCTTTGAGGTCCTTTGTGTTGGTTGAATAGATGAATCTGAGATTGTGTGATGCATATCGTATAATCATACCTACGGATACTTGAGGTGACATTGGAGTATCTAGGTGACATTAGGGTTTTGGTTGATTTGTGTCTTAAGGTGTTATTCTAGTACGACTCCAGGGCTGTTTGTGACACCTATAGGAATAGCCCAACGGATTGATTGGAAAGAATAACTTTGAGGTGGTTCCGTACCCTACCATAATATCTTCGTTTGTTCTCCGGTATTAGTGACTTTTGAGTGAGTCTTTGTTGCATGTTGAGGGATAGTTATGTGATCCAATTATGGTATTATTGTTGAGAGGACTTGCACTAGCGAAAGTATGAACCCTAGGCCTTGTTTCAACACATTGCCATACCATTTATGCTCACTTTTATCATTAGTTACCTTGCTGTTTTTATAATTTCAGATTACAAATACCTTTATCTACCATCCATATTGCACTTGTTTCACCATCTCTTCGCCGAACTAGTGCACCTATACAATTTACCATTCTATTGGGTGTGTTGGGGACACAAGAGACTCTTTGTTATTTGGTTGCAGGGTTGCTTGAGAGAGACCATCTTCATCCTACGCCTCCTACGGATTGATAAACCTTAGGTCATCCACTTGAGAGAAATTTGCTACTGTCGTACAAACCTCTGCACTTGGTTGGGTAGTAGACATCAAGATCTTTTCTGGCGCCGTTGCCGGGGAGGTAAGTGCTTGAAGGTATATCTTTAGATCTTGCAATCGAGTCTTTTAGTTCCTTGTTTTATCACTAGTTTAGTTTAGAAAATAAAATTACAAAAAAATGGAATTGAGTTCGTCTCATACGCTTCACCTTTTTAATATCTTCCGTGAGTATGATGGAAAGGAAAATTGTGCTCAAGTGTTAGAAGAAGAAATCTATAAAACGTTTGGCACTAAATATTTGAATGACGAGCATGATTGCAATGTTGTTAGTATGAATTCCTTGAATATCCATTATGCTAATGATATGCAAAGCCACAAGCTTGGGGAAGCTATGTTTGATGAAGATGATATTTTTTGTCCCCCAAGTTTTGATGACCAAATTTATTATGATGAAAGCATGCCTCCTATCTATGATGATTATTGCGATGACATGTATGCTTTAAAGAATAATGATAACCATGAAACTTTTCATCTTGATTTCAATTTTCAATCCCATGATAGTTATTTTGTTGAGTTTGCTCCCACTATTATTCATGAGAAGAAATTTGCTTATGTGGAGAGTAATAAAATTTCTATGCTTATAGATCATGAAAAGAATGCTTTGGGTGCTGGTTATATTGTTGAATTCATTCATGATGCTACTGAAAATTGTTATGAGGGAGGAATATATGCTTGTAGGAATTGAAATAATATCAAGTTTCCTCTCTATGTGCTTAAAGTTTTGAAGTTATGCTTGTTTTGCCCTCCTATGCTAGTTGATTATTGTTCCCACAAGTTGTTTGCTCAAAAAATCCCTATGCATAGGAAGTGGGTTCGACTTAAATGTGCTAGTCATATTCTTTAAGATGCTCTCTTTATGTTACAATTCTTATCTTTTATGTGAGCATCGTTGAAATCATCATGCCTAGCTAGGGGCGTTAAACGATAGCGCTTGTTGGGAGGCAACCCAATATTATTTTTGTTCCTTGCTTTTCTCTCCTATTTAGTAATAAATAATTCATCTATCCTATTCTTATATGTGGTTTTATGCTTTTAATTAGTGTTTGTGCCAAGTTGAACCTTTGGGAAGACTTTGGGAAAGTCTTGTTGATCATGCTGTAAAAAACAGAAACTTTAGCTCTCACGAGAATTAGTGCCATTTTTATTTGGAGAGTGATATTTAGTTAATTATTTTTTCAGATGATTAATAGATAAATTCCTCAGGTCCAGCAATTTATTTGAGAATTTTATGAGTTCCATAAGTATATGTTTGATCCATATTACTACAGACTGTTCTGTTTTTGACAGATTCTGTTTTTCATGTGTTGTTTACTTATTTTGATGAATCTATGGCTAGTAAAATAGTTTATAAACTATAGAGAAGTTGGAATACAGTAGGTTTAACACCAATATAAATAAATAATGAGTTTATTACAGTACCTTGAAGTGGTGATTTATTTTCTTATACTAACGGAGCTTACGAGTTTTCTGTTAAGTTTTGTGTTGTGAAGTTTTCAAGTTTTGGGTAAGGATTCGATGGACTATGGAATAACGAGTGTCAAGAGCCTAAGATTGGGGATGCCCAAGTCACCACAAGGTAATATTCAAGGATAGCCAAGAGCCTAAGCTTGGGGATGCCCCGAAAGGCATCCCCTCTTTCGTCTTCGTTCATCGGTAACTTTACTTGGAGCTATATTTTTATTTACCACATGATATGTGTTTTGCTTGGAGCGTCAATTTATTTTGTTAGTATTTTATTTCTGTTATTTAGAACAATGTTTTGCATCTTTTATTTCGATAAAAGTGGCATTGATAGCCTTTACTATGCCTATGTTACAAGTATACATGTTGCTGTTTGAAAACAGAAAGTTTACCCTGTTACAATAATTCCTTAGAAAAGTAAGAATGTGATAAAATGTTGAAACCTTTTGCATATTAAGCTCTCATAAATTTAATACAGTGGGAATTTTATTTCATAATTTGTGGAGCTAGGGAAGTATGGATGTTGCAGCATTCTTTACAGACTATCCTGTTTAGGCAGATTGCTGTTATGTTTGCATTGTTTGCATATGTTTGCTTCTTTAATGATTCTATTTGAGTATAGGACTATTAAATATGAAGAGGCATTTAGTATGCAATGTTGAATAATAATTGTAGTGATTTTCTACAGTAGAGTATGATAAGGTTTTGGCAATGGTTTATACTAGCTTATCTCACGAGTCCTTGTTGAGTTTTGTGTGGATGAAGCTTTTGAGATTTAGGGAGACCGTGATATGAGAGGAATTAAGGAGACACAAAAGCTCAAGCTTGGGGATGCCCAAGGCACCCCAAGATAATATTTCAAGAAGTCTGAAGCATCTAAGCTTGGGGATGCCCCAGTTGGCATCCCACCTTTGTTCTTCAACAATTATCGGTTAGTTTCGGTTGATCCTAAGTTTTTGCTTCTTCACATGATGTTTGCCATTATTAGAATGTCATTTTATTTTGTTTTACTTGCTGCTTGAATAAAATACCAAGATCTGAAGTTATTAAATGTTAGAGAGTCTTCACATAGTTGCATAATTATTCGACTACTCATTGATCTTCACTTATATCTTTCGAAGTAGTTTGTCGTTTGCTCTAGTGCTTCACTTATATCTTTTAGAGCATGGTGGTAGTTTTATTTTGAAGAAATAGATGAACTCTCATGCTTCACTTAGATTATTTTGGGAGTCTTAAATAGCATGGTAATTTGCTTAAAATCCTAATATGCTAGGTATTCAAGATTAGTAAAATCTTCTTATGAGTGTTTTGAATACTAAGAGAAGTTTGATGCTTGATGATTGTTTTGAGATATGGAGGTAATAATATCAAAGTCGTGCTAGTTAAGTAGTTGTGAAATTGAGAAATGCTTGTGTTGAAGTTTGCAAGTCCCGTAGCATGCACGTATGGTAAACTTTATGCAACAAATTTGAAGCATGAGGTGTTATTTGATTGTCCTCCTTATGAGTGGCGGTCGGGGATGAGCGATGGTCTTTTCCTACCAATCTATCCCCCTAGGAGCATGCGCGTAATACTTTGGTTTTTGATGACTTGTAGATTTTTTCAATTAGTATGTGAGTTCTTTATGACTAATGTTGAGTCCATGGATTATACGCACTCTCACCCTTCTATCCTTGCTAGCCTCTTCGGTACCGTGCATTGCCCTTTCTCACATTGAGAGTTGGTGCAAACTTCGCCGGTGCATCCAAACCCCGTGATATGATACGCTCTTTCACACATATACCTCCTTATATCTTCCTCAAAACAGCCACCATACCTACCTATTATGGCATTTCCATAGCCATTCCGAGATATATTGCCATGCAACTTTCCACCATATCATTCATCATGACACATTCATCATTGTCATATTGCTTTAGCATGATCATGTAGTTGACATAGTATTTGTGGCAAAGCCATAGTTCATAATTATTTCATACATGTCACTCTTGATTCATTGCATATCCCGGTACACCGCCGGAGGCATTCATATAGAGTCATACTTTGTTCTAGTATCGAGTTGTAATCATTGAGTTGTAAATAAATAGAAGTGTGATGATCATCATTCAATAGAGCATTGTCCCAAAAAAAGAGAAAGGCCAAAGAAAAAAAAGAGGCCCAAAAAAATATATAAAAAAATAAATAAATAAAGAAAATAAAAAGGGGCAATGCTACTATCCTTTACCACACTTGTGCTTCAAAGTAGCACCGTAATCTTCATGATAGAGGGTCTCTTGTTTTGTCACTTTCATATACTAGTGGGAACTTTTCATTATAGAACTTGGCTTGTATAATCCAACAATGGGCCTCCTCAAGTGCCCCAGGTCTTCATGAGCAAGCAAGTTGGATGCACACCCACTAGTTTCTTTTGTTGAGCTTTCATACATTTATAGCTCTAGTGCATCCGTTGCATGGCAATCCCTACTCCTTGCATTAACATCAATCGGTGGGCATCTCCATAGCCCATTGATTAGCCTCGTTGATGTGAGACTTTCTCCTTTTTGTCCTCTCCACATAACCCCCTCATTATTCTATTCCACACATAGTGCTATATCCATGGCTCGTGCTCATGTGTTGCATGAAAGTTTATGAGTTTGAGATTACTAAAGTATGAAACAATTGCTTGGATTTTCATCGGGGTTGTGCATGATGAGAGCATTCTTGTGTGACGAAAATGAAATATGACTAAACTATATGATTTTGTAGGGATGAACTTTCTCTGGCCATGTTATTTTGAGAAGAGATAATTGCTTAGTTAGTATGCTTGAAGTATTATCTTTTTTATGTCAATATGAACTTTTTTCTTGAATCTTATGGATCTGAATATTCATACCACAATTAAGAAGAGTCACATTGAAAATTATGCCAAGTAGCACTCCACATCAAAAATTCTGTTTTTATCATTTACCTACTCGAGGACGAGCAGGAATTAAGCTTGGGGATGCTTGATACGTCTCCAACGTATCTAAAATTTTTGATTGCTCCATGCTATATTATCTACTATTTTGGATATTTATGGGCTTTATTATACACTTTTATATCATTTTTGGGACTAACCTATTAACCAAGAGCCCAGTGCCAGTTTCTGTTTTTACCTTGTTTTAGGGGATCTGCGAGGAGGTCACGAGGCAGGGGGGCGCGCCCACCCCTCCTAGGCGCGTCCTCCACCCTCGTGAGCCCCTCGTGGCCCCCCTAACATACTTCTTCCACCTATATATCTTCATATACCCTAAAAACATCCATGAGCAGAATAGATCGGGAGTTCCGCCGCCAGAAGCCTCCGTTGCCACCGAAAGCCAATCTAGACCCATTCCGGCACCCTGTCGGAGGGGGCAATCCTTCTCCGGTGACCATCTTCATCATCCCGGTGCTCTCCATGACGAGGAGGGAGTAGTTCTCCCTCGGGGCTGAGGGTATGTACCAGTAGCTATGTGTTTGATCTCTCTCTCTCTCGTGTTCTTGATTTGGCACGATCTTGATGTATCGCGAGCTTTGCTATTATAGTTGGATCTTATGTTTCTTCTCCCCCTCTACTCTCTTGTAATGGATAGAGTTTTCCCCTTTGAAGTTATCTTATCGGATTGAGTCTTTAAAGATTTGAGAACACTTGATGTATGTCTTGCCGTGCGCATCTGTGGTGACAATGGGATATCACGTGATTCACTTGATGTATGTTTTGGTGATCAACTTGCGGGTTCCGCCCATGAACCTATGCATAGGGGTTGGCACACGTTTTTGTCGTGATTCTCCGGTAGAAGTTTGGGGCACTCTTTGAGGTCCTTTGTGTTGGTTGAATAGATGAATCTGAGATTGTGTGATGCATATCGTATAATCATACCCACGGATACTTGAGGTGACATTGGAGTATCTAGGTGGCATTAGGGTTTTGGTTGATTTGTGTCTTAAGGTGTTATTCTAGTACGAACTCTAGGGCTGTTTGTGACACCTATAGGAATAGCCCAAAGGATTGATTGGAAAGAATAACTTTGAGGTGGTTTCGTACCCTACCATAATCTCTTCGTTTGTTCTCCGCTATTAGTGACTTTGGAGTGACTCTTTGTTGCATGTTGAGGGATATTTATGTGATCCAATTATGATATTATTGTTGAGAGGACTTGCACTAGCGAAAGTATGAACCCTAGGCCTTGTTTCAACGCATTGCAATACCGTTTACGCTCACTTTTATCATTAGTTACCTTGCTATTTTTATAATTTCAAATTACAAATACATTTATCTTCCATACATATTGCACTTGTTTCACCATCTCTTCGCCGAACTAGTGCACCTATACAATTTACCATTGTATTGGGTGTGTTGGGGAAACAAGAGACTCTTTGTTATTTGGTTGCAGGGTTGCTTAAGAGAGACCATCTTCATCCTACACCTCCTACGGATTGATAAACCTTAGGTCATCCACTTGAGGGAAATTTGCTACTGTCCTACAAACCTCTGCACTTGGAGGCCCAACAACGGCTACAAGAAGAAGGTTGTGTAGTAGACATCACAACATAGTGCGCATGGCAGTACCCTGACATCGTCATTATATCTTTGACTTCAAGTCGGAGCTGAGCTGAAGCAAGCCTTTCCACTTTAAGTTGAGACTAAAGAAGTCGAACTGATCGAGGCAGCGACTACACAGAGGTTGTCTCACACCTGCTGGTGAGTAGCTTCAACCCACTGTCTTCATCAAGACAAGACCTTGGGGTCATCTCACTGTCCTCAAGATGGTTTGGCTCACTATCTTCCCTAAAGTTCTGCCTGGCATAAGAGATACGACTACGAAAGAGAAATAAGGAGACACGTAACAGGTTTCACAATTATATAAGCAAATAAATGGATCTGTTCTTCATACGGAACATGTTTTTACAACTACAATTTAAAACTTGTAGTTTTTGCAAACATCCAATCAGATGTAAACAGCCAAGTAAACAGCAGTGGAGGAAATGATGCCTATCCAAATCTATACTATAACAAAGTTTGAAGGCTTGAGAAGGATGAACTTATATTACATGTTAACACGGGCTGGACAAAGCCATTCTCCATGTTGATGGAAGGATAATTCACTAAATTCCCCAAAGAAAATTCTTTATAAGGGTTGCCATTATTCTACATTTTGCAAAGAGTAAATATATATCAAATAATATTGGAAGAAATAGAGGATAACGAAGCTCAGGTGCAGATTGATGATACATAATGAAATAGAAATTAATTAAGTACAGTGTTACAAGGCAAAAGGTACTGACAAGAGGAATGCAGACATCAACGTGTGCAGTGGCATTGGCTTTATTCAACATTTTGGTAAGAGTAAATGTAGATATGATAATTTGGAGAAAGTGGGGAGCAGGGTAGATAAGATACAGAGTAATGCTAGACAATCAACTATCTCGCGATGCAAGTACAGTAATACCACCACCGTCCGTTATTACTTGTCGCTCAAATGGATGTATCTAGCACTATTATGTTCTAAATACATCCAATTGATCAACAATTAATTCGGTACAGAGGGAGTACATGACAACAAGTACTTACATGAGCAATCCAAAACTTCATAACCATTGTGTTAATCCTACATTTATCTAAGAGTAAATATAAATCTTATAATTTCAAGGAAAGGGAGGATAAAGAAGCAAACATTTACAGTGAAGCTACATAATCAAACAGCAATGCGTGTAAGTATGCTGAAAAAGGGCAAGAGGTACTGACAAGAGCAATGCAGAGCCCAGTATTCTCGTGAGATCCTATGATCCTTTGAACAAGGAGATTCATCCGAAATTAGTTTTCATACAAGAGATAAGGTAAGGCACATGCAGAAATTTAGGAGTTCAAATTTTGAATTGATATCATAGACAGTACCTGATGCTGGGCTCTCAGCAGTTCCAATAAGGGTTTGGCCACTGAAGTAGGGGTAAAGTGTGGTATAGTTGGGCCTATGTTTTTGTGTGGTTGCTGATCTATCTGATTTAACAGGTATCACTACCTTTTACAAATACCTAGTTTGTACTCCTTGAGGATCTGCACTCACCCTCTTCCTTTTGGACATTTATTACGAAAGAACAACATTTGACTGGAAAAACATAGTATGACGACACATGGAATAGGTACAGAAAATGGATAGGTATGGAATATACTCATATATGATGCTTAAACTAAGAAGATGTCGTAACAAAGTAGAAGTAATGCAAGAGGTCAGATGCAAAATATGTGCGACCAATACAACCTTGCCAAGTTAGAGCAAGCACCTTGATTGGTGAATAAGATAGGTCATCCTCCACCATGCCAAGTTTGTTAGCTAGTGGATTGTTCCGCAATATTCCTCTCGTGCACCCATTCTCATATTCATTTCGATAATGTTCAATAACTGACATGCATGAAAACATAAAAACAACTAAGATTATCTTTGTAATGCATAAGTGATTCTAATCCAATATTTCCTCTCTGTAAACCACTTTGTGCTACTCTGCAATTCTTCTAAGAGGTGCCATCCATGCTGTAGTTTGGTGTGTGCATTAATATAATGTGTCCTACTACTGAAAATATGAGAGCTCCAGAAGTGAGGATACTTCGCAGATGACAGCTTCAACATATAGTAAACAAGAACAAGTCGACCTGACCTGACGGATTCAAAATATACTAAGGGAGAATAACTCGAGCTGACCAGTCGACCGCAAGAGAAGAGGATCAGTTTAAAGAAGAGCGGAAGAGCAAGCAGATTGAAGATATTACAAGTCTTTCTATACAATGTCGGTTGGCCACCCATGATGAACCAGAGCGCACGGAGAAAAACTATTCCTTCTGGTCTCTCCATATGTGGCTCACATGCATTTTGAAACTAAAGTAGGAACATTTAGCTGACCAATTAAACATCTCTCAGTTTTACTAATATCAGCATAATATCATATTTGAATTTGTACAACTAAGCTTTTTTAGATCGATGGGTGGAGCAGTGCTATTACGACACGAACCAGGTAGGCTGATCGTGGTCAACATAAAATGGGGAAACCGCAAGCATGATGAGTATAGTGTTGACCGTGGCAGTAGGATGGCAGATCTGAAGCTGCAAACCGCACAAAGGGTAGTTAGCAAACGATGTTTGCTTTGAAATAACAACTAAGATTTGGTACGAACAAGAAAGTACAATCAACAAGTGACAAAGAAATGCAGTTCTGATGTCTCTCTATATGTCGTGACATGCATTTGGAAACTCAAGTGGGACCTTTAGCTAACCAATTAAATGTGTCTGTTAACTAATATCAATATCATATCTGGGTAACGCAGTAATTTCAAAAAAATTCCTACGCACACGCAAGATCATGGTGAAGTATAGCAACGAGAGAGGAGAGTGTTGTCTACGTACCCTCGTAGACCGAAAGCGGAAGCGTTAGCACAATGCGGTTGATGTAGTCATACGTCTTCACGGCCCGACCAATCAAGCACCGAAACTATGGCACCTCCGAGTTCTAGCACACGTTCAGCTCGATGAAAATCCCCGTACTCCGATCCAGCAGAATGTCGGGGAAGGGTTCCGTCAGCATGACGGCGTGGTGACGATCTTGATGTTCGACCGTCGCAGGGCTTCGTCTAAGCACCGCTACAATATTATTGAGGATTATGGTGGATGGGGGCACCGCACACGGCTAAGAGATCAATGATCAATTGTTGTGTCTATGGGGTGCCCCCTGCCCCCGTATATAAAGGAGCAAGGGGAGGAGATGCGGCCAGGAAAGGGGCGTGCCAGGAGGAGTCCTACTCCCACCGGGAGTAGGACTCCCCCCTTTCCATGTTGGACTAGGACTTGGGGGGGAGAGAGAAAGAGGGGAAAGGAAAGGGGGGGCGCCACCCCCCTCCTTGTCCAATTCGGACATGGGGGGGGAGGGGCGCGCGGCTGCCCCTTGGCCTCCTCTCTACTTCCTCCACTAGGCCATTAAGGCCCATTAGGTTACCGGGGGTTCCGGTAACCTCCTGGTACTCCGGTAAAATGCCGATTTCACCCGGAACACTTCCGATGTCCAAACATAGGCATCCAATATATCAATCTTTATGTCTCGACCATTTCAAGACTCTCGTGATGTCCGTGATCACATCCCAGACTCCGAACAACCTTAGGTACATCAAAACATATAAACTCATAATGAAACTGTCAGTGTAACGTTAAGCATGCGGACCCTACGGGTTCGAGAACAATGTAGACATGAACGAGACACGTCTCCGGTCAATAACCAATAGCGGAACCTGGATGCTCATATTGGCTCCTACATATTCTACGAAGATCTTTATCAGTCAGACCGCATAACAACATACGTTGTTCCCTTTGTCATCGGTATGTTACTTGCCCGAGATTCGATCGTCGGTCTCTTAATACCTAGTTCAATCTCGTTACCGGCAAGTCTCTTTACTCGTTCTATAATACATCATCCCGCAACTAACTCATTAGCTGCAATGCTTGCAAGGCTTAAGTGATGTGCATTATTGAGAGGGCCCAGAGATACCTCTCCGACAATCGGAGTGACAAATCCTAACACCCATGAAGCCTTGGTGCTGATCATGATTTGCTCGTGGAAGAGTCTTAGTCAGTGGGTCTGCAACATTCAGATCCGTATGTATCTTGCAAATTTCTATGTCTCCCACTTGGACTAAATCCCGAATGGAATTGAAGCGTCTCTTGATGTGCTTGGTTCTCTTGTGAAATCTGGATTCCTTTGCCAAGGCAATTGCACCAGTATTGTCACAAAAGATTTTCATGTCAGGACCCCGATTCCAAGTCACATCGATCTATCCGGTAACACCTCATATCACTTTGCGGCCTCACGCACGATATTCCCACGGGTGTCGCCTTACCATGGCCCGGGACCGTTTGCGCCTTTTGGCTCACGTATATGATAGTGTCACTAGCATCCATATGACAGAGAACCCGGGCCGACATGGCTAGTCATGAACCCAAAACGGCACTAACCTATGGGGATAGGCATACATGAATCACATCGAGCATGTCGGTCACCAGCGTGTGAATTCGGGCTGTAGCACTGGGCTAACAGGACAGCGGGAACCCGGGCTATAGCAGGCTAGGCAAGACTCCGGATATCACCGCGTGACATTTCCCCGAAGGGACAGACACAGGAACAAAGTGAAACACATGCCGGCCAGTCAAGTGTCCCGAGCAGTAGTGCTGGGCTAACAGGACTCCGATGAACCGGGCTGTAGCGGACTACTATGGCTCATGGAAGCACTAGACTACATTTCCCCATAAGAGAGGCTGCCAAGGATAAACAACTAGATTGTGGGATCCCACACATACCAAGCATTTCAATTATACACACAATATGCTTGATATGTGTAAATACAACATGGCATCACAACATAACTCTACAACTCAAGTATTTATTCATTAGGCTCTAAGGAGCGAGATATTACAAACATGGGTCTCATGACCCAACAATCATAGCATACAAATCAAAGCACATGCGGAAGCTTAACATGTCTGAGTACAGACATCTACAAATGAAAAAGGCTAAGAAGCCTGACTATCTACCAGATCCCGCCAAGGGCACAAGATCATAGCTGAGGTATCAAGCTAAACGTCGAAGTCCACACGGAACTACTAGCGAGACTGACGTCTCTCTGCAAAACATAAAATAGGCAAACCTGAGTACAAATGTACCCAACAAGACTTACATCAGAACTATCTACATATGCATCGGTATCAATAAAGGGGGTGGTGGAGTTTAACTGCAGCAAGCCAGTTTGACTCAGTGGCTAACCTGAACTACGACTACAAGCAACTCTTTTGAGGTGGCACACACGAGTCCACATATTTACCATTCAAAACACCACTATGGATCTGCTCCCGTCTCCCTACGAGAAGGCCATCCATAGCACTCACACTTATCTTGCGAGTTTTAGAGTATCCACTTTCACTTGTCTATGAACTGTTATAGGCAACCCAGAAGTCCTTTACCGCGGACACGGCTATTCGAATAGATCATTTATAACCCTGCAGGGGTGTACTTCTTCACTCACGCTCTCGCTACTTACCACCATGTACATGTCGTGTATCTCAGCAACCTTTAAGCGGAAGCCTGGCAAGGGAGTCGGTCATGACCTGACTAACCACACAAGTCTCTTGTCCAGGTTTATCGCCTATTCGGGTTCCATCCGCGAGGAGATCCGGCCGGAGTTTCGCTCACAGCCCCAAACGATGTGTGCAGGGTTCCCGAGACACCAAACGGGCGCCCGGTACACCGTGCCACGGTGTATCTACCGCATCATAGCCCACCCCTAGGGTCAGCGCTACGTATGGCCGCCAACACATATCCTACAAACACCAGAAACTAGTTGCAACTCCTAGATAGAGGACAAGGGCAGTTAATAAGTCGAGAGGGTCCATTGGTTTCGGGCCCAAAGTGTGGTAGTAGCTGTTCATGGATCACAAACACAGAACTCAGTTCCTAAGGACGGTTTCAATGAGACAACCCACCATGTACTCCTACATGGCCTCTCACCACTACCTTTACCAAATCGTGTTCACACACTTAGCTCACACACAGTAGGACATGTTCATCACTGTTCCAATTCATCCCTGATGAATCAGACCTGATTCAACTCTAAGCAGTAGCAGGCATGACAAACAAGCATGAATGAGTAGGCACATCAGGGCTGAGACAACTCCTACTCATGCTAGTGGGTTTCATCTATTTACTGTGGCAATGACAGGTCATGTAGAGGATAAGGGGTTCAACTACCGCAGCAAGTAACAGTTGAATCGTTGTTTTCCTAATGCAGTAAAAGAGAGCAGGAGTGAGAGAGTGGGATTGTATCGGAATGAACAAGGGGGTTTTGCTTGCCTGGCACTTCTGAAGATAGTAATATCTCTTCATCGGTGTCATCGAACTCATTGTCGGAACCACGTTTAATGAGAGGGGACAATACCGGCAAACAAGGAAGAAACACAATCAATGCAATGCAACAATATGATGCATGCTCATGACATGGCGAAAATGAGTGTGTTTTGGCTAATGCAACTTAGAACAGATTGAATCAAGGATTCAAATGCAAACCCAAAATAAGAGGTCATATTAGTGCATTAACTTGTTTCACCTAAACAGCAAGGTTGAAGTGTTCTAACATGCATGAAAACAGCATAAATGGATAGATTGGATTTTTCTGATAATTTTTCATATATAAATTATTTCATTTGGAGTTATACATTAATTTCTTTGATTTTTTGAAGTTTTAACTATTTTCTGGAATTGTTTGAATTATTTTAATCCAGAAAATGTTTAACTGCATCAGCGTTGCCTCACTGTGACGTCAGCGGTCAACGGGGCCGGCCAGAGTCAAACCTGACGCATGGGACCCACCGGTCAGTGGCCCAGTGCCATTAGTGTCACGGACATGTTGGCCAGGTCAACACCCACGTCAGCACAGTCAACTCTGACACGTGGGTCCATCGGGATTAACTTAAGTCTAACTAATTTTGTTAGGGGTTTAAATAATTCAGTGGGGCCCGGCTGTCAGTGGCTTAGAGGCTTAGTTAGCGGGGTGATTAACCTGAAACAGTGGCTATCACCAGCGGCTAATCACCGGCGAGTACACAGATGCGGCGGAGTCGCCCTTCCGGCCAACTCCGGTGATGGATGGATGCGTGGCTGGGCTCTACAGGAAGCTAGAATCATGGTGCGTGCGAAGGTGGCCTCAGGGAGGCCTGAGGTGGACGGTAGCGACGACGGCGGCATCAGCAGCGGCGGCCGGAGCTCGGGCGGTTGCGGGGTTGGTGTTGTGGTGTGCAAACGGCCAGTCCAAAGCACGTGAGTTAATCTACTGCGTGCGGCGAACACATCAGACGCATGCCCGGGAACAAAAGGTCACTGGAGCCACGCCGACGTTGAGCTCAGGCGGCGGCGCGTTTCGGTCATCAAGGGGGCGATGGCTACGGCGATCAAACAGAGCGGGGAAGAGAGGGAAACGGTGGCGGAGCTCACAGCGATCACGAAGAGGGGCTCGGCTTGCTTGAGGATGGCTTGGCGACAGCGAATCGATGTCGGCGGTGACCGGCTCCCGAGGTTGAAGACGGTGGCGATGACGACGCTGCGGAGCATCCCGGCTCACTTGGCGTGGTGAGGAGGAGGAGTGGGTCGAGGCGGAGCTCGTGGACCCGTCGAGGAGGTGAGGCGGTGGCTGTGGCCGCGGCGAACGGCGTCGGTGGCGACGGTGGCGTTCGGCCGTGCGTGTGAGAGAGAGAGACAGAGGAGGGGATGAGGGCGAGGGAGAGTGCGAGAGAGGTCGGGGGCTGCGTGGCGTCGCGAGGGAGGGCCAGAGCGACGAGGGGGCAGCCAGGCAGGATGGAGGTGGCGCGCACGGCGAGCACACGCCCGGCGTCCTCCTGGCTGCAGCTGGAAGAAGACAAGGGAAGGAGGTGGGCTGGGCCAACAGTGCTGGGCCACAGCTGGGCCACCAGGTAAGTTCTCCCTCTTTCTCTTTTAATTTTGTTTTCTGTTATTCTGTAGTCTTTAGGGATTTATTAAAAATACTTAGACAGTTCCAAAAATCAAGAAACTTATCATGGCTACTGTTTATAATATATCCAATAGTAAACATTTTAGTATATGATTATTTGAGCATTTAAAATATTGTATAGCTTTTAAATGCCCAAATGCAAATAGAGTATGAGTTAATTCAGAGCCCAAATATGTCATGGAAAAATGTGCATCACCTTTGGTTACTGTTTACAGCATTTTCCATAAATGATGAACATTTTTGAAAGCCATTTGGATTTACTGAAAATATTTTAGTTGAACCTGGTGACTTCCTTTGATGCTAGGGGTTTCAACATCCCCATTTCAAGTTTCTTTGGGAAATACACATGATCACATGATGAGCAAGCAAATTCAAACAAGAGCTGATCTGAGGCTGTGACAGCTCACCCCCACTAAACAAGAATCTCGTCCCCAGATTCAAGTCGTGAGGTAAGAAGACAGAGGAACACAAGCTAACACAAACTTCACGATCCAGATGTCTTCCTCGAGGGTGTTGACTCATTGCATCACCATGATCTCGACGTCTTGCTTTGAGAACTACATCCAACATGACAACTAGAAGAAAGGAAAAACTCTAGAAAAACCGATCTTCTCGAAGATCGAGCAACTGACAAACAACTCATGGAATGAGACATAGACCACCTATTGATCTGGGACACAAAACACACATCAGGGTGATGGGAAGAGATAGATGTCAAGGGTTCAAATTGGTAGGCAATAATTCCACGCAGTAGTAAGATGGTGCATGGTTCCAAAGTAGCGAGGGGATAATTGCCATGATTCCATAACGGAGCACCATAGGGAATGTGACTCATAGAACTGTTCCCTTAAGTGGCAAAAAGAATTACTTTTGAGACAAAGATCATTGAAACTCTCTATACCAGCCTAAGGCCATTCTCAAACGATCGTCTGGAAGAGTTTTAAGGAGTGGCATACTTAGACTAGGATGGATGATGTGGACTACTTTGTTGAAGACAACGCAATGGATGATTTTTGCTTATCATCGAAAATGGATGGGACCCATGGTAAGTCCTCTTTTGAAGATGATATTGGACAGCAACTACCGAGAAGGGCAGCCTATGGAGTATTGGCACAATGGCGGTGCAAGCTGGGAACAAAATGAAACTGTTGGGAATGTTCCAACCATCATATATGCCTGAGATTCAGATCCGATTGGTGATAGGATACTTCAGACTCAGCCTGTCTAAAGAGAAAGTTTGCAACACAATTCGACGAGATGGCGTTGCGAGATTCTCGAGGAATGAACTAAGATAGCAAGCTCCAAAACATGAGCTAGTTCTGCTACATACAAGTGAACACACTATCCCAGACAAGCATGACCACGTAGTAGTCTTATAATAAAACACTACCGAGTTCAGGTGGGGCACCATCAACGAGGATATTGAAGTCTTGTGCATGAACTAGTATTCCCACAGCAACTCCTTTTCTGTGAACAAATCAATCAGTGGCTTGGTGTGCTAGGGATTCGTATAGAATGAAGGTTGCAAGTCTCCAGACCACAGAATACTTCGCACGTATGCATGACTGACTTGGGATGATTCCGAAGGAAGCGAAACAAACTTACCCAAATTCATGGCAGCAACTTGCTTCAAATGCACGTGAACTAGAGGAAGTCACTTCTTATACCAAACATATGCTTCATGAGCTAGCATGAAGAAATGCTTTCAAAGTTTCCAACACTAGCTTAATGTTCAACATGAATCATGGATAAGATGAAAATATTGTCAATTTGCTCAACAACAGGTCATCCAGATTTCCGTGAAGATGGAATTCCATAATTATATGAACAAGGTGATAGCATTAGTCAGACCCAAAAGATATAACGGTGTATGCTCGAGGAAACAACCACAAGTAAGACAACATTATGAACATCGTTGGTTCTCATTTGACTTGACGATAGCCCACACTCAAATCAAGGTTTGGACAAGACGATAGATTCAACAACCGATCCTGAGGAACAATCGATGAAAATATCATCTTTCTTCAACACACGCACACACACAAGGATATCCCTTTGGAATGAACTGAGCCGGACAAGCTTTCATCTTCCAACTCTCCAAGTTTTTGTTCAGCTTAACCAACTAGCTCAGGGTATGAAACACAGATTCTTGGAGAAGGGGTGGTTTACAAGAAACCAACTTGATCACGAGCTCAACATAACAGTCAGGGGGCAACCTGGTGATACTTCTGAGGAAATATTCAGAAAATCACAAACCACCATATGTTTCTAAGCTCGGGAACAATCTTGCTTTTCAGAGCAAGACGATATGATCAAGAGAGCGAGGGACTAACACAATCCTAACTCATTGATCGAAGAGTACACCGGAAATAAGGACAAGGTAGCACGGTCAATCTCAGAACGATGGTTCAGTAACCAACATGCTAAGGATGAGAATATTGTCCTTTATCTATCAAGCAACGAAGTTGCTAGGAGTATTGATTTCACGCATCACGATTCACTTGTCGGATAACATGGGGACCAAGGAATGAATAATGATGGCAAGAAGTATCACTGTATCAAGAGTTCATAGGATGGTGTGCAATTTCCATGACATTCTTGATATAAAGATGGTAATACTCCAAGGTAGAACAAAATCAAAAGCCGGATTGACATTTGATTTGCGGATTGCAACCGCTTTGACCCAATCCTGGATATGGATGAGGTACTGGAGTCTGTTTCTCCTAGTCATTCTGGATTGACGAACCACAAGAGTAATGGGCATCGATAACACGAGTGCATGACTACTCCTAACTACAAATTGATAGACGAAGGTAAAAAAATAACTAATGAGGGACAACTCAAAGAACATATGATTTTCTGAGTTGTGGATGCGTGGATTAGTATGTCGAGCAAGCTCAACATTTCTTCCGGATAACCCATGCAGAAAGGTAGAACTGGCAGATTCACAATGTAGAATGAAGAACTCATCAAGAGCGCTCTGAGTGTGATCTTTTGATCC
Source organism: Triticum urartu (assembly GCF_003073215.2). NCBI lineage: Eukaryota > Viridiplantae > Streptophyta > Magnoliopsida > Poales > Poaceae > Triticum > Triticum urartu. The sequence goes on along the minus strand of NC_053027.1, from coordinate 42,647,276 downwards.
AACAAACTTATGCCATAAGTGGTTCATGGTATTTGGAAGAAGGAAATACCACGGACCTCGAGGACTAATGCAAAGGTTACTAATAACCTAAAGGAACGAGCAAACACTATCGACATGAAGTAAGTAGGGTGAATCTCGGGTTCAAAAACCCAGGAATAGAATGCCTACTAACTAATGGCATCACGGGATGCTTCGGGATTAATGGCCAGAATCATCACACTGGGAATACAAAGCGTTGCTAGATTACTAGGTGACTCCCTAAGACATCTAGGGTCATAATAATAGCTCCAACATATATGTAGAGGCAATAGAGTACCTCAACTCATCGATTAGTGTGGTTGAACTGGCCCAAAGGGACATCGGGAACGGAAAGAATGGATTTGCAAATGCATCAGACTATGTAGAAACCTGGGATGACTCGGACAGAATAACGACTGTAAATGCTCAAAAATATTTGAGACATCCTGCAAAATGGTGGCATAACCACTCAACAACATCATATCAGGGTTCTGAGGCCATTTAACAACACACTGGAGTAGTAGAAACTGAACTGAGGCTTGAGACCAACAATCCTACGAATCTACGGATTAGTAACACATGATCCTGATAGAAAGATGAGAAGCCTAGTTCTTAATCCCCGTAGAAGAGAAGAGGGTGACTCAGATCAGAAGGCATAAGGTATATGGAGTAAAAAGGGCCATACGTTCCCTTCCACAATCAATTCCCTTACATAACTAAAGCATTTCTAGACACAACTTCGACCAATTTGGCTTGGTAATCCTATAGGCAGTCAGGCTCTGATACCAAAGCTGTCAGACCCCGATTCCAAGTCACATCGATGTAGCCGGTAACACCTCATATCACTTTGTGGCCTCACGCACGGTATTCCCACGGGTGTTGCCTTACCATGGCCCAGGACCGTTTGCGCCTTTTGGCTCACATATATGATAGTGTCGCTAGCATCCATATGATAGAGAAACCGGGCCGACATGGCTAGTCGTGAACCCAAAGCGGCACTAACCTATGGGGACAGGCATACATAAATCACATCGAGCATGCCGGTCTGCAGCGTGTGAATCTGGGCTATAGCACTGGGCTAACAGGACTCCGGGAACCGGGCTGTAGCAGGCTAGGCAGGACTCCGGATATCACCGCGTGACATTTCCCCGAAGGGACAGACACAGGAACGAAGTGAAACACATGCCGGCCAGTCAAGTGTCCTGAGCAGTAGTGCTGGGCTAACAGGACTCTGGTGAACCAGGCTGTAGCGGACTACTATGGCTCATAGAAGCACTAGACTACATTTCCCCATAAGAGAGGCTGCCAAGGATAAACAACAAGATTGTCGGATCCCACACATACCAAGCAATTCAATTATACACACAATATGCTCGATATGTGTAAATACAACATGGCATCACAACATAACTCTACAACTCAAGTATTTATCCATTAGGCTCCGAGGAGCGAGATATTACAAACATGGGTCTCATGACCCAACAATCATAGCATACAGATCAAAGCACATGCAACAAATTGTTTTCTTCTTCAACTAAATTTAACCTCTCGACGATAGGGTCGGTTGGAATTTCCGATTCACATACATCCTACATAAATAAAATCTGTGTCACATTGGTCGGCATAATTTTCATAAACAATAAATGAACCAATAGTTATAAAGATAATATATATACCACATCCGAATCACAGACAGGACGAGGGCCGACGGGGGCGGATACCAAAACCATCGCACTATATAAGATGCAATAATAAAAGTAAGAAAATAATACAAGTATCTATGTAAACATACAAGTAAAATATATTTTTCCTTTCAGAAAGAAGATAAGAACAAGAGGCTCACCACGGTGGTGTCGGCGATGAGCTCGGCGCGGGTGATCGACGGCGGTGAAGACGGGGACGGGGCGTGATGGACCGCTAAACCTAGAAAAATATTGAGGAAAATGGAGCTTGGAGGTCGAGCTTGGAGAGGAGAAAGCTTAAGTAGTGTGGCTCGGGCATTCCATCGAACACCTTGTGTGCATAGGAGGTGAGCTAGAGCACCACCTAGCCCTCCCCCCCTCGGCCAGAAAAACAGAGCAGTGTGCTCTGCTGTTACACGAGGGGGTATATATAGGCACCTCATTGGTCCCGGTTGGTGGCATGAACCGGGACTAAAGGGGAGCCTTTGGTCCCGGTTCAAGCCACCAACCGGGACGAATGGTGGTGGGCCAGGAGCGAGGCCCATTGGTCCCGGTTCGTCCCACCAACCGGGAGCAAAAGGTCCAGACGAACCGGGACCAATGGCCAACGTGGCCCCGCCATCCCCCTGGGCTCACGAACCGGGTCCAATGCCCCCATTGGTCCCGGTTCTGGACTGAACGGGACTAACGGGCTGACCCGGCCTGGACCTTTGCCCCTATTCTACTAGTGTGGATACCCAGGATAACGTTTCTTGAGCTCTTCTGAAGTTGTTTCAGTTATGCTCTTGTTTTGCTGCCGCGTTTATTTGCACTGGTGGCCAATTTTGACGGCCAGTGTATATGATATGCTGCTTTGTTCCCTATATTTGCACTGGTGGCGAACTTTGATGCCCAGTGGATGTAATATGTGTAATAGCCGTGATAGCCTAGCGTTAGTTGCTTGCTTATTTATTTCCTGCTGTCTTGTTTATTTGCTTGCTTGTAGTCATTGCAGTTCTTTTTCCGCGGTTAATTAGTGGCTTCAATAACCTATTTTTTAAAACTAGGACGCAATAACCATGGGCTAATATTTACTATAGTGACACTGGGCCTCCTACGGGCCGTAGAAACAGTAGGCCTTCTACGGGCCGTAGAAACAATGGGCCTTCTACGGGCCGTATCATCAATGGGCCTTATACGGGCTGTATGGTCGATTGGACAAACATGGGCCAATAACAGGCCGCATTATGGTCATAAACGGGCTAGAGTTGGAATCGTCCGTTCATGGGCCGACCGTAATGGGCCATCGTTAATAGGCCGTATTTGATGACGCTATGAAAATGGCCAAACGTATTAATGGACCACAAACGGGCCGACTGTAACCACGGGCTGAATTTGCCCCACAAGCAGAAAATGACAGTAACGGGACGTAAGTAAATGAATGCTGGAAATGAGCCCAAGAATAAATGGGCTCTGCGAAGGCCGAAAGATAACATGGGCTGGAAACGGCCCAACGGAATAGCGGGCCGTTAATTGGTATAAAGTGATACACTGTTCATTACGGGCCAGTTTCACCACGGGCCATTAATGGGTGTAAAGTGATACACTGTTCATTACGGGCCAGTTTCACCATGGGCCATTAATAGGCCAAGAGTTACATAGGGCCTCATATGGGCCGAAAGACGTCATGGGCCATACATGGGCCAGAAGTGAAAACGGGCTGGAATCATATTGGATGGCCCAGATGACGCTACTGGGCCTAATTCGGATAGGGCGTAACGGGCCTTGGGTTAGCGGGCTGTAAATGGGCTATATGCGAACAGACCGTTAACAGGCTTTCCATGGGCCGGCCCTCCACCTTTTGACCAAGTCAAACGGGCCGGCCTTTCACAGGAATGGGCCTCTGTTGGGCCGTGCCACGTGTCGACGTATCATAGGCACATATCTGACCCACTGACGAGCTGACACGTGTTTCGTTCGGCCGATAAGAATTTTAGACGTGGAAATTTCCCATTGGTCGGGGCTGTTAACGGGTTATCGGATCCAAAACCCGACCCGATAGCTTAACGGCGTTCTGTTACGGTGGATGCCACGTGTCGGTCACCCTTGACGAAAGCACTTCTGTGACGCGCGATTTATCGTCATGGAAGTGGACACTTCCGTGATGATAATTTTGGTAATGTCATGGAACACTTCTACGACAGCACAGGTATGACTATCTTGATTCTGTCATAAATTTGTCATGGATGTACATGCATGACAAAAAAAGCGACCTATTGTGACAAACACGTATCATCACGGAAGTGTATTTTTTTAGTGTTGGTTCTTCTCTCTGTGCCAGGGCTCCGGGTGAAGACCTTTGTCCATTGTGGACTCAGCAGCGGCGACGCTCGGCGCCGTTCTCCCTCCCTCTTGAGGGCGTTGTTGTCAAGCTTAGGTGTATTAGGTTGTAGCGTGGCGGTGTGTGTAGATCTTCCAATGTTCTCTGTAGGTAGCGTTGTCGCGTGTGTTCTGTGTGATCTGATTATCCTGGGATCGGCTTTGTACGAGGGCGACCTCACCACCTTGTGTGGTCTTTCTTTGGTTGTTTCTTTATTTATAAAGTGGGGCGAAAGCCTGTTTCGAGAGTTCTCACTGCATTCTGTCATTTCAGAGCAAAGTATTCCTACAGAATACGCCATTTGAAATTTGTTAGTGGGGTTACAGTAGAATTTGTTAGAGGACAAGACATGTCGTGAATTAAGGTGACAGGCTTTGAACTGGGCATAAGGATTATCGCCAGACTTATTTAGAAATTTATTAGAATCTAATGAACATGTGGTGTTCACATTCAATCTGTTGGGTAACTTCCCATTGATGATCATAACAAGATAGTACCAAACGACGACTTTACTACCACAGGCTAATAAGAAGAAACTAACACACCTCTACTCTAGACCTCCATACCACACACTAGGAACCAGGAAGCAACACTAGGATGCGGCGGGCAGGCAGGTTGTCCTCAAAGAGGCCGATGAGGTAGGCATCAGTGGCCTCCTCCAGCGCGGAAACAGCAGAGCTCCGGATAATGGGTAAGTTTCATTAAACTTGTAGCTAATGTCAGTATAGAATAGATAACCTTGGAGCAATAAGAAACGCAATAGGCACTTGAGCTAATGTCCTATAGAGTGTTTGCTAGATACGAATTAGCAGGCAGCAACTCACACTGCTTGCTAAATCCTACTTCTAGTATAAAATCTACAAGCCGAGAGATAATCAATCTCAATAGAAATGCAACAAGCAAGTCATACCAATCTCGGTAGAAACATATCATCGCAAAGAGAGCAGTTGCATTAATTCCAACATATCGGAGCATCTTCCAACTCCAGGTCACACTGATGGGATTCAACATTCATCAGTCACAACTAAGCAAATTAAGACTCCAAATACTGAGTTCGAAACCAGGTAGAAATTCAACAAACACACACATACATGAAATCCGACATCCAAATCCCTCTCTATTGATACAACATGGAAGATAAGGATATGCAAGAAAGTTCACTTCAGAGTTAAGAGTTGTGTTCATGCTGGCTTGGTATCTCCGCGTTGAGCATACAAATGGAAGAAACTACACTTGACAACCCATTTTTTCATCTGAGACACCATAATGTAGTTGGATACATGTGGAGCAAAAAAAATCATTAGTAAACATAATACCCTTTTACTCTCCACATCATCAATCAATACTTCCACCACTACTTTAGTGATAATATGCCGGTAAAAGCAAAAAAAACTGGCATTAGGATGAAATAAGTTTTTTATGGTGAATCTAGTCCTGCCATTTTGCTCATGTGTTTCATAGTATGAAGTATTAAACATCGATAATGGCCAAAACTGAAAAAAATTATACTCCACAACAAGCATACTACCTATAGGTTGGACCGGCCAAATCATATTAGTGGCTGAATAGAAAGTTACATACATATGCAAGTTTGGTGGATAACGAGTGACATGATGAGAAAATGTTTAACCAAACAGCCAAAAACTACAACAATCATCCATAAATCTACAATAACCGAATTGAAAAAGATAAACAGAAGAATAATATTTAATCTAGTGTCAGTTATTAGTTCACTAGGTATCTGTAACGCCCTTGATGCGGCTATATCTCCCACGTGTCGAAGCACGACTTAGAGGCATAACCGCATTGAAAGCAATGTCGCAAGTGAGGTAACCTTCACAGAACCTATGTAATACATAAGGGAAAGAGATACATAGTTGGCTTACAATCGCCACTTCACACAATACATGAATAAAGCATTACATCCAATAGATACAATCAAGGTCCGACTACGGAACCAAAATAAAAGAAGACTACCCCAAAAGCTACACAGATCCCCGATCGACCCCAACTGGGCTCCACTACTGATCAACTGGAAACGGAACAACATAATGAACGAGATCTTCATCGAGCTCCTCCTTGAGCTCGGTTGCATCAACCGCCGAGAATCTATGATCAAGAAGTGATCCTAGAACAACCTACGTCAAGCATAACTCCAACACAGTGTTCACTTGCCGGACCCCGCCGAGAAGAGACCATCACGGTAACACACGCGGTTGATGTATTTTAATTAAGATCAACTTCAGGTTTTCTACAACCGGACATTAACAAATTCCCATCTGCCCATAACCACGGGCACGGCTTTCAAAAGTTCAAATCCCTGCAAGGGTGTCCCAACTTAGCCCATCACAAGCTCTCACGGTCAACGAAGGATATTCCTTCTCCCAAGACAATCCGATCAGACTCGACATCCCGGTTACAAGACATCCTCGACAATGGTAAGACAAGTCTAGCAAGACCGCCCGATGCGCCGACATCCTGATAGGAGCTGCACATATCTCGTTCTAAGGGCAACACCGGATGAGCGCTCCGTACAACTAAAACCAGCCCTCAAGTTTCCCTGAGGTGGCACTGCAAAGGACTCTAGCTCAGACCAACACTTAGACAAGCACTGACCCGGGGGGGGGGGGTTAAAACAAAGATGACCCTCGGGATGCGCGACTCCGAAGGGAAGAAAGGCTAGGTGGAGAATGGTAAATCCAAAGTTGGGGCTTGCTGGAGGAGTTTTATTCAAAGTGAACTGTCAAGGGGTTCCCATTATAACCCAACCTTGTAAGGAACGCAAAATCAAGGAACATAACACCGGTATGATGGAAACTAGGGCGGCAAGAGTGGAACAAAACACTTGGCATAAGGCCGAGCCTTCCACCTTTACCAAGTATATAGATGCATTAATTAAATAAGAGATATTGTGATATCCCAACAATAAACATGTTCCAACAAGGAACAAACTCCATCTTCACCTGCAACTAACAACGCTATAAGAGGGCTGAGCAAAGCGGTAACATAGCCAAACAACGGTTTGCTAGGACAAGGTGGGTTAGAGATTTGACATGGCAATATGGGAGGCATGATATAGCAAGTGGTAGGTATCGCAGCATAGTCATAGCAAAAGAGCAAGCAACTAGCAAGCAAAGATAGAAGTGATTTCGAGGGTATGGTCATCTTGCCTAAGATCCTGCAAGGAAGAAGAACAAGTCCATGAACAAGACAAACGGACGTAGTCGAACGGATCCTCACAAACACGACGTTATCGGAACTAACCCGAAGAAGCAACACCGGAAAGAAGCAAACAACATAGTAAACAACCATCACATAAGCATGGCATGATGGACAACCAAGTATGATGCATGACCAGCTTAATGAAGCATGGCATGGCAAAGTGCACAAACAATCCTACAAATTAAGTGGAGCTCAATATGCCACTCCGTTGCATAATGAAGAAACACCACGACAAGTTATTTCGTTCGAACTTGTTTATGTAACCAACAATATTAAATGTTGATTAACATGGCAAGGGGTGAAGCACAACAAAACTACCTATCTAGGCAAGTTTAAATGAGGCCAGAAACAACGAACAACAATTCCGGAAACTCCTCATGTGCATATTTTAAGGTTTGGTACTGTTCTGCCCTAAACCATATTTTAGAGTAGTTAAACATGCAAAGGGATGCCACCAAGATAATCTATGCATTTTTCTACCCCATTTACATATAAAGTTTAATAAATTTGGAGCTACGGTTATTTAGTTATGAAGTAAATCATTTTAACATGGCAATTAAGCAAATTTAACGAAACAACATATTAAACATTTTTAACATGGATGAAAGTTGCATATTATTAATCTACACATAATTTTAAGCAAGTTTCATATATAAATTATTTTAATCCGGTGCATGGATGATCAGTTATTAAATGCATGAAACTAGGGGGTTTTCTGTTAAATCTGCCGTCTCAGGATTAATAGAAAAAAACGTTCTGCGGAAAAAATATGACCTGGGCAGAATCTGGACGGCCCAAAAGTGCACAGAGACAGGGGCTGCTCACTAGGCCTCATGGGCCGGTCGGTGGAGGACGTTGGGCAGGCCAAATCTGGCTTGGGCCTTGGGAGGCTGTGGTGGCCCAGGCATGTAGGTCAGTGCGGGTGTTGACTCGATCTTGAGCAGCAGTTTGATGCAGGGGGCTGGGACGATGGGTCGCTCTCCTTGTGAAGCAGAAGCAGGGGATGCCGGGGAACGGGTGGATCCGGGAGATGTGTGGGAGGCCGGATCCAACGGTGAGGAGGACTTGGACGGTGTCAGAGACGTCCGGTGGCGGTGGTCGCGACTCCATGGGGATGGTGCCATGGGTTCCTGCACGTTGAAGAGATGGGGAGGTGAGGGGCATCCAGAGGGAGCAAAGAAAAGAGAAAGGAGGGACATGGCAGGGAGCGGGACGACCTGGTGGGAGGCTACTCTGGCGAGCTCCAGCGGCAGCGCGGTCGACGGCTGGAGGGAGGCTTGCGTGCGGAGAGGCGGTGAGGTGACAAGCGGGAGGAGGCGGTTGGCACTCAAACGAGGGGCTCCTAGCTCGAAGATGATAAGCGCGGGGTGCACCTACGCGAGGAGGCTCTGGAGGCGACGAGGTGTTGCGCGAGGGGAGGAGTGCGTGGCCTCGGGCGCCTGGGGCTGCAGGAGGTGGACGAGGGGATTAGGGGAGGCGTTGGTTGGAGGGGAGAGATCGAGAGGATTTTTGGATCGGGGACGCATAAACTGATTGGATGGGGATTGATCCCGAGGTGGGAGATGCAGTGTGGCGGTGGTGGGATGGATCCCTAGGAATTTGGGATTTGGTCTAGGTTAGGCTAATATATATATATAGCGAGTGGGTTTGGTTAGGGGCTATCTCGTCCCTCCGATGAAAATCAGACGGTCAGGAAAAATAGGCTAGGGATGCCAAATAAGAAAACAGTGATGTTTTGTAGATGTTTGGGGATGTTCCGGATCCAACGGTGACGACAGTCCGAGTCGGGTTCGGGATAGCTTTCGGACGCACGCGCGAGGAGAGCTGCGGGCTGACGAGAGAGCTTAGGTTGCCTAGCGGTAGGTAGTGAACTGTGTAGACGGTCTAGAGAGGAAAGAGAGGGAAAGCCCGGCGACTGTTTCCGGAGGCCGAAAACGTCCAACGTTAGACCGGCTATATTGCCGCTATAGTTAACCGTTGGGGCGTCAAATGGACTCCGAACGCGATGAAACTTGGCAGGCGGCCTACCTACTCTAAAATAAGACCGCACGCCAACTTTCAACCCATTCCGAGAACATTTTTCAGCCACTTATACAATAATATTTGTGGCATGCCACGGACGCGTGCAAGTGTGTCTGAGCTCAGAACGGACAATGGACGGAACTGGGGAAACCTGGACGGAGGCAAGTTTTGAAAACATGATGATGCAATGTGGATGATGACATGGAAAGATGCAACACGCAAGCAAAAGACAAGGCAATAACAGCGAATAACTGGAAGACACCTGGCGCAACGGTCTCGGGGCGTTACAACACTCCACCACTACGAGAGGATCTCGTCCCGAGATCTAGAATGGCACCGGAGAGAAACGGAAGAGGAAGAGAAGAGTTAAAACTAAGGTTGCTTCTTTGACAAATGAGTGAAACGATGAACGTTGAGAGGTTGAACCCTTTGAGAAAAGAAAACAACGGAGATGATCGAAATTGAAAACACTCCGTTGGAAAAGGGGAACACGGAACATTCCTAGAGCCTTGTAGGTTGAGAGACATGAGAAAAGGGTTGCAATCGACAAAAAGTCCATGCAAGCACTCCGGTTGAAACGAAAAGTACAAGAAACGATAAGGATCAATTACGACAACACTCCGTTAAAACAATATAGAGAAGGAATAAGAATGATATATTTTGGACAGCACTCCGACTGAAAATGGAAGGAATTAACAAGAACTTGACAAGATGAGAGGATACTTGATGAAATCAACAACGCACTGCCTCCGGAACTATAGAAAGAATGGCACAAGGGGTAAGAAAGATTTCAGGCGGCACTCCGGTTGAGAAGGGAGGCAAAACTTCATAAGATGAGAGAACTTGATCAGATGGCACGACACTCCAGTTAAATGGATAAGCACAAAACGAACATGATCTTGGCAAAATGAGATGATATGACGAAGAGAGCAACATCACCATGCCTCTGGAGCAAATGAATGAAAAACTAGATGGTTGGAAAGAAAAGAAAAGGTTAAATGGATAAGCACAAAAAGAACATGATCTTGGCAAAATGAGATGATATGACGAAGAGTGCAACATCACCATGCCTCTGGAGCAAATGAATGAAAAACTAGATGGTTGGAAAGAAAAGAAAAATGGAGAAGAAGAATGACAACTCTGACAAATAAAATTAAAAGAGCATGCTTACGAAGAAAAGGTTGAACGGAGTTGTTGGATTATTATCAACGAAAGCATAAGCTTGATGTGGGCTAATGGAAGACATCTCGAAATCTTGAGGTGAAATTCTTCCACCAAAGAAAAGCAATAGATTGGAATGATAAGAACAAGGAGGCGAGAAACTTATCTCACTAGGAGGATGAATGAAAAACTTGGATCATTTATAAGCACCATAATTAGCAACAATCCTTAGGGAAGGCTTCAGGTGAAATATAACCCAAGATAACTCCAATGACGAGATTGATGGATTTATAATATCTCAATCTTGATTACTTGTGAATCATGAAACATGAAGGAAAATTATCAAGAATGACATAACACCACCTCAAAAGATAAGGTAAAAAGAATTGCACTCCGGATTGTAAGATGAAGAAAGCTTGAGCTCCTCTGAAAAGCATGTTGATGAACACTTCGAGAAGGAATTAAATCCTTGCTGAACCATCATGTAGAACATTCATGAAGAACTCCGGTAAACAAAAGAATGATCAAACGAAAGGAAAGAGAAGTTGAAAACACAAGGTGAATCCTTGCAAAGATTGGATGAAGCTTTGCGACGAGATAAAGTGGAAACTTGGAATACCGGGAGAAAAGATAAAGCATCTCGAACCGAGAATGTGATATGATGAACCACTCTGGAAAGCAGGGATTGAATTCACTCGATGAAAAAAGAATAAGAATTGCATTATGCTTATCCTTCATCAATTAAATTGATGACAAACAATGGATTTGGCACACTAGTTATTCTCATAGAAAGGATTAAGAGAGATATAGCACAAACTTGACAAGGTCTTCAACGAACCACCGGTATAATTTGAAAGAACGAAAGAATTGATATGATAGCCAAGGAAGAGAGATCTTGAACGAACCACCGTAAAAATTGAAAATGAACGAATAAAAGATGAAGAACCACCAGGAAGAATTAGAGAATGAAAGAATATACTTGAGAGAATTTAGATACAAGTGAAAAAAGAGATCCCGAGCTGATTAGAGAAATTTGAATGATGCACTGGTAAGATTTAGAGAATGAGAGCTGAAGCTGAGGATGACTAATTATGAGATGATGGCCTCCGGAGAATCAAACTGAAAAGAATCCTGAATTGCACCGGATGGGTGAAAAGAATTTGATGATCGAAAACAATTATGAGAGGATGGCCTCGAACTAGAACCACGAATCTCTGAGAGAACGGATAAGACATGGAGGTAAAACCCTTCTTCGGTCTTCAAATGCAGAGAATGATGATGAGAAACACCACCATGAATTGTTGAGATACTCCGGGATGACGAATAGAAAGGTTGAGCCAACGGTGAAAATAACTTGAAGGATCCTAGAGAAGGCATTTGACTGATGATAATTCATTCTTATGTCAAACTTTGAAATTAATTTGAGAAGCTCCAGAAATAAGAAGAGTCAGGTAAGATCTTGGAAAAAGACTTGTGGGTTAGGGCCCACTGAAAAGATACACCGTTGAAATGATTACTTGAAAAGGAGAATGCACCGGTTGAATTAAATGGTTTGAATAACATAACATTCTCGAAAGATCTTGAATGAATGAGAATAAACACTAGCATCTTCTGAGATATCTTCAGTACTCCAGAACAAATTAATAGCGAGAGGTGAATGATTAAGAATTGCACCGGCATGAGAAAGCATTGAAATGAGGAAAAGATATGATTGACAAGGCTTGACTAGAATCCACCGGAGAAGAAAAGAACGAAGAATGATGAACTTGAAGCTCCGTTAGCATCTTCCTGAGAATCACCGGATAAGAACATTGAAAGATAGGAGTAAAGAGGCTTCACATCCATAAGATGGATACTTGATAAAGAATTCCGAGTCCTTGAAGAAACAAGGGTGGGCGGGTGGGAAAACAAAGGCAACTTGGATGGATGAAATGAACACCGTTGAGAAAGCTGAGATTGAATCTTGCGGATGTTGAAAATGAACGGATTCGCTTGAAGAGAAAACACACCGGTTGAAAAGGATTGACATGACAATCTCGATTATCATGAAGGATTGGTATTCACATAGAAATATGAGAACACCGCTTAGGAAAGGTATGGAATCAACATTTTACTTCGAAGCAACTCGAATACCACAACTGAAAAGAAAACAAAGGATTGGCTTGCAGAATAAGCCGGAACAAACATATGATAGAGATTTCGTCCAAAGTTTTTGTGGTGGGGCCTACACGGGCTCGATCGTACAGCACCACCATGTACAAGGCAGTGCACATGACATACGAAGCGTCTCCGAGTCAGCATAGCGAAGGACTCTTTAAGACACAACGAGACCACTGTAAAACCAACCGTGGATAGGCGGACCACTAGACGTCGAACCCCAATTTCATATCATACATCTGTCGGAAACATATCCTAAGAGCTACTTGAATTCCCACTTATAAACTCCTGGAACTTCCCGGTTATGCAATCAGGTGTTGGGGATACAGGGGAAGCATAATATCTCACCCAAACTAGCAAATCCTACATCCAGCTGTATCCATCCTTCAACACATAACCAAGAAACCTTTGGAAATCGTTTACCTCAACCTTCGAAAAGCATCTGTTATACGAGTTATGGCAATACTCCCAAACTCCCGCCCCAGTACTGGGTGCTGTCGAGGTTATCTCACCAACAACTGCACAAAAGAGATTTTCGATGTCAGCGAAAACTCAGGTATTCCAGAACTGCAACGATAAAATTATGACGACAACACCTCGAAGCTCAACTCCCCAGGACACTGCCACAACCCCTAAATGTCAGGAGGCACCAAGAACAATGTTCTCATCATAAAACCATCAGAACAATTCCAAGATACCTGCGTGACCCTAAAAAAAATTAGTGAAATTTGAGAAGGGAAGAGTCAAAACTCTACGTCAGGATGCCCCACCGGAGCGGCGAAGGGACTGAGGAGTAAAAAGAATCCTACTCTCCGATATATAATCCTAAATGACTCAAAACATTTTTCTAGACTCAACAACGCCAGCGATTCGACCAAGCAGGGGGATCCTAAGTCGGGGAAGGCTCTGATTACCAACTTGTAACGCCCTCGATGCGGCTATATCTCCCACGTGTCGAAGCACGACTTAGAGGCATAACCGCATTGAAAGCAATGTCGCAAGTGAGGTAATCTTCACACAACCCATTTAATACATAAGGGAAAGAGATACATAGTTGGCTTACAATCGCCACTTCACACAATACATGAATAAAGCATTACATCCAACAGATACAATCAAGGTCCGACTACGGAACCAAAATAAAAGAAGACTACCCCAAAAGCTACACAGATCCCCGATCGACCCCAACTGGGCTCCACTACTGATCAACTGGAAACGGAACAACATAATGAACGAGATCTTCATCGAGCTCCTCCTTGAGCTCGGTTGCGTCAACTGCACGGTATCATCGGCACCTGCAAACTGGTTTTGGAAGTATCCGTGAGTCACGGGGACTCAGCAATCTCACACCCTAGCGATCAAGACTATTTAAGCTTATAGGAAGGGTAAAGGTATGAAGTGGAGCTGCAGCAAGCGACTAGCATATATGGTGGCTAACTTACGCAAAAGAGAGCGAGAAGAGAAGGCAAAGCACGGTCGAGAATCTATGATCAAGAAGTGATCCTAGAACAACCTACGTCAAGCATAACTCCAACACCGTGTTCAATTCCTGGACCCCGCCGAGAAGAGACCGTCATGGTAACACACGCGGTTGATGTATTTTAATTAAGATCAACTTCAAGTTTTCTACAACCGGACATTAACAAATTCCCATCTGCCCATAACCGCGGGCACGGCTTTCAAAAGTTCAAATCCCTACAGGGGTGTCCCAACTTAGCCCATCACAAGCTCTCACGGTCAACGAAGGATATTCCTTCTCCCAAGACAATCCGATCAGACTCGGCATCCCGGTTACAAGACATCCTCGACAATTGTAAAACAAGTCCAGCAAGACCGCCCGATGCGCCGACATCCTCATAGGAGCTGCACATATCTCGTTCTCAGGGCAACACCGGATGAGCGCTCCGTACAACTAAAACCAGCCCTCAAGTTTCCCCGAGGTGGCGTGCAAAGGACTCTAGTTCGGACCAACACTTAGACAAGCACTGGCCTGGGGGGGGGGTTAAAATAAAGATGACCCTCGGGATGTGTGACTCCCAAGGGAAAAAAAAGGCAAAGTGGCGAATGGTAAATACAAAGTTGGGCCTTGCTGGAGGAGTTTTATTCAAAGAGAACTATCAAGGGGTTCCCATTATAACCCAACCGCGTAAGGAACGCAAAATCAAGGAACATAACACCGGTATGACGGAAACTAGGGCGGCAAGAGTGGAACAAAACACCAGGCATAAGGCCGAGCCTTCCACCCTTTACCAAGTATATAGATGCATTAATTAAATAAGAGATATTGTGATATCCCAACAATAAACATGTTCCAACAAGGAACAAACTCCATCTTCACCTGCAACTAACAACGCTATAAGAGGGGCTGAGCAAAGAGGTAACATAGCCAAACAACGGTTTGCTAGGACAAGGTGGGTTAGAGGTTTGACATAGCAAGTGGTAGGTATCGCAGCATAGGCATAGCAAAAGAGCGAGCAACTAGCAAGCAAAGCTAGAAGTGATTTCAAGGGTATGGTCATCTTGCCTGAGATCCCGCAAGGAAGAAGAACGAGTCCATGAAGAAGACAAACGGACGTAGTCGAACGGATCCTCACAAACACGACGTTATCGGAACTAATCCGAAGAAGCAACACCGGAAATAAGCAAACAACATAGTAAACAACCGTCATAAGCATGGCATGATGCACAACCAAGTATGATGCATGACCGGTTTAATGAAGCATGTCATGGCAAAGTGCACAAACAATGCTACAAATTAAGTGGAGCTCAATATGCCACTCCGTTGCATATTGACGAAACACCACGACAAGTTATTTAGTTCAAACTCGTTTATGTAACCAACAATATTAAATGTTGATTAACATGTCAAGGGGTGAAGCACAACAAAACTACCTATCTAGGCAAGTTTAAATGAGGCCGGAAACAACGAACAACAATTCCGGAAACTCCTCATGTGCATATTTTAAGGTTTCATACTGTTCTGCCCTAAACCATATTTTAGAGTTGTTAAACATGCAAAGTGATGCCACCAAGATAATCTATGCATTTTTCTACCCCATTTACATATAAAGTGTATTAAATTTTGAGCTACGGTTATTTAGTTACGAAATAAATCATTTTAACATGGCAATTAAGCAAATTTAACCAAACAGCATATTAAACATTTTTAACATGGATGAAAGTTGCATATTATTAATCTACACATAATTTTAAGCAAGTTTCATATATAAATTATTTTAATCCGGTGCACGGATGATGAGTTATTAAATGCATGAAACTAGGCGGGTTTTCTGTAAAATCTGCCGTCTCAGGATTAATAGAAAAAAACGTTCTGCGGAAAAAAAATATGTCCTGGGCCGAATCTGGCCGGCCCAAAAGTGCACAGAGACAGGGGCTGCTCACTAGGCCTCATGGGCCGGTTGGTGGAGGAGGTTGGGCAGGCCAAATCTGGCTTCGGCCTTGGGAGGCTGCGGTGGCAGAGGCGGGCAGGTCAGCGCGGGCGTTGACTCGATCTTGAGCAGCAGTGTGATGCAGGGGGCTGGGACGATGCGTCGCTCTCCTTGCGAAGCAGAAGCAGGGGATGCCGGGGAACGGGTGGATCCGGGAGATGTGTGGGAGGCCGGATCCAACGGTGAGGAGGACTTGGACGACATCAGAGACGTCCGGTGGCGGTGGTCGCGACTCCATGGGGATGGTGCCATGGGTTCCTGCAGGTTGAAGAGATGGGGAGGTGAGGGGCATCCAGAGGGAGCAGAGAAAAGAGGAAGGAGGGACATGGCAGGGAGCGGGACGACCTGGCGGGAGGCTGCACTGGCGAGCTCCAGCGGCAACGCGGTGACGGCCGGAGGGAGGCGTGCGTGCGGAGAGGCGGTGAGGTGACGAGCGAGAGGAGGCGGTTGGCACTCGAATGAGGGGCTCCTAGCTCGAAGACGACAAGCGCGGGGTGCACCTACGCGAGGAGGCTCTGGATGCGATGAGGTGTTGCGCGAGGGGAGGAGTGCGTGGCCTCGGGCGCCTGGGGCTGCAGGAGGTGGACGAGGGGATCAGGGGAGGTGCTGGTTGGAGGGGAGAGATCGAGAGGATATTTGGATCGGGGACGCACAAACTGATTGGATGGGGATTGATCCCGAGGTGGGAGATGTAGTGTGGCGGCGGTGGGATGGATCCCTAGGAATTAGGGATTGGTCTAGGTTAGGCTAATATATATAGCGAGTGGGTTTGGTTAGGGGCTATCTCGTCCCTCCGATGAAAATCATATGGTCGGGAAAAATAGGCTAGGGAGGCCAAATAAGAAAATGGTGATGTTTTGTAGATGTTTGGGGATGTTCCAGATCCAACGGTGACGACAGTCCGAGTCGGGTTCGGGACAGCTTTCGGACGCGCGCGCGAGGAGAGCCGCGGGCTGACGAGAGAGCTTAGGTTGCCTGGCGGTAGGTAGTGAAATGTGTAGACGGTCTAGAGAGGAAAGAGAGGGAAAGCCCGGCGACTGTTTCCGGAGACCGAAAACGTGCGATGTTAGACCGGCTATATTGCCGCTATAGTTATCCGTTGGGGTGTCAAACGGACTCCGAACGCGATGAAACTTGGCAGGCGGTCTACCTACTCTAAAATAAGACCGCACGTCAACTTTCAACCCATTCCGAGAACATTTTTCGGCCACTTATACAATAATATTTCGGGCGTGCCGCGGGCGCGTGCAACTGTGTCTGAGCTCAGAACGGACAATGGACGGAACTGGGGAAACCCGGACGGAGGCAAGTTTTGAAAACATGATGATGCAATGCGGATGATGACATGGCAAGATGCAACACGCAAGCAAAAGACAAGGCAACAACAGCGAATAACTGGAAAACACCTGGCGCAACCGTCGCGGGGCATTACAGTATCATAATGATCCAAATAAGAAGCAATGTAAAATGGCAAACCTAGAAGTTCGCTGAAAAAAAGGAAATTTGAAACCTGATGCACAAGTATTGTCAGTTATCAATCACTTAATGTATATTAAAATCACACTAGGACACAATAGACCCATGGCCACAGAAAACAGAAGTCAAAGGCAACGCAGCAATGAGTCAAAATAAAGCAGAAATATATCCTAGCATGAAATCATTCTCAGCTCTGAGAAGGCACTATCATATGCACACATAGAAAATGAGGAGAGGTCCTAAGTCACCAATCACTAGAGGGGCTAGAGGGAGAAGAGCCCACCCAGTACCAGCAGAAACTTGGAATATCAACAATTAAATGTCATCAGGAAGAGAATGAAGGGCTGCTGAGGCAGGAATGAGAAAGCTGAGCTTGGAGAAAAGATTAAATATTTAGCCTGACAAAGCATGATAAATAGACAGTTACATACATATGCAAGTTTCGTGGATAACGAGTGACATGGTGAGAAAACCTTTAACCAAACAGCCTAAAACCACAAACAATAATCCATAAATCTACAATAACCGAAGTGAAAAAGATAAACAGCAGAATAATATTTAATATAGTGTCAGTTATTAGTTCACTAGGTATCATAATGATCCGAATAAGAAGCAATGTAAAATGGCAAGCCTAGAAGTCCGCTGAAAAAAAGGAAATTTGAAACCTGATGCACAAGTATTGTGAGTTATCAATCACTTATGTATATTAAAATCACACTAGGACACAATAGACCCATGGCCACAGAAAACGGAAGTCAAAGGCAACGCAGCAATGAGTGAAAATAAAACAGAAATATATCCTAGCGTGAAAGCATTCTCAGCTCTGAGAAGGCACTATCATATGCACATATAGAAAATGAGGAGAAGTCCTAAGGGCATCTCCAGCCGCGCCCCAGGAAGGCCTCCCCAGGAGATTTTTTCACGCCGGCGCCAAAAAAACGGCCCAGTCGCGCCCCAGGAGCCCGATTTTCGCCGGCCTGGGCCGAAAACAGCGCCGGCGGACCCAGGCCGAACCCGGCGCGCTGGGGGGCGCCCGGGGGCGCCGGGGTGAACTGTTTTGGCGCGAAACAGCCGCGGGCCCGCCGCGTCAGCGACACAGCGCCTCGTCTTCCCCCAACGGCCTCGGTTCCTGCGAGGAATCTATGCCAAGGCTGCCGCCGGTCAGCCTTACCATTGATTCCTCACGAGCGGCGCGTCACGGGATGGCGCGCCGATGCCTCCCCTCCCTCGCACGCATAAACACGGGTGCGGCGCGGCTATATAGCAGGTGGCCTGCACTCGACTGTGCCCACACCAGCCCCGCCCCTCGCCGCCGCCCAGCTCCTCCCTCTCCCTACCTCTCCCGAGCGTCGCCGCCCAGCCACTCCCTCTATCTCACTACCTCTCCCGAGTCCGTCGCCATGGCGGAACGCTACCCCGGAGACGAGGAGGCGGCTAACGGCTTCGGCCGCCGTTCGCTCCGTGAACAGGAGTCCTGACTCCTGTTCTAGGCGAACATCCCGGCGCCACCGGACATGCGCGCTGGGCCGACGGGGTGGAGGCTCAGCACCGGGGGAGTGCCCATTCCCCCGTTGCCCGACGCCGTGGCGAAGCCGAGGTACTTCGTCGAGGAAGTCGAGGTCGTGCGCGCCTCCCTCACCGACGCCCAACTCTCCCTCCCCCAGTACGCCGCCGACAACCACGCGGCTTGGGCGGCGTATTTCGAGCGCCGCCAGCAGCAGCGCTTGGCGTCCATCAACGGCGCGCCGGTGGTTGGCGGCCGGCAGAACATCGAGGGGCGCCACCTGTGGTGGGGCGTCCCCGGCCGCACACTCGAGGGCGTGCTGACGTACCTCGAGGGCGGCAACGACCCGCCGTTGGCGTATCCAGCGAGGGCGGCCACCCCGGCGCAGCACCGACGCGCCGGGCCATGGGCGCCAAGGAGGTTCGGGTCCTCCTCCTCTTCTTCCTCCTCCCGATCTTCATCGCACTCCTCCGGCACTCCGGCCCTGCTCGGCGTCAAGGCCGAGCCCGCGGCGGAGACGCTGCTAGGCCGGCGCACCCGCAGCGCCGGCATCGTCATCAACGAGGGCGGCCGGCGCGCCTCCTCGTCGGCTCCTCCTCCGCGCTTCGTCAAGCCAAAGACGGAGCCGGGGCTCGCGCCGGTGAAGAAGGAGCCGGCCGCGCCGGTGACGACGGAGCTCGACGACGACGACGTGGCCCTGGAATGGGCGCGCAGGGACTCCATAGAGATGGAGAAGGAGCGCCTGGAGAAGGCAAAGGAGCGCCAGCGCGCCGCCCTGCTTCGCTTCGCGGAACGTCGACGCGGCCACAACGAAGGCGGAGTCGTCCTCATCTGCGACGACGACGACGATGCGCCGCCACCAGTCCGCCATGGCGACGCCGGGCAGGGGTCCAGCAAGGGCGCCCGCGTCAAGGAGGAGAAGGCCGACGACGACGATGGCGGCGACGGCGGCGACTTCAGCCAGTTTTTCCTTTAGATTAGTTTATGTATATGTGCTATGTAATGAAAATCCGCGAACTTCGCCGAAATGTGCCGAAATTTATCATGTTTGGCCGAAATTTATCGTGTTTGGCCGAATTTTATCGTGTTTAAGCCGAACTTCTTTTATTTTAAAACGTGCCTGGGGGCGGCCCTGGGGCCGGCGGCTGGGGACCAACTCTCCCCCAGGCCCATTTTTGCGCCAGCTCACTCCCAGGCGGCGATTTTAGGCGCCCCCTGGGGGGCCAACGGCTGGAGATGCCCTAAGTCACCAATCACTAGAGGGGCTAGAGGGAGAAGAGCCCACCCAGTACCAGCAGAAACTTGGAAGATCAACAATTAAAAGTCATCCCCCACAAAAAAAAACAATTAAAAGTCATCAGGAAGAGACCGAAGGGCTGATGAGGAAGGAATGAGAAAGCTGAGCTTGGAGAAAAGATTAAATATTTAGCCTGACAAAGCATGATAAATAGATAGTTACATACATATGCAAGTTTGGTGGATAACGAGTGACATGATGAGAAAACCTTTAACCAAACAGCCTAAAACTACAACAGTAATCCATAAATCTACAATAACCGATGTGAAAAAGATAAACAGCAGAATAATATTTAATCTAGTGTCACTTATTAGTTCACTAGGTATCATAATGATCCAAATAAGAAGTAATGTAAAATGGCAAACCTAGAAGTCCGCTGAAAAAAAAGGAAATTTGAAACCTGATGCACATGTATTGTCAGTTATCAATCACTTATGTACATTAAAATCACACTAGGACACAATAGACCCATGGCCACAGAAAACAGAAGTCAAAGGCAACGCAGCAATGAGTTAGGATAAAACAGAAATATATCCTAGCATGAAAGCATTCCCGTCTCCGAGAAGGCACTATCATATGCACACATAGAAAATGAGGAGAGGTCCTTAGTCACGAATCACTAGAGGGGCTAGAGGGACAAGAGCCAACCCAGTAACAGCAGAAACTTGGAAGATCAACAATTAAATGTCATCCGGAAGAGAATGGAGGGCTGATGAGGAAGGAATGAGAAAGCTGAGCTTGGAGAAAAGATTAAATATTTAGCCTGACAAAGCATGACAGAAGGTGGCCAGGTGGGAAGAGTTGAGCAAAGAGTTGTAGAGAAAATCTTAAAAGAGTCCTCACTTGCAAATTTGTACTTGAGAAATGACGGTAAAGAATCAAAGCGATTCGTTTTGTAAGAATAGTTTAGATAGCTCAACATACAGAAGATAAGTTTACCTATTCAACCGGTACATCACATAGCATATCTGACCGGAGGATCATCTTATGTATTATGCAAAAGATCAGCTCCATCATGTCCACCACCAATGCTTGTTTCTGCAAGCATAATAAGTAGAACAACCAATGGCTTTCCAATGCAAAGCCAAATAGATATGAGGAAGCATTAACAAAATATTTAGATAAATAATTGTTTTTCAAAAAAGGAATCAATCTTGATACAACATTAGGAATACATAAATAAAAGCACATCTACTTTCAAACTTAATGAACATTCCAAAAATAATATAAGCTGGTCAGAAGAGACAAGGGTATCCATAATTTTTCAGATCATTTGATGCCATATTTGGAAAAAAAATTTATATAATCAAACTAATAAATTCTATAAACACATTTAAGTCAACAAAATCCAAGCAACAGAAGTTATCGAGATTATTAAGATTTGGATTACCTTAAAAAACTTAGCCTAAAAAAGATCATACTAATAAATCCTAGGAACATAAGTGATTGGGACTATTCAGATTTAGATTATCTTCAAATAAATTTAGCCCGCAAAATGAAATGAACTCATCCTATTACTTTTGCCTGTTACAAATGCACTTGCTACTAGCCCGCAATAGGATTCTCCTAAAAGTGATAAATGGAACAATTGTCTAGTAAAACAATTTTGGTTTTATCGATTTGTTTTTAATAGCAAGATCAGCAGAGATATTAATATTGAATGGAAGGAAGCGAACTAGCTTTCAGCTTCCAATGTCCACATCGAGCTACCTATTTGATATTTCAGTTGGTACAAGCTAGTTTTAGTGTAGTTGTCTTCAACTTCCAACTGGTATATTACCTTATCTGGAGGAAAAACTGCAGCTATCTTATACTTCCTCCGTCCCATAATATAAGAAAGTTTTTGATGATGAGGCGCGAACTAGTGAGACAAGGTAATGCAAAAGTGTTGGCGCCTAATCATTTGCAGTGTTCAATGAAGCAACGATGAACTATAGTGGCAGCAAACACTTTGGATCAAGCAAGAAGAAAGAAACCGAAGCTGATACCCAGATTGATTAGATCAATCTTGACACTAGCAACTCACCGTTGACCTCTCAGGAAAGTAAGAAGCAAAGGATTTTGTGCCACCCAACCATTGTGGCATTTTCTTCTTTTCTACTGAATTCGAAATTCAACTCCTTACATGGCCAAAGCCATCCCATGAGGCCATGATATAGCGTAGCGCACACCCTGCCAACTTGATTTCCATGCCTTGTCCACGCAATAACATGGGAGATCTACTAGAAATCAAAATCCTTAAATTATTGGACTCTCGTCGTCTAAAAACAAGCTAGTCATAACTTAACTAATCAATGATCTATGAATGCTTATCATATAAATCCTTCAACAACCAATTAACACTCATCGAACAAAAAAAGGCGATCCAGCAATTGATCACCTAGATCCTGCAGCAACCAACTAGGACTCATCAAGCTAAAAAAAGGTTATAAGGTCAGGTGTGTGTCCCGAAACAGGCTCAGACTCTCCTACGGATGGCACTTCTCCTCTTCCTGCAGGAAGAACTAAAATCTCGATTGGAATTGTACCTACCAAAAAAGTCTGAGTCGTTTCTCCTTCAGCTTAAGTACGAGTAAACATGCTATTTTTCACTGGTTTTGAACAAAACAATTTGGCAACTGTCGCTGGCAAATATCCTGACCTGACTAGTAGGTATCCGTTCCATTGTTTTTCTTTGCAAAAAAAGAAAAGAAAAGGTATCTATTGTTTTTTTCTTGAATGCTCACCCAAATGTGCGTTGCTGTGCATTAGAATGAAATGTCAAGACGACGCAAAAATGCAAGAGGCTGAAACTCAGAAAAACAAAACTGAAGAGAAGAAGAGAAATCTAAAGCAACACTGTACAAGGGCTGCGCGCTAGCAGACTTAGAGCTTTGACTTGTTTTACTGTATCGATGTTTCATATCTTATAATAAAGTGATAAAGAAAATTTGCTAGGTGTGACTTGAACCACACAAATCACAGAAATGAGCCGCAACAAAAGGTAAAGTAAATTGGATACCACTGGTAGACACCATTAACAAAATCCATTGTTTTATTGTATGGATTTTTTTTACATTTAATCCGGAGTG
Organism: Triticum urartu; assembly: GCF_003073215.2. Lineage (NCBI taxonomy): Eukaryota > Viridiplantae > Streptophyta > Magnoliopsida > Poales > Poaceae > Triticum > Triticum urartu. Next base: position 42,623,858 of record NC_053027.1, on the reverse strand, counting down.
CGATGATTAAGAAGGAAAAGTGGGCCTCCCTTTCTCACACACGGATCGTGTGACATGTGTGTAGGAGGAAGAAAAAGGAACGATGGTTTTGTACGGGAGGGGACTCAGTGCGAGCCGGCCGGTTTCAAAATGGGAATGGTATAAGTGGGGCTAGTTTCGTTCATACAGCGTTAATAACCCTCATGCGCGCTTCTTTCCGGCAAATCGGTTGGGGGGGGGGGGGTTCCGCGCATCCTTTGAAATACGGAGGGAATACTACTTCCAAGGTCATAATTATTACATAGAAGGCCACCATTCAAGCAGAACCCAAGAATTGCAAAGCACATCATCGCAATATGTTGAAGATGCCATCAAGTAGCAAAAGAAAGAAGTACTGTTATGAGACTACTTCAAATTGCTAACTTAATATGGAAGCTTATGAACAGTATTCCCACCAACCAATTATCAAAAACTAGCTTTCTTCTTTTTATGGTGTGAAGCTAGATATGGCGTACCAGCAGCGTAGACGCTTTCAAACGCATGACAACAGGACACCGCCGCCTTGGGTCTGGCAAGCTTCTTGAACTGCAGTCAGTCGAGTTGGATCATAAAGAAGCCACTTAGTATATCCATGCACTGCTAGGCAAAACCTTACCAGTAGCGCTGGTTTTTGAGTTACCAGTAGCGCGGGCGCCAGCGCTACTGCTACAACGCTACATCTATTTTTTAGCAGTAGCGCTTATTTAGACCAGCGCTACTGGTAAGTTCAGATACTAGTAATACGGCACTGGAAAGCGCTACTGGTAAATGAGCGCTACTTGTAATATTTTGGCCTGCGCCACTGCTAAAATTTATGTTTTTTCCTATTTTGGTGTTGTACATGTTTAAACAGATATAAATCTTTTATACAATGACAACTCATCATGAACTAGTCTGTTCAAAAAGCATATTCATTACCACTTGTCATCACCACCAAACAATGTTCGTCAATGAGACATCATATAACAAGTTGGTCACTAGTCATAATCACGACTCCTCCTCATCATCATCAACTCTAACACATTGTAGCACATAATAACACATTATAGCTATGACCTACTCTTCGCATAGGACGTACTCTACCTCTCTTAGGTAAAATATCATAAAACAAGATAGGCATTGACTCTTCATTAAAGAAAATTGACTCTCCATAATAAAGAATGGAGATCATCATGTCTCCAAGTCTTGGCCTACGCACAATATTGTTGCTCCCAAGTAGCTCTCTACGATGGTCGAAACATTTGTTGAAATCATTTATTATCATGGCTTCCTCGCTTTTAGAAATCCGTTATGGACAGGAGTGATGTGGATACTACGGCTGACCTGGACGTGGTGGCCGTAAGCTCATAACATCGACGCGACCTCTCGGCAACATAAGATGAGGCACACAATCCATCGGGATTTTCTGTTCAAAAACATAGTAATAACTTTGTAGTTAGCAATGTTCAAAGGATGCGCGGATGTCGTAATAGTAGAAAATCTTACCATGCTATCTCCATTGATGTTGCCGTAGTTCAATACGTGCACTAGTGGCACGTATTGACCATAATGTGGAGGAGTTTGATAATAGCTATTGTAATTCTCAAGATCAGTCAAAAATGCGATAAGACCATCTTTCTCCTTATTAGTTAATTGTGCTTCATCATTGTAGTAGTAGGTTTTGTCTACCATTTTCCGTACATTTTTTAAATAATGAAAATAAGTTGTCAATGGAAATAAGCTGTCAAATATTTTGAAATAAACAATATAACTTACTTAATAAATATGTTTGAGAAATCCACACAGCGGTAGAACTGGAAGCGTGTCAACAAAGACCCAAATGGTCATATTCTTTTCGTCGATGTCAGGATCACCAAGATCGAAGGTGAGAAGCATACCCTCATGAAAATCATATGCCTTGCAAAGGGCTTCCCAATTCAGGCAACCAAAAATGGATGAGTTCACAGAATTGTATAGATTTACAGCAAAATCATAACCATGATGGGTCCTTAGTTGACTTTTCTTTGTCTCCATGCTTTCATGATCTTCAAAACCCATCTTCTCCAAGACATAGTGTCTTGCATGGCATGGGATAAGCTAGTCGAATTGTAAAAGACGGAAATTACACATTGAAGAAGTAGAGAAGTCGTGCAAAAATAACAAAAAACACTTGTCATCGTTGCTTCAACATCGAAGGTCTCTTGGAGCATGATGCTGAAGCGCCGACTTTCTACCAGGTGAGGCCTGTCGCACAGACCGCGCTCATCTTCGCAATACTCGCACATAGCGAATTCCCTTTCGTTGTCAAACATTTCCTAATAAGTAATTAATAATCCATCATCGAATACATATATAGTAGTTTGTAGCAAATATCATCATATAACAACTAGAACACCTAAAATTTGTAGTTTGTAGCAAAGATCATCATCGAACCTAGTTTATAGCAAAGATCATCATATAATCCATCATCGAATAGATATATAGTAGTTTGTAGCACAAACCACGCTTATCTTTTGCATTCAATAAGAAAATAACTAATAGGTAATTAATAATCCATCATCGAATACATATATAGTAGTTTATAGCAAAGATCATCATATAATATCACTAATACATCTCGAATAATAGCTCCTCTAGGTTCAGTGGGCCGCGGTGGACACCCAAAGAGAAGGAACCATCATAGGATCATAGCTCTGGTGAGATCCCCAAAGAATCTGCCAGGTATTGGAGAACATGTCGTTCGCCAACGCAACAATGTAGCGCTGGACGTGTGTGTTCTCCTCCGTGACACGGTGTTGTACCAGCTGCGCGGGGGACTCAAGCCTCTGCACCGATGCAGGCCCATGTGACTGCCACCAAAGAAGCTCCGGGTCGATGACGGGCTGGCTCCTCACTAAGCTGCGCTCCCCAGAAGGTAGCACAACCCAGTACTAGCCCGGCGGAGCCCAGTCCCGGACATGGCCCCTCAGCTCAAGCAGGAGTCCTCCGCCGAGTCAATGACGAGGATGCGGGATAGGCATCGTCGACGTCAATAACAAAATGCTTAATTATGAAGACAAAATTAATAAACACTTAGCAAAATTCGGCATGACCTTTGCTAAAAGCAGGACATATCGAGCGCCTGAAATTTGCCAAAACATAAATGAATCGACATTTCTATCAAAACATAGGCCACTCGGTTAAACAACTAAGATTGTGACATGTTCAAAATATGACATATATGCACTTCCAATTTGCATATAACAGGAATAATTGTTTTTACTAAAAAAATAACAACAAATGTGATAGTTCAAAATATGATCCTAAGATTAACTAGCTAGGGTTCATACTAAATTATCCTAAGATTCATACTACATTATCCTAAGATTAACTAGCTAGGGTTCATACTACATTATCCTAAGATTAAACAACTAATATTAAACACCTAAGGTTAAACAACTAAGATTAAAAACCTACATTATCCTAAGATTCATACTACATTATCCGAAGATTAACTAGCTACATTTCATACTACATTTTCCTATGATTAAACTACTAAGATTAAAAACCTAAAAATTTCAACTTGCTAGGGTTCAAAAGAAACTAGGGAGGACAAGGAAGGAGGGAGGAGGATGTACCTCTCGGTGGAGGAGGGCCTACGCAGGGGGTGGCCGGCGCGGGAGGAGAGCTGGCGCGGGGGCCGGGGCGGCCGGCAGGGGAGCAGGCCGACGCGGGGGAGGGCGACCAGCGGGGAGGCGGGCCGGCGCGGGCGAGGGCGGCCGACGCAGGAAGGAGGGACGACGCGGGGGACGGCAGTATGCGGGGGTCGACGGTGGCGCGAGGGGGATTGAGGGAGGAGTGTGGAGTGTGTGAGTGAGCTGAGTGATGAGGCCGGGGGGCGTGCTGGGGAGGGAGTGGGCTTAACAGCAGCGCGAGTAATGGGCCAGCGCTACTGCTAAGCCCGCTAGCTATAGTGCCGGCGCACATCACACGCTACAGCTAAGTGGCCTGCCCTTTTGGCCCCGGCGGCCCGCTAAACAGCAGCACGGCCCACGCCAACCAGCGTTGCTGCTATTCAATAGCAGTAGCGCCCGTTTTGGCCGGCGCTACTAGTAAATACCAGTAGCATGGGCGCCCAAACAGGCGCTACCGCTAAAATTCTATGTATAAGCATTTTTCTAGTAGTGATGAGTACCACGTTGTTGTCCTCTGCAAACCCTATGATCCTTATGTTCTGCTTCCCTGAACGGAGCGAAAGTAACTTGTCGAGTTCGATAGACCTTCCGATCACCCATGAAGCAACACCATGCGCATCAGTCCTCCTACTCCATAGCTGGGCAATGTAGTTTGAATTCGACATGAATAGGAAACCTATCCCACCACCACCCTCGGCCCGCATAACCCTGAAGTAGTTGCCCTTGCTATAGATAGGCACCGACACCGGCATTACAGACAGCCTCTGCCTCTCCAAATCAAACTGGAGAATTCCTTGGAAATTCCCAATGAGCTGCCAGTAAAGGGAATCTCCAGCCAACACAGCATGATCCATGTAAATGCTTGTGGAAAACCTCGGAAATAAGCTGCTCGCATGATCATGGTTTGGAAGGGGTGTTGTGATCTATGCTTTGAATTTTGGCCGAGAAAACGGATTTTGACAGAATTTCGGCCATCTCGGCTAGGGGCGAAAAATACCTTCCGGCGAAAAAAATGTATTTTTGTCAAAATTTGGTCAAACTTAAGTCAAATTTTGGTTAAATTTCGGCCGGAATTTCTGAAAATGGCGGAAATTCTGCCATCTCGATCTGGGGTGAAAAATTTCACAAACCGAAAGTCAAAACACAGGTTGTGATGAACCTTTCCCATGCGCCGGTCTTCGACGAGTAGACGCAGGCCACTGCTCGTTGGTTTTCTACCACGTCGTCTGCTGCCACCAGGACCACCTGGAAGTGCTTGGCGTCCCTGGCGGCAACGCGAAGCACCGCCCCGTTGATCAGGCGCTCATCCCAACCATTAGTCATGAGCCCCGGGGGAACATCGAGGCGGTGTTGCTCGCTGGTGAAGGGTTCCCACACCAGTACCTGGACATGCTTCGGGGCGATGATGAGCACCAATCCGTGGCGGCATCCGAGAGGCCTGCAAACGATGTCGCCCTCGTCGAGCTTCAGGGAGAAGCACTCGGGAGCGACGCGATCGGGGGCATCCAGCGCCGGCAGGAAGTCCAGGCTTCCGCAACCGTCGAAGAAGCCGTGAAGGGGAGGCTTGTGGCGGTGGTGGAGGCGGAAGCGGCGGCGAAATCCCAGGTCGGTGACGTGGTGGCGCCAGCGCGTGCAAGCGAGGGATGCGCGAGGGAGGGAGGAGGGATCCAGGGGAACGCGGATGAGGATCTCGGGTAGCATGTTGTCCATTGTCGTCCTCCAGCGGGGACCCCGGCGACGACGGGTGGCTGCTGGCCGGCATCTCGCCCTCTGGTCGCCGATGCGGGATCGAGCTATGCGGTGCGGGGGTGCTGAAACTGAAACTGAAGTGGGGTGCCAGCGGTAGACTGCGGTGCGGGGGTGTTGAAACTGAAACTGAAACTGACGCGGCGAGATGCGGGATGAAAATATCGATCGGGAGCCCACGTTGTGGTCTCTTGGGCTTTATTGTGGACTCTATCATTTACTCAAAAAAGAATGGGAAACGTTTACGCGTGGTGCGCCGGCGGAACGCTCGGGCCGGTCACTTCGCCACGCTGCCGCTAGCCACTAGGAAGGGAACATGTGTACCTTATCTTCTCCCCAACGCCCGCATCCACTCCTTCCTCGCGGCCATGACTTCGCTTTCACCATATGTTTCCGCCTCGCCTCCTCTACCATAGCACCAGGAAGCACCAGACACTCCCCCCTTCGCACCTCACGCTGCACCTCCTCCATGGGGGTGCCGCTCCCATGCGCCATGGCCTGCGAGCTCAAGGTCAGGGCGGCCATGGCTTACGAGCTCGGGGCGGACTGCGGCGGGGGCTCCTACGAGCTGCTATGGATGCCATGGCTTATGAGCTCGGGGGAAGACGAGGACGGGGGAGACTACGAGCTGCTATGGGCGACGCCGTTGAGCATTTTCTACTAGGAGAATCTCATCGGAGCTGCGAGCATCAAGCGACACCTCCCATGTTACAACTGGTGTTCAAGGAAGCTACCACAGGCGCCGCAAAAAGCTTCAACCGGTGACGCCAAATGCTGGGAACGCTCATTGCCATCGCAAAAAGCTACAACTGGCGTCGCAAAAATCTTTGACCGGCATCGCAAAAAGCTTCAACCACGACAACATATGTCAGGGCTGGCTACTGTCAGTACCAAAAAAGCTGCAACCGTTGTCGCTTTTGCTACTACCAGCATCGTTGTTTGCTACATACTTCACGGCTTAGCTGCGACGTGCAACGACGGTGGCGATCAACAAGCTGTATGTTTTTGCTGGTACGAAGACTATGTGTGCTACAACCGGCTTTGCAGAGCAACCACCGGTGAATTTTTTTTGCTACAACCATGTATGGATTAGGTGTGACCTCGGTCGGGAGCTGCAACAGTAGATGCTTTTTGCTACTACCGACATCATTGTTTGCTACATGCTTCACGACTTAGCTGTGACATTCGACGATGACGGTGACGTTTTTGCTACAACCGCCGCTGGATTTTGCTTCATCCGTTCGTGGATTAGCTGCAACCTGCGACGGTCGCGACGGCGATTCGCTGCAACTGTGCTTTGCACCGGCGAAGATTTTTGCTACATCCATGCATATTTGCTACGACGGCGCTTCAAACACTGTGATGAGCAAATCTACTTGCTGGAGACGACGAAGGCCAGTTCCAGCAAAATGCGAGTACGGTCCAGCAAATCTTCTTGCTGGTTCCAACATTCCTCGACTATTTTTTTGGTTGAGACAACAGAGGCCTAGTTTTTTGCTGGAACCAGTGATATGGTCGCCACCAGAGCACGACCGTCGTACATTGGAGTTACGAGTGTCGCCACCGAAACTGCAAGCCTGCAACCACGGGCACACGCTGATGCATCCACGGAGGCGAGAAAACGCATGAGGTGATCGACCCCGGAGAGGCCGGCCGGCGACGGCGATGAGCAGGATGCCAGTGAGGGCGGTGGGTGGCGGCGATGAGCAGGATGCCGGTGAGGGCGGCGACGACGAGCAGGACGTTGGCGAGGGCAGGTAGCAGGTGGCGCAGTGCTGCGACCGGAGGCGGCGGCATGCAATCGAGGACATGCACGAGATGCGGGACCAGCGAGAGGAAGGAGAAGCTCGGGGCAAACCATTTTTCTGCCCAATCCAATGACCCACCTGGATCGCATCCGGCGGATCATGCTCGACTGGCCAAAACCGTTGGGCCGGTGCGCCGGCGCGTATTAGTCGCCAAAAAGAATCCCTACTCAAAAGAAAAAACTTCGGCTGTGGACTTGTCTACCTTTCTTGTTCCCCCTCAAACAAAATTTAAAATCAATTCACCTGTGTGGAATCCATAATGATGTAAAAATCGTTCCCCTTTGGCTTGTCCAAATCCCCGATTGGATCCCAACAAAGCAAATTCATTTACCTTTTCTACAAGAAAGAAATGAGAAATATTTTTTCTTAAAATTCAAAAGTCGCAGCACCTCGAGGCAAGAACAAGGAAAACATGTCACAGATAGAGCAACATTCCCACGTAATGACTGAATCAGTAGGAGGAAATGTCTTTTTTTTAAATCATATCCCTCTCTTTATTTACGACAAAACCAAGGTTACATCACTTAATAAGAGAGGGACGAGCTCACTAGGAGACTCAACAAAAAAACTATTATAAGATGGCACTACTATAGGAATGCCTAGCAGTGACGAGTGGGAAAAGACCCGCAGTGGCGGGCAAGACTCTCAGGGGTGCCCATCACCGCCCTCCCGCCACTGCTATGACCACATCAGTGGTGGGTGGGCGCTCGCTACTGGTAGAGCCTCATCAGTGGCGAGTGGTGGAGTCTGCTCACCACTAGTAGAATATTGGCAGTGACGCGCAGTGTTTATGTGTCCGTCACTATTTATTCTTATTGTAGTAGCGTGCTTACGGGATCGCTCGTCACTGATAGCTTAGGCATGCTCCATAAAAAGTTGCAGCCACGACAACAATTGTGCTGACATGACTGTGTTTTGAATTTTTTTTTTTAAGAAATTCAATATAAGCAGCACGCATTTTAAGATTATGCATGATTGTTCACACTACATAATTAGTAGTTTAGGAATTCATCGATGCTTGATTAGCATATGATTTTGCTAGGATCGATGCTTGGAAGAGTTCAACATTATATACATTACCGCTCAAAGCATCTACTTTGATGGTAACATCTACATTGTTGCTAATAGAAGAAAATATCAAATAAACTAGATGTGTCCTTGACAGACTCTTAACAAAACGAGTCAAAGGACTCAAAAAGCAAACTCTGTGTTAGATGTGTATGAAAAAAAGAGAAAGAGCAAGTTACCCTTCCGCACATAGTGGATCACATGAGCAGTCAATATCCCGTCCGTCTGATTCAGCAAGTTAGCTTGTTAACACTAGTGGAAAACCGGGTTTATTCTCGGTTGGCAACGGCCTTTAGTCCCGGACCACCAATGGGGACAACGAAATTTGGACTAAAGGCCCTCACCTTTAGTCTCGGTTGGCCACAACCCTGGACTAAAGTACCTCCAACCGGTAGAATGGAATAGGCTCCGAAAATGTTGAATTTCATTTTGGAATTTCAGATGACAGAGTATGGAAGTCATCGTGTCAACCCCATAAATGACTTCTCAGTGGCTGACCCCTTTACAAAATTATGAGGTTTCGAAACCAGACTTACAAGTGGTAATATTAGTTTGAACCTCTCTCATATACATGTTCAGCCAATCAGCGCGAGCATTTGCAGCTGATGAGCTGAATTTCATTTCTAATATCAGTTTGAACCTTGTAATCTCCGAATTTAAGCCATATAACTCTGGAATTTGAACCTCGTAATATTTCCAGTTTTTGTGGTACAATCATTGAAATGGCATCGTATGAGACTCGGATATTGGTAGCACTATTTTGTCCTTAATATGAAAGGGACTTAGATTTTATTAATCATTCTCGAATCTCTTTACCTTGTCGATCACATAGCACACGATCTGTATAGCTAACTCGACTGTGATCTTCGACATTATTGCACATAGTTGGTTTCTTCAATCGTGTGCCCTGTAGAGCGCAGAATTAATTATCGCACTCGAGTGCCCATCATCACTCTTTTGTGTAACTTTGACATCATCACCCACGGGTATACTTATGATCGAAGTCATTCCACACACTTTGTTTTTACAAAGCTCTTTGCCAATAAACGCCCATGATTTGTCCCTCTTCTAGCCGATGCATGGCCAAACTAGCCCGGCGGGAAGCTTGCGCGGTAGCGTGGGAACAGGCTCACCGACGATACATTTGGTGCCTCTTCGAGCCCACATGTGGTCAAACGAAACGCGTGCGGTGCGGTGTTTTCAAGCGTGCACTGGAATCATTCGCTATGAACGTGGTGACAAGACGTGACGATTACAGGCCGGCCGTATTACAGCGGCCATTTAACCCTTGTGCCTCTTCAACCTTTCGATCGCATCCCACCATTGCAAGAAGCACACCCACCATGACAAATTCTTAGAGGGTATCCTACGTGACTCCAATGGGGCTCTGAGTGGCTGCCGATGACGAGCAGCAGTTCACCATGCATGCCATGGTGGATACCCACAGAAGGTTCACGGAGCTCTCGGTGGTGTACACCAACAACCTGGTCTGCATGGAGCACTCCATCCACATCATGGACCTATTGCTTGCTGAGGAGAAATACAAGGTGGTTGGACTCGACCTTGAGCACACCCGCGCTCGTGCCTGGTCTCGTCCCAAGGTCGTCGTCGCCCAGATGTGCATGCATAATCACGTCCTCGTCTACCACTACTGCCTGGCAACAAGGCCTTGCGAGCATTTCACTAGGTTTGTCAATAGCCCCCACTACATGTTCTCTACGGTCGACATCACCAACGATCTAAAGGTGCTCAAGAATTCGGGCATCGCCTGCCAGAATCTTGTCGACATCCAGGGCCAATACAAGACCTGGGCTAGCAACAAGCATGAGAAGGACTCACTGGTTCATGATACATCTCCATCGTATCTATAATTTTTGATTGTTCCGTGCCAATATTATACAGCTTTCATATACTTTTGGCAGCTTTTTATACTATTTTTGGGATTAACATATTGATCCAGTGCCCAGTGTCAGTTCCTGTTTGTTTCATGCTTTTTTGTTTCGTAGAAAATCCATATCAAACGGAGTCCAAACGGGATAAAAACTGATGGAGATTTTTTTGGAATATATATGATTTTTGGGAAGAAGAATCAACGCGAGACGATGCCCGAGGGGGCCACAAGGTAGGTGGGCGCGCCCTGGGCCCTCGTGGCCACCCCGTAAGGTGGTTGGTGCCCTTCTTTCGCCGCAAGAAATCAAATATCTGGATAAAATCGTGTCCAAAATTCAGCCCAATCGGAGTTACAGATCCCCGGGAATTTAAAAAACGGTGAAAGGGTAGAATCAGCGAACGCAGAAATAGAGAGAGACAGAGAGACAGATCCAATCTCGGAGGGGCTCTCGCCCCTCCCATGCCATGGAGGCCATGGACCAAAGGGTAAACCCTTCTCCCATCTACGGATAAGGTCAAGGAAGAAGAAAAGGAAGGGGGGCTCTCTCCCCCTCTCTTCTGGTGGCGCCGGAACGCCGCCGGGGCCATCATCATCACCAACTCTTCCCTCCTCTATGCAGCGGTGTAACCCCTCTTTTACCCGCTGTAATCTCTACTTAAACATGGTGCTCAACGCTATATATTATTTCCCAATGATGTATGGATATCCTATGATGTTTGAGTAGATCCGTTTTTTCCTATGGGTTAATTGATGATCGTGATTGGTTTGAGTTGCATGTTTTATTATTGGTGCTGACCTATGGTTCTCTCCGTGTCGCGCAAGCGTGTGGGATCCCCGCTGTAGGGTTTGCAATATGTTGATGATTTCCTTACGGTGGCTGGCGTGTGTGACAGAAGCACAGACCCGAGTAAGTAGGTTGTTTGCGTATGGGAATAAAGAGGACTTGATACTTTAATGCTATGGTTCGGTTTTACCTTAATGATCTTTAGTAGTTGCGGATGCTTTCAAGAGTTCCAATCATAAGTGCATATGATCCAAGAAGAGGAAGTATGTTAGCTTATGCCTCTCCCTCAAATAGAATTGCAATAATGATTACCGATCTAGTTATCGATTGCCTAGGGACAAATAAATTTCTTGTGTGAGAACAAGCTCTCTACTAAAACTAACTTAGTTGTGTCTTCATCTAATCAGCCCCTAGCTTTTATTTGCGTGCTCTTTATTATCTTCCAAACCTATCCAAAAACACCTACAAAGTACTTCTAATTTCATAGTTGTTTTAGGTCAAGCGAACGTTAAGCGTGCGTAGAGTTGTATCGGTGGTCGATAGAACTTGAAGGAATATTTGTTCTACCTTTAGATCCTCGTTGTGTTCGACACTCTTACTTATCGAAAGAGGCTACAATTGATCCCCTATACCTGTGGATTATCAAGACCTTTTTCTGGCGCCGTTGCCGGGGAGTTATAGCGTGGGGTGAATATTCTCATGTGTGCTTGTTTGCTTTATCACTAAGTAATTTTTATTTGATGTTCTAAGTTGTTCTATATCTTTAGTTATGGATATGGAACACGAAATACCAAAAAAATAGGTTTACTTTCTACTCATGGAGATGGGGAACCACCTAAACCCTCGATGCTCATTATGTGAAAGATATTATGTACTACTTTGATAATCCTGAGAAAACCCCATTCAACTTTATAATGGGAGTAACCTTGGATCAACGTGAATACTTTAGGGATTATCGCTTGACTCAAAAAGGGAAACTATTATGGGATCAAATTTATATGTTGCATTGGTATGCTCGACAACTATGCTTGAGATATGATTATACTTGTTGCTCTAGAATGAAGGCTCCACACCTTCCCTTTTCATGTGAATTCAATGATGATGAAACCATGGCTTCTTATGCTAATGGTATATATGATTAGTATGATGTGGAACAAATAGAAGAATTTGTTGCTTTTATGGGTGCTTATGAAATTGAATCTTTGTTTAAAGAGTTTGAAGATTTTGATGATTCACTTTATAGACCTGAAAAGTTTGCTATCCTTAAATATTGCTATGAGAATTATAAATACAATTATGATATTGATGAATTTATTGAGAAAGTCTCCGCTGTTCGAGAAGAGACTAATAATTTGCAGGAGTCTATGGAAGAAGAAATTGATGAAATTGTGAGCTCATTGGATGAAAAAGATGATGAGGATAGCGAAGAACAAAAGGAGAAAGAGCGGATTAGCTACCCGTGCCCACCTTCTAATGAGAGTAACTCTTCAACTCATACATTGTTTAATTGCCCTTCGTGCTTACTGAAGGATGATTGTAATGATCCCATTGATTCTTTCAAAATATCCCTTTTGATGATGCTTGATATGCTTGTGGCCAAGATGCCAATATAAATTATTCTTATGGAGATGAACTTTCTATAGTTCCTTATGTTAAACATGAAATTGTTGCTATTGCACCCACGCATGATAGTCCTATTAACTTTTTTAATTCTCCCGACTACACTATATCGGAGAAGTTTGCCCTTATTAAGGATTATATTGATGGGTTGCTTTTACTACTACACATGATGATTTTTATAGATATAATATGCATGTGCTTGCTGCTCCTACTTGCAATTATTATGAGAGAGGAACTACATCTCCGCCTCTCCATGTTTCCAATATGTTAAAATTGCAAGAAACCGTTTATACTATGCATTGGCCTTTACTATGTGTGCATGAATTGTCCTTTTATGACATGCCGATGCATAGGAAGAGAGTTAGACTTCGTCATTGCTTGATATGTGTTGCTTTGTGCTCACTACTAAATCACAAATCATTGTTAATTAAAATCGGCTTTAATATACCTTGGGATCCGGGTGGATTCATTACTTGAGCACTATATGCCTACCTTAATTGCTTTAAAGAAAGCGCTGCCAGGGAGACAACCCGGAAGTTTTAGAGAGTCATTTATTTCTTTTGACTGATTTTATATAGTTTAAAAACAAAAAAAAGAGGGAACCCAAAACTTTTCAAAAAGGAAAGTGAAAGTGAGAGATACAAGCATTATTGAAGTGGGGGAGCTCCTTGAACTTTGTTCATGCTCATGGAAACTTTGTGAATCTTAATTACAGAAACTTAAAAAAAATTATCCCCTTGTACAATTCCATTGTATTATAAAATAATGTGCCAAGATTTGCCTTTAGGATGTTTACATTCCTTGTTGGTTTGTGCGGTGCAAAACAGAAACTTTGGCTGTAGTGCGTGATTTTACATTTTTTACTGGAAGGTCAAACGGTTCTGAAACATTTTTCACTGTCTTTCTATACAAATTTTTTTATTTTTCAGAATTATTTCAGAATTTTTGGAGTACCATAGGTATGGTGAATGTTCAGATTATTACAGACTGTCCTGTTTAAGAGAGATTCTGTTTATGATGCATAGTTTGCATGTTTTGATGAAACTATCGATTTATATCAGTGGATTAAGCCATGGAAAAGTTATATTACAGTAACTACAATGCAAAAACAAAATATGAATTTGTTTGCAACAGTACTTAGAGTAGTGATATGCTTTATTATACTAATGGATCTTACCGAACTTTCTATTAAGTTTTGTGTGATTGAAGTTTTCAAGTTTTGGGAGAGATCGCGATGGATGAAGGAACAAGGAGTGGCAAGAGCCTAATATTTGGGATGCCCGAGGCACCCCAAGGAAATATTCAAGGACTCCCAAGCAACCAAGCTTGGGGATGCCCCCGAAGGCATCCCCTCTTTCTTCTAGCAATCATCGGTAATTTTACTTGGAGCTATATTTTTATTCCTCACATGATATGCGTAAATCTTGGAGCGTCTTTCGCATTTAGTTTTCACTTTTATTTTATGAACCATGCTGGTATGAGAGAGTCCTTGGTTGATTTATAGAATGCTCATAACACTTCGCTTATATCTTTTGAGTATGGCTTTATAGAATGCTTCATGTGCGTCACTTATATCTTTTGAAGTTTGGATTGCCTGTTTCTCTTCACATAGAAAACCGCCATTTGTAGAATGCTCTTTTGCTTCACTTATATTTGTTAGAGCATGGGCATATCTTTTGTACAAAGGGTTAAACTCTCTTTCTTCACTTATATCTATTTAGAGAGATGACATGAACTGGTCATTCTCATGGTTAGTCATAAAATCCTACATAAAACTTGTAGATCATTGAATATGATATGTTTGATTCCTTGCAATAGTTTTGCGATATAAAGATGGTGATATTAGAGTCATGCTAGTGGGTAGTTGTGGATTGTAGAAATACTTGTGTTGAGGTTTGTGATTCCCGTAGCATGCACGTATGGTGAACCGTTATGTGATGAAGTCGGGGCATGATTTATTTATTGATTCTTCCTTATGAGTGGCAGTCGGGGACGAGCGATGGTCTTTTCCTACCAATCTATCCCCCTCGGAGCATGCGTGTAGTACTTTGTTTCGATGACTAATAGATTTTTGCAATAAGTATGTGAGTTCTTTATGACTAATGTTGAGTCCATGGATTATACGCACTCACACCCTTCCATCATTGCTAGCCTCTTCGGTACCATGCATTGCCCTTTCTCACCTTGAGAGTTGGTGCAAACTTTGTTGGTGCATCCAAACCCCGTGATACGATACACTCTATCACAAATAAGCCTCCTTATATCTTCCTCAAAACAGCCACCATACCTACCTGTCATGGCATTTCCATAGCCATTCCGAGATATATTGCCATGCAACTTCCATCATCATCATATACTTGACTTGAGCATTCATTGTCATATTGCTTTGCATGATAGTAAGATAGCTAGCATGATATTTTCATGGCTTTTCCGTTTTTTTATATCTTTGCTACGCTAGATCATTGCACATCCCGGTACACCACCGGAGGCATTGATATAGAGTTATATCTTTGTTCTAGTATTGAGTTGTAAGTAAATAAAAGTGTGATCATCATCATTATTAGAACATTGCCCAGGTGAGGTTATCAAAATAAAAGAGGCCAAAGAAGCCCAAATAAAAAAAAGGACAAAGAAGCCCACCAAAAAAGAGACAAAATGAAAAAATGAGAGAAAAGAGAGAAGGGACAATGTTACTATCCTTTTACCACACTTGTGCTTCAAAGTAGCACCATGTTCTTCATATAGAGAGTTTCTTGAGTTATCAATTTCATATACTAGTGGGAATTTTCATTATAGAACTTGGCTTGTATATTCCAGCGATGGGCTTCCTCAAATGCCCTAGGTCTTCATGAGCAAGCAAGTTGGATGCACACCCACTTAGTTTTCAGTTTGAGCTTTCATACACTTATAGCTCTTAGTGCATCCGTCGCATGGAAATCTCTCCTCCTCGCATTGACATCAATTGATGGGCATCTCCATAGCCCATTGATTAGCCGCGTCGATGTGAGACTTCCTTCCCTTTTGTTTTCTCCACACAACCTCCATCATCATATTCTATTCCACCTAGCTATAGTGTTATATCCATGGCTCACGCTCATGTATTGCGTGAAAGTTGAAAATGTTTGAGAACATCAAAAGTATGACACAATTGCTTGGCTTGTCATCGGGTTTGTGCATGATTTGAATATTTTGTTTGGTGAAGATGGAGCACAGCCAGACTATATGATTTTGTAGGGATAACTTTCTTTGGCCATGTAATTTTGAAAAGACATGATTGCTTTATTAGTATGCTTGAAGTATTATTATCTTAATGTCAAATGATAGACTATTGCTTTGAATCACTCGTGACTTAATATTCATGCCATGATTAGATTACATGATCAAGATTATGCTAGGTAGCATTCCACATCAAAAATTATCTTTTTTATCATTTACCTACTCAAGGACAAGTAGGAATTAAGCTTGGGGATGCTGATACGTCTCCGTCGTATCTATAATTTTTGATTCTTCCATGCCAATATTATACAACTTTCATATACTTTTGGCAACTTTTTATACTATTTTTGGGACTAACATATTGATCCAGTGCCCAGTGCCAGTTCCTGTTTGTTGCATGTTTTTTGCTTCGCAGAAAATCCATATCAAACGGAGTCCAAACGGGATAACTGACGGACATTTTTTTGGAATATATGTGATTTTTGGGAAGAAGAATCAACGCGAGACGATGCCTGAGGGGGCCACAAGGCAGGGGCACGCCCTGGACCCTCGTGGACACCCCGTAAGGATGTTGGTGCCCTTCTTTCGCCGCAAGAAAGTCAATATCCGTATAACAATCATATCCAAAATTCAGCCCAATCGGAGTTACGGATCTCCAGGAATTTAAGAAACGGTGAAAGAGTAGAATCAGTGAACGCCGAAACAGAGAGAGACAGAGAGACAGATCCAATCTCGGAGGGGCTCTCGCCCCTCCCATTCCATGGAGGCCATGGGACAAAGGGGAAACCCTTCTCCCATCTAGGGGGAAGGTCAAGGAAGAAGAAGAAGAAGGGGCCTCTCTCCCCCTCTCTTCCGGTGGCGCCGGAACACCGCCAAGGCCATCATCATCACCAACTCTTCCCTCCTCTATGTAGCGGTGTAACCCCTCTTTTACCAACTATAATCTCTACTTAAACATGGTTCTCCATGCTATATATTATTTCCCAATGATGTATGTCTATCCTATGATGTTCGAGTAGATCCGTTATGTCATATGGGTTAATTGATGATCGTGATTGGTTTGAGTTGCATGTTTTATTATTGGTGCTGTCCTATGGTGCTCTCCATGTCGCACAAGTGTGAGGGATCCCCGTTGTAGGGTTTGCAATATGTTCATGATTTGCTTATGGTGGGTGGCATGAGTGACAGAAGCACAGACCCGAGTAAGTAGGTTGTTTGCGTATGGGAATAAAGAGGACTTGATACTTTAATGCTATGGTTGGGTTTTACCTTAATGATCTTTATTAGTTGTGGATGCTTGCTAGAGTTCCAATCATAAGTGCATATGATCCAAGAAGAGAAAGTAGGTTAGCGTATGCCTCTCCCTCAAATAAAATTGCAATAATGATTACTGGTCTAATTATCGATTGCCTAGGGACAAATAAATTTCTTGTGTGACAACAAGCTCTCTCCTAAAACTAACTTAGTTGTGTCTTTATCTAATCAGCCCCTAGCTTTTATTTGGGCGCTCTTTATTATCTTGCAAACCTATCCAAAAACACCTACAAAGTACTTCTAGTTTCATACTTGTTCTAGGTAAAGTGAACGTTAAGCATGCGTAGAGTTGTATCGGTGGTTGATAGAACTTGAAGGAATATTTGTTCTACCTTTAGCTCCTCGTTGGGTTCGACACTCTTACTTATCGAAAGAGGATACAATCGATCCCCTATACTTGTGGGTTATCAGTTCACCTCGCCGAGGCCGTCACCAATCCCTACTACAGAGACATGAAGGATTCCTGCAACAAGGACAAGCATGCTTGCCACTCGGCCTGGATGGAGAAACTCGACAAAACTCATGTCGTGTATGCAGCCAAGGAGACATACACGAGCTACGAGATGTATAGGAGGATCGTTGACATGAGGAAGTGCCTCCTTCCCCAAAATAGCCAGGGTTCCAGCCGAAAGCAGAGCAATGGCAAGCGTCGTCGCAACAAGAAGTAGACGATTAGATGCTCGTTTCTCCTAGTTTAGTATGCATGTAATTGCTTACTTTGGTGTGTGGAAATGTTATGTGCGTAGTCAATTGTGTAATTCTATGCTTAATTTGGTTTTGCAATGCTGTCTTTTTAAGTATATATATTGATGCTCTGTAGACTGAGCGTAGATGTTGTGCGGACGAGCAAATCACATCGCACACGGACTAAACAATGGAACCCGTCGGTGATGAGTTCATCAATCGCTGACAATTGTATAACAGCAATCGTTTGCTCACAACACACACAGCTTGTTAACAGGAATTGTCTGTGTTGTTATTGGTCTTCCCACACATTTTTGATTACACACCTGTTTGAAGCGTATCACACACACCTTGTTAAGTTGAACTGTTTCTGTTCTCTTCCCTAATCGAAAACAGTTCATTCGAGTGAACCATATGTTGTATATCACAAACACCTTGATCTGGCTGACTATTTCTGTTGCTTTTCGTAATAGCAAACAGTTCATTGGAGCGAACCGTATGTTGTATATCGCACACAAGTTGATATGGATGCTACCTCTTGAACATGCGTTGGTTTTCCCTTGAAGAGGAAAGGGTGAAGCAGCAAAGTTGCGTAAGTATTTCCCTCAGTTTTTGAGAACCAAGGTATCAATATAGTAGGAGACTACACGCAAGTCGCCTAGTACCTGCACAAACAATCAAGAACCTTGCAACCAACGCGATAAAGGGGTTGTCAATCCCTTCACGGCCACTTGCAAAAGTGAGATCTGATAAATATAACAAGATCAATATTTTTGGTATTTTTGTTGGATAGATTGGAAAGTAAAGATTGCAAAATAAACAGCGACAGAAATTGGCAAGTTGACGGGAAACTAATATGATGTAAAATAGAGTCGGGGGCCATAGGTTTCACTAGTGGCTTCTCTCAAGATAGCATATATTACGGTGGGGGAACAAATTACTGCCGAGAAATTGATAGAAAAGTGCATAGTTATGAGAATATCTAGGCATGATCATAAACATAGGCATCACGTCCGTATCAAGTACTACTATTACTCCACACATCGACCGCTATCCAGCATGCATCTAGAGTATTAAGTTCATAAGAACAGAGTAACGCATTAGGCAAGATGACATGATGTAGAGGGATAAACTCAAGAAATATGATATAAACCCCATCTTTTTATCCTCGATGGGAACAATACAATACATGTCGGTTCCCTTTCTGTCACTGGGATCGAGCACTGCAAGATTGAACCCAAAGCTAAGCACTTCTCCCATTGCAAGAAAGATAAATCTAGTAGGCCAAACTAAACCGAAAATTAGAAGAGATGTGCAAAGATATCAAATCATGCATATAAGAATTCAGAGAAGAATCAAATATTGTTCATTGATAATCTTGATCATAAACACACAATTCTTCGGATCTCGGCAAACACACTGCAAAAAGTATTACATCGAATAGATCTCCAAGAACATCAAGGGGAACTTTGTATTGAGAAGCAAAGAGAGAGAAGAAGCCATCTAGCTAATAACTATGGACCCAAAGGACTGTGGTAAACTACTAACACATCCTCGGAGAGGCTATGGTGTTGATGTAGAAGCCCTCCATGATCGAATCCCCCTCCGGCAGATCGCCGGAAAAGGTCCCCAGATGGGATCTCATGGGTACAGAAGGTTGCGGCCATGGAAAAGTGGTTTCGTGGCTCCCCTAGATATTTTCAGGGTATAAGTGTATATATAGTCGAAAGAAGTAGGTCGGTGGAGCTCCGTCGGGCCCATGAGGGTGGGGGCGCGCCTCCCTACCTCGTGGCTGCCTTGTTGCTTCCTTGACCTCCACTCCTAGTCTCCTGGATTGCGTTTGTTCCAAAAAAGATCCTCGTGAAGGTTTCGTTCCTTTTGGATTCCGTTTGATATTCCTTTTCTATGAAACATTGAAATAGGCAAAAAAACAGCAATTTGCACTAGGCCTTCAGTTAATAGGTTAGTCCCAAAAATAATATAAAAGTGCATATTAAAGCCCATTAAACATCCAAAATAGATAATACATAAGAACAATAATACTTCAAGCATACTAACCAAGCAATTAGGTCTTCTCAAAATAACATGGCCAAAGAATGATGTCCCTACAAAATCATATAGTCTGGCTATGCTCTATCTTCATCACACAAAATATTTAAATCATGCACAACCCTGATGACAAGCCAAGCAATTGTTTCATAATTTTGGTGTTCTCAAACTTTTTCAATCTTCACGCAATACATGAGCGTGAGCCATGGATATAGCACTATAGGTGGAATAGAATGCTGGTTGTGGAGAAGACAAAATGGAGAAGATAGTCTCACATCAACTAGGTGTATCAACGGGCTATGGAGATGCCCATCAATAGATATTAATGTGAGTGAGTTGGGATTGCAGTCCCATGCTTTATGCAAATCAAATAAAAATAATTGCAAACAAAACTCCCCCTGGGACTCTTGTTAGTTGGAGGCACTCATTGTTTCGAGCAAGCCATGGATTGATGCTTGTTGGTGGAGGGGGAGTATAAACTTTACCATTCAGTTTGGGAACCGCCTATAATGTGTGTAGCATGGAAGATATCACCATCTCCTGGTTGTTATGTTGACAATGAAAGTATACCGCTCAAAATATTATTCACCTCTATTTCAAAACCGAGCTCTGGCACCTCTACAAATCCCTGCTTCCCTCTGCGAATGGCCTATCTATTTACTTTCATGTTGAGTCATCATCCTCTTATGAAAAAGCACCAGTTGGATAGCACCGCTGTCATTTGCATTCATTACTGTTAGTTTACATTGAGTATGACTTGACTAGATCTGTTTTACCATGAATTACAATGCCTAGTCAGTCCTTGATCTTTAAAGGTGCTTTGCATTTATGTTTTGCGGTCTCAGAAAGGGCTATAGGTGGAATAGAATGCTGGTTGTGGAGAAGACAAAATGGAGAAGATAGTCTCACATCAACTAGGTGTATCAACGGGCTATGGGGATGCCCATCGATAGATATTAATGTGAGTGAGTAGGGATTGCCATGCAACGGATGCCTTAGAGCTATAAATGTATGAAAGCTCAACAAAAGAAACTAAGTGGGTGTGCATCCCACTTGCTTGCTCACGAAGACCTAGGGCATTTTGAGCAAGCCCATCATTGGAATATACAAGCCAAGTTCTATAATGAAAAATTTCCACTAATATAGGAAAATGACAACATAAGAGACTCTCTATCATGAATATCATGGTGCTACTTTGAAGCACAAGTGTGGAAAAATGATAGTAGCATTGCCCCTTCTATCTTTTTCTCTCATTTTTTATTTCGGCTTTTTCTTTTTTCCTTTTTATGGCCTAGTTTCTTCTTTTTTTTGTCCGGAGTCTCATCCCAACTTGTCGGGGAATCATAGTCTCCATCATCCTTTCCTCACTGGCACAATGCTCTAATAATGATGATCACCACACTTTTATTTACTTACAACTCAAGAATTAAAACTCGATACTTAGAATAAAATATGACTCTATGTGAATGCCTCCGGTGGTGAACCGGGATGTGTAATGAATCAAGAGTGACATGTACGAAAAATTATGAACGGTGGCTTTGCCACAAATACGATGTCAACTACATGATCATGCAAAGCAATATGACAATGATGGAGCGTGTCATAATAAGCAAAACAGTGGAAAGTTACATGGCAATATATTTCGGAATGACTATGGAAATGCCATAATAGGTAGGTATGGTGGCTGTTTTGAGGAAGGTAAATGGTGGTTTTATGGTACCTGCGAAAGTTGTGTGATACTAGAGAGGCTAGCAATGGTGGAAGGGTGAGAGTGCGTATAATCCATGCACTCAACATTAGTCATAAAGAACTCACATACTTATTGCAAAAATCTATTAGTTATCGAAACGAAGTATTACCCGCATGCTCCTAGAGGGATACATTGGTAGGAAAAGACCATCGCTCGTCCCCGACCGCCACTCACAAGGAAGAAAATCAAAAAATAAATCATGCTCCGACTTCATCACATAACGGTTCACTGTACGTGCATGCTACGGGAATCACAAACTTTAACACAAGTATCTCTCAAATTCACAACTACTCAACTAGCATGACTCTAATATCACCATCTTCATATCTCAAAACAATCATAAAGAACCAAACTTCTCATAGTATTCAATGCACTTTATATGAAAGTTTTTTTATTATACCAATCTTGGATGCCTATCATATTAGGACTAATTTTATAGCCAAAGCAAATTACCATGCTGTTCTAAAAGACTCTCAAAATAATATAAGTGAAGCATGAGATATAAATAATTTCTATAAAATAAAAACACCACCATGCTCTAAAAAGGTATGAGTGAAGCACTAAAGCAAAATTTATCTAGCTCAAAAGATATAAGTGAAGCACATAGAGTATTCTAATAAATTTCGATTCATGTGTGTCTCTCCCAAAAGGTGTGTATAGGAAGGATGATTGTTGTAAACTAAAAATCAAAGACTCAAATCATGCAAGACGCTCCAAGAAAAACACATATCATGTGGTGAATAAAAATTTAGCCTCAAGTAAAGTTACTGATAGACGAAGACGAAAGAGGGGATGCCTTCCGAGGAATCCCCAAGCATAGGATTTTGGTTGTCCTTGAATTTTACCTTGGGGTGCCTTGGCAATTCTAATCTTAGGCTCTTGCCACTCCTTGTTCCAAAATCCATCAAATCTTTACCCAAAAGCATGAAAACTTCACAACACAAAACTCAGCAGAAAATCTCATGAGCTCTGTTAGTATAAGAAAACAAACCACCACTTTAAGGTACTGTAATGAACTCATTATTTATTTATATTGGTGTTAAACCTACTGTATTCCAACTTCTCTATGGTTCATACCCCCCGATTCTAGCCATAGACTCATCAAAATAAGTAAACAATACACGAAAAACAGAATCTGTCAAAAAACAGAACAGTCTGTAGCAATTTGTAGGTTTCGAATACTTTTGTAACTCCAAAATTCAGAGAAATTAGGAAGCCCTAAATAATTTGTATATTGATCTACCGTAGTTGGAATTAGTATTTTATCACTCTGTGGTAAAAAAATGAAAATTATTCTCGTGGGGGCATACTTTCTGTTTTTTCAGCAAAATCAAATAACAATCACCCAAGAAGATCCTAAAGGCTTTACTTGGCACAAATACTAATTAACACATAAAAACACAATCATAACAAAGGATAGATGATTTAATTATTACTAAACAGGAACAAAAATAAAATTGGGTTGCTTCCCAACAAGCACTATCATTTAACGCCCCTAGCTAGGCATAAAAACAAGAATAGATCTAAGTATTGCCATCTTTGGTATTGGGAAAGAAAACAGAAAATTTCTTATCTATAGCATTTATCTTTCTACTTTGAGAAAACACGTGGCCATTAATGGTGGAAGAAAGATTAAGCATGCTATGGGAATTTGCATCTAAGTTAGTCTTCATCTCACTCATGGGGTGCCCAAATAGAGTTTTCATATTTTCATAGGTATCTATGGCATCCCCCTCAAGAAAAAGTTCTTCAAAAATAGAATCTAAAACTTGCTTGAACAAAGAGGGTAAGCCAACATAAAAGCTTTTTAGGTATATCTCAATTTGATATTGGGGTACGTAGCTGGCTCGGATCCTTAATAGCCTATCCCAAGCATGTTTCAAAGACTCATCAAGTAAATAAAAAAATTGTGGGATCATCTTCATCGAAATTATTCAAACTCTCATTGATAACCCCGGTAGGTCTTTCCATAGCATCATTATTTATGAGCTTAGAAAGGACAGAGGGACTATCCAAAGTACTAGAACCCGGGAGAGAAACCTTACCCCTTTTCGATTCCGCCATGGTGAAAGAAAGGCAAATGGCAAAGAGGCGAAGAAAAGGAAAGGTGAAGTGGGGGAGAGGAAAACAAGAGGCAAATGGCAAATAATGTAATGCGAGGGATAAGAGTTTGTGATGGGTACTTGGTATGTCTTGACTTGAGCGTAGATCACCCCGGCAACAGCGCCAGAAATCCTTCTTGCTACCTCTTGAGCATGCGTTCGTTTTCCCTTGAAGAGGAAAGGGTGATGTAGCAAAGTAGCGTAAGTATTTCCCTCAGTTTTTGAGAACCAAGGTACCAATACAGTAGGAGACTACACGCAAGTCGCCTAGTACCTACACAAACAATCATGAACCTTGCAACCAACACGATAAAGGGGTTGTCAATCCCTTCACTGCCACTTGAAAAAATGAGATCTGATAAAGATAATAAGATAAATATTTTTGGTATTTTTGTTGTATAGATTGTAAAGTAACGATTGCAAAATAAACAGCGACAGAAATTGGCAAGTTGACGGGAAACTAATATGATGTAAAATAGACCCAGGGGCCATAGGTTTCACTAGTGGCTTCTCTCAAGATAGCATATATTATGGTGGGTGAACAAATTACTACTGAGCAATTGATAGAAAAGCGCATAGTTATGAGAATATCTAGGCATGATCATAAACATAGGCATCACGTCCGTATCAAGTAGACCGAAACAATTCTACATCTACTAATGTTACTCCACACATCGACCGCTATCCAGCATGCATCTAGAGTATTAAGTTCATAAGAATAGAGTAACGCATTAGGCAAGATGACATGATGTAGAGGGATAAACTCAAGCAATATGATATAAACCCCATCTTTTTATCCTCGATGGCAACAATACAATATGTGTCGGTTCCCTTTCTGTCACTGGGATCGAGCACGGCAAGATTGATCCCAAAGTCAAGAACTTCTCCCATTGCAAGAAGGATCAATCTAATAGGCCAAACTAAACCGAAAATTCGAAGAGACTTGTAAAGATATAAAATCATGCATATAAGAATTCAGAGAAGAATCAAATATTGTTCATAGATAATCTTGATCATAAATCCACAATTCATAGGATCTCGGCAAACACAGCGCAAAAAGTATTACATCCAATAGATCTCCAACAACATCGAGGAGAACTTTGCATTGAGAACCAAAGAGAGAGAAGAAGCCATCTAGCTAATAACTATGGACCCGAAGGTCTGTGGTAAACTACTCACACATCATCGGAGAGGCTATGGTCTTGATGTAGAGCCCTCCGTGATCGAATCCCCCTCCGGCAGATCACCGGAAAAGGTCCCCAAATGGGATCTCATGGGTACAGAAGGTTGCAGCAGTAGAAAAGTGGTTCTGTGGCTCGTCTGGATATTTTAAGGGTATAATAGTATATATAGACTAAAGAAGTAGGTCGGTGGAGCTCCATGGGGCCCACGAGGGTGGGGGCGCGCCTCCATACCTCGTGGCTGCCTCATTGCTTCCTTGAACTCCACTCCAAGTCTCCTAGATTGCGTTTGTTCCAAAAAATATCCTCGTGAAGGTTTCGTTCCGTTTGGATTCCGATTGATATTCCTTTTCTGCGAAACACTAAAATATGCACAAAAAATAGCAATTTGCACTGGGCCTTAGGTTAATAGGTTAGTCCCCAAAAATAATATAAAAGTGCATATTAAAGCCCATTAAACATCCAAAACAGATAATATAATAGCATGGAACAATAAAAAATTATAGATACGTTGGAGACATATCAATGGCTGCCCATTTCTGTTGTTCTATCTAATCGTAAACAGTTCGTATGGATCAAGCGTATGCCTAGCATCAAACTAAAATCTGAACCATGTTTGATGTATCCGCCATCGCAAATGTTTTGCATCTTTTTTGACGGGTTTTTTACATCACTGTTTGCGATTAATGCATCGCACACATTTCCGTCAAAGGTTCTCTGATCGTAGTGTCGCGTTAGCAGCACCTGTAGTAGTGGCCGACCTCTTATTGGAATGCGAGGAGGCACTTTCCTCCTCGTCCTCATCCTCGCCCCATCCTGTGCGGATGAGGCCGCGGTGTCTCCAGACCAGTTGCTTGGATGAACCTGGCGGCGGAGGCCCTCCCTGGCCTCCGACACTTCTTTCGTCTTGCCCTTCTTAGCGGACGCCTTATTGGGCACCATGACTAGCAGCTTCTCCAGCTGCTCTGATCGGGGCCCTTCCGAAAGAGGCGTCGGGCTGCTAATCTACTTGGCCTTGGCGAGCCAGCCCTGCAAAATCCGCATCTCAAGGTTAGACTGAATCAAACGTGGCATGAATATTCGAACACTGCTCGAAGAAAAATGCTGCTCACCTCCCTTGGATGGTTCGCGGCATTGAGGCCGATGTCCTTCCCCTCTACCGGCCACTCCATCTGGTGCTGAAATAGTTGGCCCCATATCATGTCAAGAGATGTGCCATAGAGGTGTCGCACGGTGGCCCGATCCTCAGGCTCGCGCTCCCACATGGGTTTGGCCCTCTCCTGGCAAGGGAGAAGCCGGCGGGGGAGCATGATCTAGACCATGTCGACCAGCTTCGCGTTGGTCTCTATTATGATGTCCTTGTGTTTCTGCAATGCCTTCGTATCGGCGACAAGCCCCCAGTCCGGGCTCTTGGTGGCCTAGGAGGCCAATTTGGTAGGGGGTCCGGACCTGAATGCAGGGCCTCACCCCAAGCGGCCTCCCTCGGCTCGGTGATGTAAAACCACTCCTTCTGCCACATACAGACGGTGTCGATGAAGTGGTCGTCCAGTCACTTCACCCGCATCAGTTTGCTGACCATGGCCCCTCCATAGTCCGCATGCTCGCCGCCAACCACCTTGGGCTTGACGTTGAACACCTTCAGCCATAAAACAAAGTGCGGCTGAACTCGAAGGAGCCTTTCAGAGACAACAATGAAAGGCAAGATGTATGGAGTTGGGAATTGGGGGCTAGAACATCAACCCCCGCACTAAGGGGTGCAGGGTTAATCCTAGCCCTCTAAGAAAATGGGGAAGAAACACGACCCTCTCGCTCTGCTAGGGCATGGGGATGATTTGGCCCTCTTCGGGGACCTGGTGAGCAACATTGGCCGGCAAATAGCCGGCCTTCTTCAGCTACAAAATATCCCCCTCGGTGACGCTGGAGGCCTTCCACTTCCCATTGGATCCGGATCCATCCATGGTCGAAGGAGGCAAGGAGGGATTTGCTACAGAAGCAGAAGAAAAGGGCTCTGGAGCTCTGGAGGTCTGTGTAGGTGGGAGGTGGCAGAAGGCGTCCGGTACAGACTGTAGAAGCCCCCCTTTATAGGACGATGACAGGCCTGGAATTTCCTTATTCCACGTTGTTGGCTTCGCCACTTCCCGATATGCCCGCGACGTTATGAGCGGGGAGGGGAATAGAAATCATTAACCATATCCCCAGAAAAGTGGGACACGATCTCCACCTCGAGGGGACGTGTCAAACGTGGTGTCAGCCTCGAGCCGCGCTTCGAGGAATAGTAACTGCTCGGTGTTATGGCCGGATGAGGCTCTTCATTGGAGGAGAAAAAGTCGTCAGATGGATGCATCATTCGCGCTTGAGCGTTATTTTTTTATTACCTTCGGCGTTAAGCAAAACTGTCGTTTCAGATTCCGGACATCGTTGGGTTCCGAACAGGGGTAAGACATATTGAAAAACTCTCCCCGTGATACGTCTCCGTCGTATCTACTTTTCCAAACACTTTTGCCCTTGTTTTGGACTCTAACTTGCATGATTTGAATGGAACTAACCCATACTGACGCTGTTTTCAGCAGAATTGCCATGGTGTTATTTATGTGCAGAAACAAAAGTTCTCGGAATGAACTGAAACTTCACGGAACATATTTTTGGAAATAATAAAAAATCCTTGCAAAAGATGAAGACCAGGGGGACCACACCCTAGCCACGAGGGTGGGGGGCGCGCCTGCCCCCCTGGGCACGCCCCCCTACCTCGTGGGCACCTGGAGCTCCTCCGACCTCAACTCCAACTCTATATATTTGCTTTCGGGGAGAAAAAATAGAGGAGAAGGATTCATCACATTGTACGACACGGAGCCGCCGCCAAGCCCTAAAACCTCTCGGGAGGGCTGATCTGGAGTCCGTTCGGGGCTCCGGAGAGGGGAATCCGTCGCCATCGTCATCATCAACCATCCTCCATCACCTATTTCATGATGCTCACCGCCATGCATGAGTAATTTGATCGTAGGCTTGCTGTACGGTGGTGGGTTGGATGAGATTTACCATGTAATCGAGTTAGTTTTGTTAGGGTTTGATCCCTAGTATCCACTATGTTCTGAGATTGATGTTGCTATGAATTTGCTATGCTTAATGCTTGTCACTAGGGCCCGAGTGCCATGACTGCAGATATGAACCTATTATGTTTTCATCAATATATGAGAGTTCTTGATCCTATCTTGCAAGTCTATAGTCACCTACTATGTGTTATGATCCGGCAACCCTGATGTGACAATAATCGGGACCACTCCCGGTGATGACCGTAGTTTGTGGAGTTCATGTATTCACTATGTGTTAATGCTTTGGTCCGGTACTCTATTAAAAGGAGGCCTTAATATCCCTTAGTTTCCGCTAGGACCCCGCTGCCACGGGAGGGAAGGACAAAAGATGCCATGCAAGTTCTTTTCCATAAGCATGTATGACTATATTCGGAATACATGCCTACATTACATTGATGAATTGGAGCTAGTTCTGTGTCACCCTAGGTTATGACTGTTACATGATGAACCGCATCCGTCATAATTCTCTATCACCGATCCATTGCCTATGAGCTTTCCATATATTGTTCTCTGCTCATTTACTTTTCCGTTGCTATTGCTATCATCACTACAAAATACCAAAAACACTACTTTTGCTACCATTACCTTTTGCTATCGTTACCACTACTATCATATTACTTTCTACTAAATACTTTGCTGAAGATATTAAGTTTTCAGGTGTGGTTGAATTGACAACTCAGTTGCTAATACTTGAGAATATTCTTTGGCTCCCCTTGTGTTGAATCAATAAATTTGGGTTGAATACTCTATCCTCGAAAACTGTTGCGATCCCCTATATTTGTGGGTTATCAAGACTACTTTCTGGCGCCATTGCCGGGGAGCATAGCTCTATTCTTTGAGTCACTTGGGATTTATATGTGCTTATTATTATGAAGAACTTGAGAGATCCAAAAACCAAGATTTATCCCTCAACTATGAGGGGAGCTAAGGAACTGCCATCTAGCTATGCACTTGATTCACCTTCTGTTTTGAGTAAGCTTGCGACACCTAAACCTGCTTCTGCTATTCATTCTGATATGTCGCATGTTATTGATGATGCCACTTCTGCTATGCATGATACTTATGATGAAACTACTTCTACGCTTGATACTACTATGCCACTTGGTGAATTTCTTGATGAACAACTTGCTAGGGTTAGAGAGAATGAAGTTATTGAAACTGATAATATTGACGAAAGTGATGATGAAAACTCTCCCCCTAATAAATATGAATTGCCTATTGTTCCTGAGGGTTATGTTCTGGATGAAGAGTCTGCTAGAGCTATTTTAGCTTGCAATCATACATATGATCTAAAGAGGTTATTAGCTAAATGGAAGCAGCAATCCCTTAATGCTAGAATGAAACCTGACCCTGTTTTTGCTACTTCACCTATCTATGTTACTGATTAGGATTATGAATTCTCTGTTGATCCTGATATAATTACTTTGGTTGAATCTGATCCTTTTTATGGCTATGAATCTGAAACTGCTGTGGCACATCTTACTAAATTAAATGATATAGCCACCCTGTTTACTAATGATGAGAGAACTCACTACTTTTATATCCTTAAAATATTTTCGTTCTCATTAAAGGGTGATGCTAAGATATGGTTTAATTCTCTTGATCATGGTTGTGTGAGTAGTCCCCAGGATATGATCTATTACTTCTCTGCTAAATATTTCCCTGCTCATAAGAAACAAGCTGCTTTAAGGGGTATATATAATTTTGTGCATATTGAAGAAGAGAGTCTCCCACAAGCTTGGGGGAGGCTTCTCCAATTACTTAATTCTTTGCCTGATCATCCTCTTAAGAAAAATGAAATACTTGATATCTTTTATAATGCACTAACCGATGTTTCCAAAGATTACCTGGATAGTTGTGATGGTTCTGTATTCAGGGAAACAACACCGGATGAAGCTGAAATTCTATTGAATAATATGTTGACTAATGAAAATAATTGGACACTTCCTGAGCCTATTCCTAAACCAACTTCGAAGAAGAGAGGTGTTCTATTTCTCAGTCCTGAAGATATGCAAGAGGCAAAGAAATCTATGAAAGAAAAGGGTATTAAAGCTGAAGATGTTAAGAATTTACCTCCTATTGAAGAAATACATGGTCTTAATTTATAGTCTGTCGAAGAAATGTATAATTTTAATCCATCTCCAATTGAATAAACACATGGTCTTGATAACCCGACACAGGTAGTAAAGGTAAATTCTCTCTATAGATTTGATAAAGCTGGAATCCCATCTACTAAGTTTGCTAGCCCATGCTTTGATGAGTTTGGTAAATTTATGGTTAAGCAAGAAGACTTCAATGCTTATTTTGGTAGAGAATTAAAATGCAGTGCTGGTATGCTTGAACACTTGGGTGATTGTATGGTAATGTCAAAGGTGAACTTAAACTTATTAGCAAACATGCTTCTATGGTTACCACTCAAGTAGAACAAGTACTTAAAGCTCAAAATGATTTTCTCAATGAACTGAACAGTAAAAATAATGATAATGCTGTTAGAGTTATGGCTAGAGGTGGTAAAATGACTCAGGAACCTTTGTATCCTGAAGGCCATCCTAAGAGAATTGAGCAAGATTCTCAGAGAAATAATATAGACGCACCTAGTCCTTCTAAAAGGAAGAAAAAGAAAAATGATAGGACTTTGCATGCTTCTAGTGAACCTATTGCTGAAACACCTAAGAATCCAAATGATATTTCTATTTCAGATGCTGAAACAATCTGGTAATGAACCTGAAACTAGTGATAATGTTAATGATAATGTTCATGTTGATGCTCAACCTAGCAATGATAATGATATAGAAATTGAACCTGCTGTTGATCTTGATAACCCACAATCAAAGAATCAACGTTATGATAAGAGAGACTTTGTTGCTAGGAAACACTGTAAAGAAAGAGAACCATGGGTTCAAAAACCCATGCCTTTTCCTCCCAAACCATCCAAGAAAAAGGATGATGAGGATTTTGAGCGCTTTGCTGAAATGATTAGACCTATCTTTTTTCATATGCGATTAACTGATATGCTCAAAATGAATCCTTATGCTAAGTACATGAAAGAGATTGCTACTAATAAAAGAAAGATACCGGAAGCTGGAATTTCCACCATAATTGCTAATTATATTTTTAAGGGTGGAATACCAAAGAAACTTGGAGATCCAGGAGTACCCACTATACCATGCTCCATTAAAAGAAACTATGTTAAAACTGCTTTATGTGATCTTGGAGCCGGTGTTAGTGTTATGCCTCTCTCTTTATATCGTAGACTTGATTTGAATAAGTTGACACCTACTGAAATATCTTTGCAAATGGCTGATAAATCAACTGCTATACCTGTCGATATTTGTGAGGATGTGACTGTTGTGGTTGCAAATGTTACTATTTTAACGGACTTTGTTATTCTTGATATTCCCGAGGACGATAGTATGTCCATTATTCATGGAAGACCCTTTTTGAATACTTCAGGGGCTGTTATTGATTGCAACAAAGGAAATGTCACTTTTCATGTTAATGGTAATGAGCATACGGTACACTTTCCGAGGAAACAGCCTCAGGTCCACAGTATTAATTCTATTGGAAAAATTCCATCAATTATTTTTGGAGGTTTTGAATTCCCTCTTCATATTGTCAAGAAGACACAACTCTCCGTACCCACCTTTTGCTTTCTGTTATTTATATTAAATAAAATAAAAATAGTATTTTCTGTCTGTTATCTGAATTATCCATGCAATATAAAAATACCCTAAAAATAAAAGTTCTCCAAATGCCCTGAAATTTAAATTTGATTTTTATGGAATATTTGAGAATATTTGGCACTGAGAACGCAGCAGGGGGCATCCACCTGGCCACGAGGGTGGAGGGCGCGCCCTACCCCCCTGGGCGCTCCCCCTGCCTCGTGGGCCCACGGTGGCCCTCCTCCACTTATTCCTGCACCCACACACTCCTTCCTCCCACAAACACGATTATCCAGTTCAAACCCGAGTCCAAGCTCATTTTGCTGCCATTTTCGATCTCCTTGATCAAAGCACCTCTCACAAAACTGC
The DNA here is from genome assembly GCF_003073215.2 of Triticum urartu. Lineage (NCBI taxonomy): Eukaryota > Viridiplantae > Streptophyta > Magnoliopsida > Poales > Poaceae > Triticum > Triticum urartu. Next base: position 42,591,854 of record NC_053027.1, on the reverse strand, counting down.
TTGGGGGGATTGTTCCTTGGTCTGTGACTCCTCCATTGGTCCAATTAGTTTTTGTTCTAGTGCTTTATTTATTGAAAATTTGTGTTGCCTAGGTGACCCTGTTATTGAGCTTGCATGTCAAATTTATGTGGTTCCAAGTAGTTTTGATGCATGATATAGGCTCTAGGCACTTGTCGGAGTAGTTGCTATCAATTTTGTTGAGTTTGGTTTACTTTTATTTGAAGTTACTAAAAATTTCAGAAATTTTTCAGAGGAAGAAATATGTTTAGGAAAATGTACCAAGGTGGCTCTTCAAGGAAACAAGAGCCCAGGCTTGCAATGCGTGATGCTGATGATGAGCCACCAAGGGACGCTCCAGTGCGGCCCTGTGAATGGCCTTAAGAGGACTTTATGGATCGAGCGGAAATCAAGGAAGAATTTAACGCATATTTGCGTAACGCTGATCTTGTGAGCTTCGAGGTGGAAAAGTGCCGCCAGTACCACTATCTCACTAGTTCTTTTGTGAGGAGGTTTGAATTTTGATCTTCATGCAATTCTCCAACTGTCCTGTTTGATCTTTATGAAAAACCTTATACGATGGACTTCGAGGATTTTACCACTCCTTGCAAACTTCCACAATGGGGTAGTGTTAGGGAACCTCGTAAATCTGAATTTAGAGATTTTTTTGCTAGTATAACTATGGGGGTATCTAGAGATATAACACAGGCTACCATAGGGAGCATTCACTTTCCCGCTATACATTATTTTGCTCTCTTCATAGGTAGATGCATTAATGGTAAAGATGAGGCATGTCACATGTGTCCCTAACCTCAGTATTCTTAGGAGTGTTGTGTTAGGAGATAAATCTTATAATTTGGGGGCCATTGTTGCACGTAGGTTCTATCTTAATAGATTTAATAGAGATTTCTTTGGTGGTGTTTATGTAACCTGCATAGCTAATTTTCTAGGTATAACCATACGTGAAGATGATATTGAGTTGCCTCCTGCTTATTTTGATTATGAGGCTATGGTTCTTCATCAGTTTGTTGAGAGGAACGATCAGTTCCTCCAGTACCGACTAATCTTTGACAGACGACGCACATATCACGTCGCTCTCCCTGCTTCTACTTTCTTTGACTTTCAGGCAAAAAGGAGATATTTTATAATCAGACAGGAGGCGGATGAGTATAAGAGGAGAGCTGAGATAGCTCGCCTCCAAGCTGCAGCCCACGATGAATGACTGTTGCATCGTAGTACGAACCCAACTATTACTATGGATATCCGCCTGGCCAACCGTGGCCATAGACCAACCTAGGCCAAAAGGCTAAGATTGGGGGAGTACGTATTTCTCACCGACATTATATTCATGTTCACACCCTCGTTGCTAGATGTCAGTGCTCATACTTTTTCATTGTAACATCCATGCTAGTTTATTTCCTTTTTATGCTTTCTTCTTGTGTGTTTAATAAACCTTAAGAAAAACCAAAAAAATTAGTTGAAGCTCTTAGCTAGTTTTAATTTCCATGCTTGTAGTAGTAATTAAAAAGAAAACCCAAAAAGATTTCATGTTCTTCTTTTGCTTGTTGGGAGCTTTCCCATGTAAATAGTTTTATTTCTTTTCTTTTCTTTGGGGGTCGATAGGAGAAGACCATGATTAAATTGTTGAAGTGGCTCTTATATGCATTATTGTTGATCTGACAAAAAAGCCCATATTGCCTTGTCTTCTCCTGTTTAGTGAATGCTTGCAGATTCCAGCTTAGTCCAATGCACACGCACTATTATTATTATCCACATTGTTCGGTTGGGCAAGTTAAAGGCAATTATGACGATATATGATGGACTGACTAAGATGAGAAAAGCTGGTATGAACTGACTATGATGGACCTCTTTTGTTTGTGTAAATATGATTAGTTCATCGTTCCTGATTCAGCCTATTATGAATAAACATGTTTGCAATGACAACTAGAGATCATAGTTTCTTGTGTCATGCTTGATTAGCTAGGATCTTATAATGGTTTACCTTGCATGCGAACATGCTATTAAAATGGTTGTGATGTGGTATGATAGGGTGGTATCCTCTGAATGATTTAAGTGACTTGACTTGGCACATCTTCACGCATGTAGTTGAAACAAAATCAACATAGCGTTCACGATATTTATGTTGATGGTGAATTATATCCAATTCATGCTTGCATTCGGTGTTGATTAATTTTAATGCATGTTCATGACTGTTGTCGCTCTCTAGCTGGTTCCTTCCCAGTCTTTTTATAGCCTTCACATGTACTAAGAGGGAATACTACTTGTGCATCCAATCCCATAAACCCTAAAGTTATTCCATATGAGTCCACTATACCTACCTATTTACGGTATCTACCTGCCGTTCCAAGTAAATTTTTATGTGCCAAACTCTAAACCTTCAAATAATTATCCTGTTTTGTATGCTCGAATAGCTCATGTATCAACTAGGGTTGTCTGTATCTTCCATGTTAGGCGGGTTATTCTCAAGAGCAGTGGACTCCGCTCCTCACTCACGAGAAAATGGCTGGTCACCGGGATGCCTAGTCCCATGCTTTATGCAAATCAAATCAAAATAATTGCAAAAAACTCCCCCTGGGACTCTTGTTAGTTGGAGGCACTCATTGTTTCGAGCAAGCCATGGATTGATGCTCGTTGGTGGAGGGGGAGTATAAACTTTACCATTCTGTTTGGGAACCGCCTATAATGTGTGTAGCATGGAAGATATCGCCATCTCCTGGTTGTTATGTTGACAATGAAAGTATACCGCTCAAAATATTATTCACCTCTATTTCAAAACCGAGCTCTGGCACCTCTACAAATCCTTGCTTCCCTCTACGAAGGGCCTATCTATTTACTTTTATGTTGAGTCATCATCCTCTTACTAAAAAGCACCAGTTGGAGAGCACCACTGTCATTTGCATTCATTACTGTTTGTTTACATTGAGTATGACTTGACTAGATCTCTTTTACCATGAATTACAATGTCTAGTCAGTCCTTGATCTTTAAAGGTGCTCTGCATTTATGTTTTGCGGTCTCAGAAAGGGCTAGTGAGATACCATCTTGTTATATCATCTTATGGTTATTTTGAGAAAGTGTTGTCATCCGAGATTTATTATTATTGCTCGCTAGTTGATTATGCCATTGATATGAGTAAACATGAGACCTAAGTGTTATTGTGAATATGGTTAGTTTATAATCTTTGCTGAAAACTTGAATGCTGGCTTTACCTATTTACAACAACAAGAGCAAACATAGTTTGTAAAAGATTTTCTTTATCACTTTTAGTTTGTCAACTGAATCGCTTCAGGACAAGCAAAGGTTTAAGCTTGGGGGAGTTGATACGTCTTCGTCGTATCTACTTTTCCAAACACTTTTGCCCTTGTTTTGGACTCTAACTTGCATGATTTGAATGGAACTAACCCGGACTAACGTTGATTTCAGCAGTATTGCCATGGTGTTATTTATGTGCAGAAACAAAAGTTCTCAGAGTGACCTGAAACTTTACGGAACAACTTTTTGGAAATAATAAAAAATCCTTGCAAAAGATGAAGACCAGGGGGCCCACACCCTAGCCACAAGGGTGGGGGCGCGCCTGCCCCCCTGGGCGCGGCCCCCTACCTCGTGGGCCCCCTGGAGCTCCTCCGACCTCAACTCTAACTCTATATATTTGCTTTCGAGGAGAAAAAAAATAGAGAATGATTCATCGCGTTTTATGATACGGAGCCGCCGCCAAACCCTAAAACCTCTTGGGAGGGCTGATCTGGAGTCCGTTCGGGGCTCCGGACAGGGGAATCCATTGCCATCGTCATCATCAACCATCCTCCATCACCAATTTCATGATGCTCACCACCGTGCGTGAGTAATTCCATCGTAGGCTTTGTTGGAAATATTCCTTAGAGTCAATAATAAAATGGTTATTATTGTATTTCCTTGTTCATGATAACCGGAAACCGTAATACATGTGTGAATACATAGACCACAACATGTCGCTAGTAAGCCTCTTGTTGACTAGCTCGTTGATCAATAGATGGTCATGGTTTTCTGACCATGGACATTGGATGTCATTGATAACGGGATCACATCATTAGGAGAACTAGCGGGTCGACCCGCGCAACTGCGCGGCTAGAATTGATATATTTTGTATTTTTTAATAAATGATATGTTTATGCTTGCTAAGCCACATGGACTTGCATTTTTTTTTACATCGTACAGAAGATGTCCTTATGCATTTTTCCTCTTCATATCATTGTTTGTGTTTTGGTTATCTGCACGTACTTCCTTCGTTTTTAAATAAGTGTCGTAATTTTAGTTCAAATTTAAGCTAAAACCACAACACTTATTTCTGAACGGAGTGAGTATTATTTTAGTTTGGCCAACATTTTTTGTGTGAATGCCCAACAAATTCTTTGTTTGTTTGTTTTTACTACATGTTCCCAATCCATCATGGAATACTGATCCGTAGCTTATGTGCTTTTGAGAAGGTTCTATTCTATAACTAATCTGCCACAGGATATTCTGTAGCTAATGTACCCTTTTGTAAAAATGGAATGAAAATCTAATACTATATAGGAGTGAATAAATGGAATAGAAAAAAAATTATATTCGTTTTCACTTCATATAAGTTACAGCCCATCCAAAAGCGAAATAAATGCTAGAAAGTGCTTACACATTTTCCGTGTGTTCCGTGCGGCCGCTCGCAGTGCGTCCGATGCAATCGCGAGAGAGCAGCGCGTGACAGATGGATCGGAGGAAGTGGTGTGAAGTGACACAGTTTTAATCTCTTTTATTTGAAAAATAACACAGTTTTAATCTAGTACAGTAGTAGTAGTATTTTGCATCTGTACGTTTGTACTACCATTCATCCTTTTTGTCCATTCTTTTGTCTTGACGTGAACCAATCTCCCATTTTCGTTCTCCTCTCGTTCATTTATCTTTTCCTCCCCTGATCTAGGGATTCAGCCACAATTCGTTGCTAGATCCAGCAAGTGAGAAGGACGTGGTGAGTAGGATTTGCGGCAGAGTGTCGTGGTTGCAGTCTCTCAGCGGCGGCCGGTCCTCCAGCTCGACCACACGTGCCTGTTGCTCGCCGCCACCGTCGATTGGATGGCCGTGAAGTTAGCCCCCCTTGAACCTGAGCAGTGGCTCTCCTCCAGATAATCTCTCCTCTTCACTTCCTTCTCCTCCTTTCCCAGATGCTTGGTCTGCTAGCATCCCGCAATTGCGTGGATTTTGGATTCTTTATGAGAAATCGGCTCGTGGTCTCCTGTTATCCCCTTCCTGGTGCAGATAAGGAGATGCTTATCTTCTCCTCACCTTTCTCTACCTTTTTTTTTATCTTTGCATGGTTTCTTCTTACTCATAATTTTCATGCTCGCCAGAGGGAGAGGGTGTTCTACGGTCAGGTACTACTCAGAAGCCGGGAAGGACAAATGCAGACAGGTGACCAATATGCGAGTTTTTTTAGGATCAAGCGAGCAAAGACTGCCTCAATTCATGTCAGAGTTACTCATATCCCCCTGCCTTTTTGCTTACCTTCAGTTGTTTTGGGGAATTAACTTTTTTCAGTTGACATTCTGCCCAACTTAGATCGTCGCTTCAACTCAGATTATCTCTTCAACACATCCGTATTAATTATATGAAATTCCGTATAGCAAAAGGTGTTCGATACTTCATTGTTGTGTCTACTGCCTATAACACCTATAAATCTTTGAATAATTCATTGTCTTGTCTGTACTTGTTAACATTTATATATGTGAATACACATACATTTATTTGGTTGAGGAGGCTATGTTGATGCCTATTTTTTTAGAGAGACTATTCGTAAGAGTGATGAGAGTGTTAGTGCAAGAGATATTAGTAATCACTATTTAGGTGGAATTTATTTGTGAACTTTCTCTAGAACGATCAAATATAGTAGTCCCTCCGTTCCTAAATATAAGTTTTTTTAGAGATTCCAATACAGACTACATACGGAGCAAAATCAGTGAATCTACACTCTAAAACTCCCTCCGTTTCTAAATATAAGTTTTTTTAGAGATTATAATACGGAATACATACGGAGCAAAATGAGTGAATCTACACTCTAAAATGCGTCTATATACATCCATATGTAGTCCCTATTAAAATCTCTAAAAAGGCTTATATTTCGAAACGGAGGTATGTAGCTATGTAAAAATATTCATGGTTCAATTTTTTTAAATGATGATAGAAGAGAGATAAAAATATTCAGGGATAATATTTTGTGGAAAGATCAGACATATGTATATATATGGTTAGGTTGTCTTCCACTCTATGTAATTACACATGCATTGTCTACGCAAAATTCTAGTTTTGTTGACTTGATGAACTACATTGTAAATTAGAATGTCTCTTTATAAAAAAATATTCTTTGCGGCATCTTCAGTTGGACACTCTTTGTCATTGATCAGCATCTTCAATCCTTCCTTATTTGTCACTCTTGATAATGCCACGTACAATTGTCCATGGCAGAATGCTTGCTTAGGCAAATATATTCCTACCTTGTTTTTGCAAGGATGTTGTTGTCGTCGAGCATTATTTTGCAATTCTTTGACGATGTTGGGGTCCACTGTTAATGTATCATCATTGCATCTTGACGCACTTATCCTATTTGCCACCTCATTTAAATTATTATAGATGTACAGCTGTGTGAACCGAGGTTTGTCTGTACCTTCAGGTAAAAGAGTTCTGATGTGATGGTGGTTCTGCCCATGCAAACGAAAAACAGAAAGTTCTTTGCACGTTTTTATTTCCTTGTCCACAACTCCTCCCATTGATGTGAATGAAGACATTGAGTTCTTTGACCTTATAATCCCGCCCTTCACTTCTTAAGAGGTTTCTGAGGTATGGTGGAGGCTCTCTTAGTGGTGGCAGATTGATTTTTCCCTGTTTGCAACATATTCCAAAAGTGGATTTCGTAGTTCCTTTCTTGAATTTAATCTTTCTTCACACCATAGCAATGATTTGCAATATTAGCATTTGTATGTTGGCCTTTCGAAGTTCCATGTCTTTCTATTAGCACTTGTTGAGGTTGTGGTTCTATTGTTGTCTCCAACATTGATTCTAATGTTAATTTTGTTGCTTTCTCTTCTTGTATGCTTCAATTCCTTATCTTCTTGAGCATTATCCTTTCTCAATTGTTTAGGAGCCTCTGTTTGTATTTCTTCCCTCTGAACCCCTTGTCCGCTTTGTGATCCTTGAGTTTAGAGCTTGATCTTTCTTTGTTTTTGTATGGTGAGCTGCTAGCGCTTACGTATGTTGGACTGTCATCTCCGGAAATTTGATTTCGTCAGTGACATATAGAGTTTTCTTAATAGTGTGCCACTTCAGACATGTAAGTGCATTTGGAGATATAGAGACTAATAATAGAGGTGTCATATACAGTACATCTGGAGATCAATATTGTTTTGGTAGTGTGTGAATGCATGGAAAAAACATGGTTTACAGTTCAGTCTCAGTAGGGTTTTGATATAGAAGATTAGAAGCAAGGTTGATCTGAGATCAAATGCTGACATACGTGAAGAATTGCATGTGGATATTACCTAAGGTTGATGGTGTTGATGTCGTGTCTTCAGTTTGTTGGACGTTTCTTTGTGCCTTCGATCGATCGTTTGGGCGTCGCAGGCGTATATTGGATGCAAGTTGCTGGAGTTGTTTCCATGCCTTCGATTTGTGGGCCGTCTTGCATGTTCGATCGTCCTAACGTCTTGATAAGAGAGCTACTGAGAAAGTGCATCATGGGTCAGACCCAAAAGTTGAATGTCGTCTTGTAAAATTATTGTTGAATGATGATTATGTGATATAAGCAGAAGGGATGAGAGTGTGACCATACCTCTTTTTTTTTCTGAGACTATGATCTAACAATTTTGCTAATGTATCTTGAAGAATGGATTGCATTCTGCAGATTATCTGAGTAGAATTTTTTTTGGAAATATGTTGGATGTTATGGAAGTTAAAAATAATTTGCTGATTAAAAAGAGGAAATATATAATACCTTGATGCTTAATAATAAGAAAAAAATTAAAGGTTTCTTAGTTCACATGGAAATTGATAAATCTTGGACTCCTTTGCTGACTCGTACACGTACGTGTGACCCTGAGTCCGACTCCTTTTCTCGTACATGGTCATGACTCTTCCTAGCCTTTTTTAGTTAATGATGACTCTTGCTAGCCTAGCATATTTAGATCAGATGCAACTCTTCCCGTGCATAGCATGTATACACGTGACAACATGGTAGTTCAATATATTGGTACGCACACGTTAATATGGTACGTAAAATCTTTTAAATCTCAGCCATTATTTTCTTGATCAAACGGTGCAAATAATAGAATAGATGATGTAATGGACAAGACCCAATCCTAAGCCTAGCACAAGATCGTATAATTCGTCTGCTAAAGCTTTTCTAATGTCAAGTATCATTTCCTTAGACCATGAGATTGTGCAACTCCCGGATACCGTAGAAATGCTTTGGGTGTACCAAATGCCACAACGTAACTGGGTGGCTATAAAGGTGCACTACGGGTATCTCCGAAAGTGTCTGTTGGATTGGGACGAATCGAGACTGGAATTTGTCACTCCGTGTAAACGGAGAGGTATCTCTGGGCCAACTCGGTAGGACATCATCATAATGTGCACAATGTGACCAAGGAGTTGATCACGGGATGATGTGTTACGGAACGAGTAAAGAGACTTGCCGGTAACGAGATTGAACAAGGTATCGGGATACCGACGATCGAATCTCGGGCAAGTCCTATACCGGTAGACAAAGGGAATTGTATACAGGATTGACTGAATCCTTCACATCACGGTTCATCCGATGAGATCATCGTGGAACATGTGGGAGCCAACATGGGTATCCAGATCCCGCTGTTGGTTATTGACGAGAGAGATGTCTCGGTCATGTCTGCATTATTCCCGAGCCCGTAGGGTCTACACACTTAAGGTTCGATGACACTAGGGTTATAGGGGAAGTATGTACACGGTTACCGAATGTTGTTCGGAGTCCCGGATGAGATGCCGGACGTCACGAGGAGTTCCGGAATGATCCGGAGGTGAAGATTGATATATTGGACGAAGGGTTTTGGAGTCCAGAAGTGTTCCGGAGGTACCGGGTGATGACCAGCATGACCGAAAGGAGATCATGATGATGGAGATCATGGTGTCATGCCGGTGACGATGGTGTTCATGCCGCGCCTCGAAGATGGAGATCAAAGGCGCAAGATGATATTGGCCATATCATGTCACTTTATGATTTGCATGTGATGTTTGTCATGTTTACATCTTATTTTCTTAGAACGACGGTAGCATAAATAAGATGATCCCTCGCAATAATTTCAAGAAAGTGTTCCCCCTAATTGTGCACCGTTGCTAAGGTCCGTTGTTCCGAAGAACCACGTGATGATCGGGTGTGATAGGTTCTAACGTTCGCATACAACGGTGTAAGCCAGATTTACACACGCAATACACTTAGGTTAACTTGACGAGCCTAGCATGTACAGACATGGCCTCGGAACACGGAAGACCGAAAGGTCGAACATGATAGTGGATACGATCAACATGAAGATGTTCACCGATGATGACTAGTCCGTTTCACGTGATGATCGGACACGGCCTAGTTGACTCGGATCATGTATCACTTAGATGACTAGAGGGATGTCTATCTAAGTGGGAGTTCATTGAATAATTTGATTAGATGAACTTAATTATCATGAACATAGTCAAAAGGTCTTTGCAAATTATGTCATAGCTCACGCTTTGGTTCTACTGTCTTAGATATGTTCCTAGAGAAAATTTAGTTGAGAGTTGACAGTAGCAATTATGCGGACTGGGTCCGTGAACTGAGGATTGTCCTCATTGCTGCACAGAAGGGTTATGTCCTTAATGCACCGCTCGGTGTGTTGAACCTCGAGCATCGTCTGTAGATGTTGGGAAACATCTGACATACATGTTTTGATGACTACGTGATAGTTCAATACGTAATACTAACGGTTTAGAATTGTGGCACCAAAGATGTTTTTGAAACATCGCAGAACATATGAGATGTTCCAAAGACTGAAATTGGAATTTCAGACTAGTGCCCACGTAGAGGTATGAGACCTGTGACAAGTTTCTTAAGCCTGCAAACCAAGGGAGAAAAACTCAATTGTTGAGCATGTGCTAAGATTGTCTGAGTACTGCAATCGCTTGAATCGAGTGGGAGTTAATCTTCCAGATGAGAGAGTGATGGTTCTCCATAGTCACTGCCACCAAGCTATTGGAGCTTCGTGATGAACTATAACATATCAGGGATAGACATGATGATCCTTGAGCAACTCGCGATGTTTGACACCGCGAAAGTAGAAATCAAGTAGGAGCATCAATTGTTGATGGTTAAACCACTAGTTTCAAGAAGGGCAAGGGAAAGAAGGGATACTTCATGAGACGGCAAATCAGTTGCTGCTCTAGTGAAGAAACCCAAGGTTGAACCAAACCCGAGACTAAGTGCTTCTATAATGAGGGGAACGGTCACTGAAGCAGAACTACCCTAGATACTTGGTAGATGAGAAGGCTGGCAAGGTCGATGGAAGTATTTTGGATATACATCATATTATTGTGTACTTTACTAGTACTCCTAGTAGCACCAGGGTAATAAATACCGGTTCGGTTGCTAAGCGTTAGTAACTTGAAATAAAAGGCTGCGCAGACTAGCTAAAGGTGAGATGACGATATGTGTTGGAAGTGTTTCCAAGGTTGATGTGATCAAACATCGCACGCTCCCTCTACCATCGGGATTGGTGTTAAACCGAAATAATTGTTATTTGGTGTTTGCGTTGAGCATAGACATGATTGGATTATGTTTATCGCCACACGGTAATTCATTTAAGGAGAAGAATGGTTACTCTGTTTATTTGAATAATACCTTCAATGGTCTTGCACCTAAAATGAATGGTTTATTGAATCTTGATCGTAGTGATACACACGTTCATGCCAAAAGATATAAGATAGTAATGATAGTACCACGTACTTGTGGCACTGCCATTTGAGTCATGTTAAAACACATGAAGAAGCTCCATCTTGATGGATCTTTGGACTCACTCATTTTTGAAAAGATTGCGACATGCGAACCATGTCTATTGGTAGATATGCATGAAGAAACTCCATGCAGATGGATCATTTGGACTCAATTGATTTTGAATCACCTGAGACATGCAAATCATACCACATGGGCAAGATGACTGAAAGGCCTCGTTTTCAGTAAGATGGAACAAGAAAGCAACTTGTTGGAATTAATACATTTTGATGTGTGCAGTCCAATGTGTGCTGAGGCACGCAGTGGATATCGTTATGATCTTACTTCACAGATGATTTGAGTAGATGCTGAGTATATTTACTTGATGAAGCACAAGTCTGAATTATTGAAAGGTTCAAGTAATTTCAGAGTGAAGTTGAATATCGTCGTGACAAGATGATAAAATGTCTATGATATGATCATAGAGATGAATATCTGAGTTACGAGTTTGGCACACAATTAAGACATTGTGGAAATTGTTTCACAACTAATACCGCCTGGAACACCATAGTGTGATGGTGTGTCCGAACATCATAACTGCACCCTATTGGATATGGTGCATACCATGATGTCTCTTATCGAATTACCACTATCATTCATGGGTTAGGCATTAGAGACAACCGCATTCACTTTAAATAGGGCACCACGCAATTCCGTTGAGACGAAACCATATGAACTATGGTTTAGAGAAACCTAAGATGTCATTTCTTAAAAGTTTGGGGCTGCGACGCTTATGTGAAAAAGTTTCAGGCTAATAAGCTCGAACCCAAAGCGGATAAATGCATCTTCATAGAATACCCAAAACAGTTGGCTATACCTCCTATTTCAGATCCGGAAGCAAAAGTGATTGTTTCTAGAAACGGGTCCTTTCTCGAGGAAAAGTTTCTCTCGGAAGAATTGAGTGGGAGGATGATGGAGAGTTGATAAGGTTATTGAACCGTCACTTCAACTAGTTTGTAGCAGGGCACAAGAAGTTGTTCCTGTGGCACCTACACCAATTGAAGTGGAAGCTTATGATAGTGATCATGAAACTTCGGATCAAGTCACTACCAAACCTCATAGGTCGACAAGGATGTGTACTACTTCAGAGTGGTACGTAATCCTATCTTGGAAGTCATGTTTCTAGACAACAATGAACCTACGAGCTATGGAAAAGCGATGGTGGGCCCGGATTCCGATGAATGGCTCGAGGCCATAAAATCCGAGAGAGGATCCATGTATAAAACAAAGTATAGACTTTGAAAGAACTACTTGATGGTGGTAAGGCTGTTGGGTGCAGATGGATTTTAAAAGGAAGATGGACAATGATGGTAAGTGTCACCATTAAGAAAGCTCGACTTGTCGTTAAGATGTTTTCCGACAAGTTCAAGGAGTTGACTACGATGAGACTTTCTCACTCATAGCGATGCTAAGAGTCTGTTGGAATTATGTTAGCAGTTACTGCATTATTTATGAAATCTTGCAGATAGGATGTCAAAAAACATTGTTTCCTCGACGTTTTTCTTGAGGAAAGATTGTATGTGATACAACCAGAAGGTTTTGTCAATCCTGAAAGATGCTAACAAGTATGCAAAGCTCCAGCAATCCTTCTAAGGACTGGAGTAAGCATCTCGGAATTGGAATGTACGCTTTGATGAGATGATCAAAGATTTTGGGTTTATACAAAGTTTATGAGAAACTTGTATTTCCAAAGAAGTGAGTGGGAGCACTATAGAATTTTTGATGAGTATATGTTGTTAACATATTGTTGATCAGAAATGATGTAGAATTTCTGGAAAGCATATAGGTTTATTTGAAAAGTGTTTTTCAATAGAAAACCTAGATTAAGCTACTTGAACATTGAGCATCAAGATCTATAAGGATAGATCAAAAACGCTTAATAGTACTTTCAAATGAATACATACCGTGACAAGATTTTGAAGGATTTCAAAATAGATTAGCAAAGTTCTTGACTGTGTTACAAGGTATGAGCATTGAGTAAGACTCAAGACCTTACCACGGCAGAAGAGAGAAAAAGGACGAAGGTCGTCCCCTATGCTTTAGACATAGGCTCTACAGTATGCTATGCTGTGTACCGCACCTGAAGTGTGCCTTGCCATGAGCCAGTCAAGGGGTACAGAGTGATCCAGGAATGAATCACACGACAGCGGTTGAACTTATCCTTAGTAACTAGTGGACTAAGGAATTTTCTCGATTATGGAGGTGGTAAAAGAGTTCGTCGTAAAGGGTTACGTCGATGCAAACTTTGACACTAATCTGGATGACTCTGAATAGTAAACCGGATTCGTATAGTAGAACAGTTATTTGGAATAGCTCCAAGTAGCGCGTGGTAGCTGCATCCACAAGATGACATAGAGATTTGTAAAGCACACATGGATCTGAAAGGTTCAGACTCATTTACTAATAAACCTCTCACACAAGCAAGATATGAACAAACCCCATGGGTGTTGGATTCATTGCAATCACATAGTGATGTGAACTAGATTATTGACTCTAGTGCAAGTGGGAGACTATTGGAAATATGCCCTAGAGGCAATAATAAAATGGTTATTATTGTATTTCCTTGTTCATAATAATTGTCTATTGTTCATGCTATAATTCTATTAACCAGAAACCGTAATACAAGTGTGAATACATAGACAACAACATGTCCCTAGTAAGCCTCGAGTTGACTAGCTCGTTGATCAATAGATGGTCATGGTTTCCTGACCATGGACATTGGATGTCATTGATAACGGGATCACATCATTAGGAGAATGATGTGATGGACAAGACCCAATCCTAAGCCTAGCACAAGATCGTATAGTTCGTTTGCTAAAGCTTTTCTAATGTCAAGTATCATTTCCTTAGACCATGAGATTGTGCAACTCCCGGATACCATAGGAATGCTTTGGGTTTACCAAAGGCCACAACGTAACTGGGTGGCTATAAAGGTGCACTACGGGTATCTCTGAAAGAATCTATTCGGTTAGCACGAATCAAGACTGGGATTTGCCACTCCGTGTAAACGGAGAGGTATCTCTGGGCCCACTTGGTAGGACATCATCATAATGTGCACAATGTGACCAAGGAGTTGATCACGGGATGATGTGTTACAGAACGAGTAAAGAGACTTGCCGGTAATGAGATTGAACAAGGTATCGGGATACCGACGATCGAATCTCGGGCAAGTACTATACCGGTAGACAAAGGGAATTGTATACGGGATTGACTGAATCCTTGACATCGTGGTTCATCCGATGAGATCATCATGGAACATGTGGGAGCCAACATGGGTATCCAGATCCCGCTGTTGGTTATTGACCAGAGAGATGTCTCGGTCATGTCTGCATTATTCCCGAGGCCGTAGGGTCTACACACTTAAGGTTCGATGATGCTAGGGTTATAGGGAAAGTATGTACGCGGTTACCGAATGTTGTTTGGAGTCCCAGATGAGAACCCAGACATCACGAGGAGTTCCGGAATGATCCGGAGGTGAAGATTGATATATTGGGCGAAGGGTTTTGGAGTCCGGAAGTGTTCCGGACGTACCGGGTGATGACCAGCATGACCGAAAGGTGTTTTGGTAGCCCCGGCAAGTGTTGGGGGGCTTCATGGGCCAAGGGAAGGGGGCAAACCAGCCCACTAAGGGGTTGTGTGCCCCCTCGCCTATTCCCACGTGACCAGGGGTTTGGGGCGCCCCATCTAGGGTTCCCACCTCCTGGCTTGGGGGCCAAGTCACCCAAGGGGGAGATCCCATCTGCCCTGGCCGCCGCCCCCCCTAGGGGAAACCCTAGGGCGCCTCCCCTTGCCCTTGCCCCTATATATAGTGGAGGTTTTGGATCTGACCAACACACTAGTCTCTCTCTCCCAAGGCACAGCCCTACCTCTCTCCCTCCTCGTCTCTCGTAGTGCTTGGCGAAGCCCTGCAGGAGTACTGCGCTCCTCCACCACCACCATGCCGTCGTGCTGCTGCTGGACGGAGTCTTCCCCAACCTCTCCCTCCCTCCTTGCTGGATCAAGGCGCGGGAGACGTCACCGGGCTGTACGTGTGTTGAACACGGAGCCGCCGTTGTTCGTCACTTAGATCGAAGTCTACCGCGATCTGAATCGCTGCGTGTACGACTCCACCAACCGCGTTCTTGCAACGCTTCCGCTTAGCGATCTTCAAGGGTGTGAAGATGCACTCCCTCTCTCTCGTTGCTAGTATCTCCTAGATTGATCTTGGTGACACATAGGAAAATTTTAGAATTATTGCTACGATCCCCAACAGGCTTGCTGGATGGTGATGGGTTGGATGAGATTTATCATGTAATCGAGTTAGTTTTGTTAGGGTTTGATCCCTAGTATCCACTATGTTCTGAGATTGATGTTGCTATGACTTTGCTATGTTTAATTCTTGTCACTAGGGCCCGAGTGCCATGATTTAAGATCTGAACCTATTATGTTTTCATCAATATATGAGAGTTCTTGATCCTATCTTGCAAGTCTATAGTCACCTACTATGTGTTATGATCCGGCAACCCCGAAGTGACAATAATCGGGACCACTCCCGGTGATGAACGTAGTTTGAGGAGTTCATGTATTTACTATGTGTTAATGCTTTGGTCCGGTACTCTATTAAAAGGAGGCCTTAATATCCCTTAGTTTCCGCTAGGATCCCGCTGCAACGGGAGGGTAGGACAAAAGATGTCATGCAAGTTCTTTTCCATAAGCACGTATGAGTATATTCGGAATACATGCCTACATTACATTGATTAATTGGAGCTAGTTCTGTGTCACCCTAGGTTATGCCTGTTACATGATGAACCACATCCGGCATAATTCTCTATCACCGATCCATTGCGTACGAGCTTTCCATATACTGTTCTCTGCTTATTTAGTTTTCCGTTGCTATTGCTATCATCACTACAAAATACCAAAAACACTACTTTTGCTACCATTACCTTTTGCTATCATTACCACTACTATCATATTACTTTGCTACTAAATACTTTGCTACAGATTTTTAGTTTCCAGGTGTGGTTGAATTCACAACTCAGCTGCTAATACTTGAGAATATTCTTTGGCTCCCCTTGTGTCGAATCAATAAATTTGGGTTGAATACTCTACCCTCGAAAACTGTTGCGATCCCCTATACTTTTGGGTTATCAAGACTATTTTCTGGCGCCGTTGCCGGAGAGCATAGCTCTATTCTTTGAGTCACTTGTGATTTATATCTGCTTATTATTATTAAGAACTTGAGAGATCCAAAAACCAAGATTTATCCCTCAACTACGAGGGGAGGTAAGGAACTACCATCTAGCTTTGCATTTGATTCACCTTCTGTTTTGAGTAAGCTTGCAACACCTAAACGTGCTTTTTCTATTCATTCTAATATTTCACATGTTATTGATGATGGCACTTCTGCTATGCATGATACTTATGATGAAACTACTTCTACGCTTCATACTCTATGCCACTTGGTGAATTTCTTGATGAACAACTTGCTAGGGTTGGAGAGAATGAAATTATTGAAACTAATAATATTGACGAAAGTGATGATGAAGACTCTCCCCCAAATAAATATGAATTGCCTATTGTTCCTGAGGGTTATGTTCTGGATGAAGAATCTGCTAGAGCTATTTTAGCTTGCAATGACAGATATGATCTAAAGAGGTTATTAACTAAATGGAAGCAGCAATCCCTTAATGCAAGAATGAAACCTGACCCTGCTTTTGCTACTTCACCTATCTATGTTATTGATAAAGATTATGAATTCTCTGTTGATCTTGATATAATTACTTTGGTTGAATCTGATCCTTTTTATGGCTATGAATCTGAAACTGTTGTGGCACATCTTACTAAATTAAATGATATGGCCACCCTGTTCACTAATGATGAGAGAACTCGCTACTTTTATATCCTTAAAATATTTCCGTTCTCATTAAAGGGTGATGCTAAGATATGGTTTAATTCTCTTGATCCTGGTTGTGTGCGTAGTCCCTAGGATATGATTTATTACTTCTCTGCTAAATATTTCCCTGCTCATAAGAAACAAGATGCTTTAAGGGATATATATAATTTTGTGCAAACTGAAGAAGAGAGTCTCCCACAAGCTTGGGGGAGGCTTCTCCAATTACTTAATCCTTTGCCTGATCATCCTCTTCAGAAAAATGAAATACTTGATATCTTTTATAATGGACTAACCGATGCTTCCACCCCGCAAGCCGAATACTGATCGAATGAATGAATACCGGATACAAGTCTTGGCATTGGAGGCATGTTCGGGGGCTACTGATGGTGTCGTGGACTAAGGGGTCCTCGGGGCGACGGCCCATTGTACATGGGCCGGACTGGTGGAGCCGTATACCGATAGGAGATCAATGAAGCCGTGGTATGCCCCCCAAGTCAAGAAGGCGCAGGATATCTTTTACCCTTAATGTAATCTATCTTTGGTAACCCTAACCCTACCGGTGTCTATATAAACCAAGGGTTCTTAGTCCTTAGGGCCAGATCTACATTCGTCACCTCATCGCCTTAGGGTTTAGCTCATATAGATCTCGAGGTAGATCAACTCTGTAAACTACATCATACATCCAATATAATCAGAAAGGACGTAGGGTATTACCTCTTCGAGAGGGCTCGAACCTGGGTAAATACTCTGTTCGTCGTCCCTTGTTCCCCATCGATCTTCGATCCACAGCTCGGGACCCCCTACCCCGAGGTCTGTCGGTTTTGACACCGACAACCACCTATCGGAACCACGCCAAAAATATTCGTGTCTCCACTGTGTTTGCCTTCTCCAAGCCCTTCCCTTTACTTTCATATGCAATGTTTTACATTTCAATCATATACTCTTAGAATTGCATGTGTAGATTGATTGCTTGACTTGTCATAATTGCTAAAATCTATCCACAACTAAAACTGGGAAAAGAAAAGATTTTTATTTGGGTCAAGTAGTCTAATCAGCACCCTCTCGACATACTTTAGATCCTATAGGAGGAAAACTGCCGTGCAATGCCAACCTCCGAGAACAATATCTAGCTTTGTACCGCATTGTTCGCGATAAGAATGATAGTCTAGCGCAGGTGCTTAGTTCATTACCGTCGAATATTTCTTTCAAACAGGATTTGATTGCCCTAGTCTTAATTATGTCGTGGCAAAATATGTTATCTCGATTGGAGCCGATTAACCTGACACAAGGATGAGACGTGTTTAGCTGGAACCTCACTACATCTGGGTCCTTCACAGTGGACTATATGTACCGTGCGCTCACGCATTCAGAGGTCCCAATGGATAGTAACAAGAAAATTTGAATGTCGAAGATTCCATTAAAAAGTAAAATCTTTATGTGGTATCTTCGAAGGGGAGTTGTGCTAACCAAAGACAATCTCGCCCGTCACAATTGACACGAAAGTAAGAAGTGTAGTTTTTGTACTTACGACGAGACAATCAAACACCTCTTTTTCCAATGCAAGTTTGTGCGATCTACGTGGTCAGTCATATAGCGTGCAATTTGTATCATCCCACAAGTGTTGCCAATACTTTTTGTCATTGATTGGACGAAACTCCAAATAGGCTCAAAATGTTAATTTCGGTGGGGGCATATGCCTTATTATGGGCACTCTAGCTATGTAAAAATGATTTGTTTTTTGATGGCAAAAACACCTCTCCTTTGCAGGTTATTTTTCATTGTACGCACTCGCTTCATACGTGGTCTACGCTACACCGAACGGAGTGTCAACCACTATTCAAGGCGGTGTGTACGCGGTTGGAGCGGGTGGTCAGGGAGGTCTTCACCCAGCATGGGTGGAAGCATAATCTCTGGATTGGCACACCAACTCCTTAGACATAGGCATACCGTCGGTACTATATGATTCTACTATTGCTGATATTTTTTATCTTCATTCAGTTTGTTTTTGTTTGGATGTGTGCATCTTAATTATGCAGAGGCCGTGCAATGCTCATCATGTTTTATATACTCTTGATGCTACATTTTGAGTCAATAAAAATGCCCTTTATCGAAAAAAAAAGTTCTAAAATGCATTGTGGTACACAAACAAGATAATTCAACCTCAAAACTTCATATGTACTCTGGCACCTGAATAATCCGCGACAAGGTTCACACGCCAGAGTCCACCCCTACGTATTTCGTCTGTGTATCGTCCTGAAGAAGCTGGCTACTGTTGTGATGGCAATTGCCAGGAAAGAAAAAGCGAACTATCAACAAACTACCTGTAGAACACATCGTCTATACGAGTTAAATAAATACTTCGCGAGATTGTCTCAAAAACATAAAATGAAAGAGCTTCAAAACGGGAATAGAGAGAATTAAAATAATTGAAGGGGACGGCCCTTGAAAACATGTTGACCCGGTCAAAATCGGGCTGAACCATTGAAGACCTCAATTAATTCTGAGACCTTAAAAATTAGGTAGCATGGTGTATAATATAACAGAATTAAATGAGATAGCTTTGAGAAATTGTTGACCTTGTCAAAATCAGGTGACTCAATCTCAATTGTTAACCTCAATTGAATGTGGGCTCTTTAAAAGTAGGGAACATAGTGTTTCAGAGGACAATGGAGTTCTCAGTGCGTTCTGTCATTTCAAAACAATTTTTTCCAACAGAATATGTGCCAAGCATTTGAAATTTGTTAGTGGGGTTACAGTAGAATTTGGTAGAGGACACGACATGTAGTGAATTAACAGAATTTGGTAGAGGACAAGACATGTAGTGAATTAAGTTGACAGAGGGACTGGGCTTAAGGAGTATCAGCAAAGACTTATTTAGCAATTGATTAGGATCTGATGAACATGAATGGCGTACATATGATTCAGTCCAATTCAATCTCTTCCGATTGATGATCATAACAAGATGGCCACGACAAACTAGGACTTTACCACCACAGGCTAATAAGAAGAAACTAACACACCTCTAGTCTACACCTCCAGATCAGACACCATCGAGGCGGGAAGCAACCTAGGCTCTCTCGCCAGAGATGCGGCGGGCAAGCAGGTTGTCCTTGGGCATGATGGTGACGCGCTTGGCATGGATGGCACAGAGGTTTGTGTCCTCAAAGAGGCGGATGAGGTAGGCATCAGTGGCCTTCTCCAGCGCGGAGACAATAGAGCTCTGGATAATGCGGTGAGTTGCATTAAAGTCATATATTTGAGCTATTGTCAGTAGAAAACAGATAACCTTGGAACAATGAGAAACGCAACGGCGGCACTTGCGCTAATGTCCTATAGGCTATCTGTAGGTACGAATTAGCAGGCGGCTACTCACAGCTTTGCTAAATACTACTCCTAGTATAAAGTCTGCAAGACGAAAGATAATCAATCTAGGTAGAAATGCAACAAGCAAGTGATACCAATCTCGGTAGAAATGCAACATCGCAAAGAAAGCAATAGGCAGTTTCATTAATTCAAACATTCATCTGTCACAACTAAGTGAATTAAGATTCCAAACACTAAGCTCGGAACTAGGTAGAAATTTAACAAATGCACACAGGCACAAAATCTGATGTCCAAATCCCACCATGCTGAACCGGTACTAAAGGTCGACCTACATAAACCCTTCGTCCACCCGAGCTCGCTCTGTTCTTCCCCTTTCCCCTCTCCTCTCTGTTCTTCCCCTCTTCCTCTCGAGCTCATCACACATTTTGCCCAAAGTTTGTCAAGATTTGAAGGCCCCCATCCATTCAAATGATCACAAAGGTTAGCAACTTTGTCCTTTCATCTCTCATTGCTAGATTAGCTCTTGCAATGCTTTATATAGTGATTAATTTGTGAGTTTAGTAATTTAGGAGGAATTATATATGCTAGTATTTGATTTATATGCAATTTGAGGTCAAAAATAACACTTAGTTTGCATATGTAGGTGTGGTTTACTTAGTGCCTTTTAAATCTCCGTCGTAACCGTCGTCGATCGCCCGCACCGTCCCGTCGCCGGCACCACCTTGCGGTGAGCCTCTTGTTCATGAATGTTTTATATTTGGAAAATTGTAGGAAGAATGTGTACCTGGGACATCATTGATTTCTTCCGAGCAGGCATCCCATAAGAAAGAAAGGCAAGCATTCCAAAGGTGAGGCGGATCACCGGACGAAGCTTTGCCACCATACTAGTGCTGATGTACATGATATGGTCAAGGATTTGAAGGTAGTCTCTGGAAAGGGTCCTGGCGGACAACCTGTTCCGAATGACGCTGACGGACGCGCACCCATGTGGAATAAGAAATCTATATTTTGGGACCTACCCTATTGGAAAGACCTAGAGGTCCGCTCCGCAATCGACGTGATGCACGTAACGAAGAATCTTTGTGTGGCCCTGCTTGGCTTCTTGGGCGTGTATAGGAAGACAAAAGATACACCTGAGGCACGGGAGGACCAGCAACGTATGCACGGAAAAGACGGCATACATCAGGGTCATGACTACTACGCTCTTACCAAAGAAGAGAAGGAAATCTTCTTTGAATGCCTGCTCAGTATTAAGGTACCGTCTGGTTTCTCGTCGAATATAAAGGGAATAATAAACATGGCAGTGAAAAAGTTTCAGATTCTAAAGTCTCATGACTGCCACGTGATTATGACGCAACTGCTTCCGGTTGCATTGAGGGGGCTTCTACCGCATAACGTTTGATTAGCCATTGTGAAGCTATGTGCATTCCTCAATGCAATCTCTCAGAAGGTAATCGATTCAGAAATCAGAACAAGGTTAGAGAATGATTTGGTGCAATGTCTTGTCAGTTTCGAGTTGGCGTTCCCACCATCCTTCTTCAACATCATGACGCATGTCCTAGTTCACCTATGTGAAGAGATTATCATTTTGGGTCCCGTATTTCTACACAATATGTTCCCCTTTGAGAGTTTCATGGGTGTATTAAAGAAATGTCTTCACAACCGTGCTAGGCCAGAAGGAAGCATCTCCAAGGGCCATGAAAATGAGGAGGTCATTGAGTTTTGTATTGTCTTTATTCCTGACCTTAAGCCGATTGGTGTTCCTGAATCGTGGCATAAGGGCATACTAGATGGAAAAGGCACACTAGGAGGGAATCAAATAATATGTATGGACGGACATTCTCTCACTGAAGCACACTACAAAGTTCTATAGAATTCCGCCTTGGTGGCTCTGTATATGGACGAACACAAGAATTTTCTACGCTACAAACACCCGGAGCGGTCTGATGACTGGATTACACGTGAACAAACTAGGAGTTTCGTCGGCTGGTTGCAGACACGTACCATGCAAGACGCCTCTATTGAAGATGACATGTACTCGCTGTCCCAGTGACCATCTTCGAATATACTGACTTTCAAAGGGTACGAGATAAATGGTAATACATTTAACACGATCGCCCAAGATAAGAAGAGCACCAACCAAAACAGTGGTGTCCGCTTTGATGCAACAACCAAGACGGGAAAGGAAACATATTATGGTTACATAGAGGACATATGGGAACTTGACTATGGACGTGGTTTGAAGGTCCCTTTGTTTCGGTGCAAATGGGTCAATATGACACGAGGCAGGGTAACGGAAGACCCGCAGTACAGAATGACAACAGTGGATCTCAACAATCTTGCGTATGCACACGAACCATTCGTCCTAGCTAATGATGTGGCACAGGATTTCTATGTGAAGGACATGTCTACCAAGCCGAGAAAAATAAAAGATAAGGAAGCGAATGCATCATATGATGAGCCAAAGCGCCACATAGTTCTTTCTGGGAAGAAAAACATCGTGTGAGTGGATGAGAAGACAGACATGTCAGAAGATTATGAAAAGTTTGATGAAATTGCTCCATTCATAGTGAATATTGACCCGAGCATCTAGTTAAATGACGAAGATTTTTCATGGCTACGGCGCAAAGGGACACACGGGGAGAAAAAGTTTCACACCCAAAGATATGGGATGTGATCGGCTTCACTATCATCACTTTCTTCTATGTTTCACACCCAGGAGGGAATCTCTGTAATAGTTAGGGTAGTTATGTGTTTTGGCATTTGAAACGCGAAGAAATTTATGTGCAAACAAACTCAGAAAAGGTTGAAAGTTGGCATGGTATCATAATTTCCCCCACATAGCATGTGCAAAAAAGTAGAGAGGGTTACCGCAAAAATTGGATGCACTTCGTGTACAAAATGGACAATCTCTTTCGAAATATCAGGGTTTCAGACGAAAACTCATCTGTTACAAAGGCATTTCATTTTTTAAATAACCTAAGCATTACCAAATTAAATATAATGATAAAACACACTAATATTAAACATAAGAAAAAAGAATCACTGAAAAATCTATTTTCAAAGTTAAGTTATTCACAAACTAGTGATTCACACAAATTTCAAATAATTCAAAATTTAAACTATTCAAATTTGAAAACTACCGGCACTATCAGAAAGTTTGTAATTTTTTGTATGTAAAGCAAAAATATTCACAAAGAAACTCTAAATACAGCAAAAACAACTCAAAAATAAATAAACCAAAAATAAATAAAGCATAAAAAAATAAGAAAATAAAAGAGCCCACCTACTGGGCCAGTGCGGCCTGCATATGACTAGAAACCCAACGTGTAGTTGGGCCAGGACACAGGCCCGCAAGCCCAGTAGGCCCTCAGGCAGAGTAGGAGAGGTAGGCCCGGAAGGCCTGCTTTTGAGAGGGGCTCAATGCAGTGCCCATGCCGGGGCTTATAAACTGGTCTTGGCGCTCCTCAACTAGCGAGGTGGGACTAAACTTCTGCGCCCCTCGCCTGGCAGCGCAACCTCTTTAGTACCGGGTCGTGGCTCCAACCGGTACTAAAGGGGGGTGCCTGCCACGACCCGGTACTAAAGGGGGGCGCTTCCCGCCGCTTGGCCTGGCCAAAACAGACCTTTAGTACCGGTTGGTGGCTCCAACCGGTACTAAAGGGGTGTTCTATATAAGAAAGCACTTCAAAAAAATACAGGTTCTCATCTGTCCCTCTGATTCTTTCTCCTCTGCCCCGTCGCCGCCGCCCCCCGTCGCCGCCCCCGCCCCGGCCGTCGCCGTCCCCGTCGCCGCCGCCGCCCCGGCCGTCCCCGTCCACGCCGTCCCCCACCGTCCCCGCCGTCCGTCGCCGTCCCCACCGTCCGTCGCTGTCCCCGCCCCGTCGTCCCCGCCCGGCCCGTCCCCGTCACCTTCATCGCCGCCCCGTCCCCATCCCCGTCGTCATCGCCCGTCGCCGTCCCCGTCGCCGCCCCCTGTCGCCGCGCCTTGCCGGTGAGCTCCTGCCCCAGCCGCCATGTCCACACACACATACACACACACATTGGTTTTTAGTTTTTTATTTATAAATTTTAGTTATAGAAATTTTTCTGCTTTTTAGTTATAGAAATATTAGAAATATTATAGAAATGTTAGTTATATAGAAATGTTATAAATTTTTATGTTTTTTAGTTATAGAAATGTTAGCAATTTTTCTGTTTTTTAGTGATAGAAATATTAGAAATGTTAGTTATATATATAGAAATGTTAGAAATTTTAGAATTAGTTTTAGCTAGATGAATTAGATTAATGTCAAATTGTTAGACCATGATCGATGTTTTTTTAGTTTCTTATAATTTTAGTTATAGAAAAATTTAGAATTTGCATATAGAATTTTACTTATCACAATCCAATCATTTAAAAATGTTACTTTTTGTGGGCATATAGTATTTGTTCTCGACGAAGCCCGGCCCGCATCCTCGCCGTCGACCCGTTCGCGACGACGTCCGGCTGACCCATGTCCGGGACTGGGCTCCGCCGGGCTGGCACTGGGAGGTGCTACCTGTTGGGGCGCGCCGCTTGGTGAGGAACCCGGCCTCGGGTCCCGTCATCGACCCTGATCTCCTTTGGTGGCGTTCGCGTGGGCCACATTCGGTGCAGAGGGAGCCGGCCTTGCCGGAGGTGGTGCGTCGCTGTGTAAGGGAGGAGGACGAGCACGTCCATCGCTACATGGCTGCTATGGACATTAGGTTCTCCAATAGCTGGCAGGTTCTTTGGGCAAATGACCGGAGATATGATCCTGTAATGGTTCCTTCTCTTTGGGTGTCCACCGCCCACGCCCCAGGAATCGCGAGTGGCCTAGATTCTTCTGTAGTATTCGATCTTTATTAGGTACCTAGCCAGTGATGTATTCGATATATAATATTCGAGACGATGTATTCGAAATTATATATATTATTAGAGACGATGTACTTGAGATTTTATATTATTCGAGACGATGTATTCGAGATTATATATTATTCGAGACGGTGCATATTATGTACTATATGATTCAGTTTTTTCTTATTGATTGCATCCATGCATTGTAATTTGAATACTAAATTGTTGTATATTTCTTCTGTATTAGTTAAGTAAAAGCTACGGCGGACAATACCGGCAGAGAGGGAGAAGATGCCCTGTTCGAGATCATACGCAGCCCTACCAGGGCAGATGATCTGAATGAAGCAGATGACGGCTCCCAATATCTGAACAATACCGGGGAGGGTGATAATAAGATATTCGATCTCGACGACCGAGCTGATGAAGTCATGAACTATGATTATGATTATGATGACGCAGACAATGATTATGATGACACAGACAATGTTGATCTTGAAATAACAAAGACTACCGGCGAGGTATATTTATATTAGCATGCATCTAGTGATCATCACATGTTTTTTTTATTTGAAGATATATTAACGAATCGATGTTTCTTCTTTCAGCCCTCCGGATCGATCAAATCTGCTTCTACAGACAGCAGGACAAAGCGAGGCCCGGGCAAAAAGTTGAAGGAGGGTGTAAAGTACAACATCGATTTCATCAAAGCTAGTGGCGAACCCCTCACGCCTAAGAACATTGCGAACAATTTCGTTCATCAGTGCGGAGTTCTTGTGAAGGACCAACTCCCGATCTCCATTCAAGAATGGAAAGAGCCAAAAACTAAACGTCCAGATGTCACTTGGGTCGACGACAGAGCAAAACAAAAGCTTTGGGAATCTCTGATGGAACATTTCACCCTACCAGATTATTTCACTGATGCAGATGTGCCGAAAGTCAAGGATGCTGCTCTTAATAAGATGGCAATTGCATTCAACACCCACGAGAAAACTGTATGGGCCAACTACCTCGCTGCAGAAAGGAAGACTCCAGAATTCAAGGGAACATTGGAGAAGCAAAGAGAACACTTGCCCGCTTTTGTGAAATTCAAGGAATCAGAATTATCTAAGGAACGGTCGAGAAAAAACAAGGCCAATGCCGCAAAAAAGACGCAGTTCCATAGGCTGGGGCCAGGTGGCTACGCGGTGGCAATGCCTAAGTGGGATAAGTCTGAGCAAGATATGGTGGATGCAGGGGTCACTCCAGTTACTAGGAGCTGGCCCCCCAGGTGCAGAACTTGGTTCTATGCGCATGGGGGCGTTGGACCCGAAGAGAGGCCTGGTTTCGAAGAAGGCAAGTCTAAAAGGAGCCAAACAAAAGTTATTTGATGCAATAGAAGATGCTCGAAAGGGAGTGTTCATGCCCAACAGAGAGAACGATGAGCTTACGCGCGCCTTGGGAAAGCCTGAACACCCGGGAAGAACACGAGGCAAGGGTGTTATTCCCTTGTATGAGGGCTTTTCGGAATGGAACGACGACTACAGGACCCGTGCAAGAAAGAAGATGGAGGAGGAGAAGAAGAGGAAGCTGGAGGAGGAGCATAGGAAGCAGGACGCAGAACACCTTCAAGGACTAGAAGCAAGGCACGCGGACTTGGGACTCAAATTCCAGCAGCAGCTGCAGCAGCAGATCGACTCACTTAGCCAGGAAAGGGGGTCTCAGCAGCGGCAGTAGCAAGCGGATGATCGTCCAGCATTGGATAGCACCATCCCATCCATGCCGAGAAGCAGCGTTGATTCCGCCCCGGGCAACGCACTGCTGGATACATACCCTGTGGATGACATCACAAAGAACACTAACTATGAGCTACACTTCAAAATGAAGAACATATCCATGAAGGTGGCGAACGCCATTGCTTTTACAAATACCCCCGAAGCAACCTTCCATTGCACCCCGATTCCAGCGGGCTATGCTCGTGTCTTGGTTGATGAGGTGGTGGACCAATATTCGGGGCTAGAGCTTGACATTCGTGGAGGTGACGACGAGCACACACTGGGAGAGGCCATACATCGTATCATCTTATGGAGAAAGGATTGCATCATCTTTCGAAGGCCGCCGACACCGCGTGAGCCGACTCCTCCTCGAAGTCCACCACCAAATCAGGGGACTCCCGCTCCTCGAAGTCCATGAACGCATGACCCGACTCCTCCTCGAAGTCTGCCACCGTGTCTGCAGACTCCCGCTCCTCCAAGTCCACGAACGTGTGAGCCGACTCCTCCTTGAAGTCTGCCACCGTGTCAGCAGACTCCCGCTCCTCCAAGTCCAACAATGCATGAGCAGACTCCTGCTCCAACTCAGCCACGTCAGCCGTCTTCGCCGCCTCAGCAATCACAGAAGAGACACGCCACGGCTATGGTGCGTAGCGGTACAAGTCGAGGTAGTACAGGAGGTACATGCAGAGGCAAGCGATATAAATATGGTCCAAGCAGTCTCGCTCCTCTTCCTCAGAGGCCTTACGACATGACCGAGGAGCAAAACGAAGCCATAGTGAAGGCTCCAGTGGACGCCCATTTTGGACCGAAACCGGCACCGCCGCCATGGGAGAAAGTGCCTGAGGAAAAGATTGACCACTTCATTCGTATGGATAGACCACCAGCTCCCAAGCCTGTTGACTCAGACTATGAGCGCCAAATCAGGAAGGCACATCGAGCACGACTACAGAAGGAAGTGAGCTCGAGCTCGAGCCAACAAGCAGCTGGCAAAAGTGCGGGAAAACCGTTCCCCAACTGGGAGAACAGGCGGCGCAATCGATCCCCCGCGCTTGTTGTGCCAACAAAAAATGAGAGTACACGCGCCCTATATTATTGTGGGCAAACCATTCCCCAGCTGAACAATCTGGTAATAACCGAGGAGCATATAAGGAATGCTAAAATGCTCAATATCAGTGTTGGACAACTCCTCGAGATCGAGACCATGTCTCCTCTTAGAGAGGAGGAAATAAAACGGAAATATGTCCAGGGCGAACCTTTGGTCAAGCCCGAGGAGGTCAAGAACCTCCCAACGAGAATGTATGAATTGCATCGGTGGTACATGAACATTACCAAGATTTCCAATCGGGAGTCCCTCATGGTGAATGTCAAGGAGGAGCATTACTTCCATGAGAAAGCTCTATCCGTTGAGTATTCAAAACTATTTCAGTTATACAATCAAGACACACTCGACAAATCTCTCGTCAGTGGCTATTGTCTGTAAGTGATTTCTTTCTGTAATTTAAGTCTCAAGCTAGCTGTAGTGATCATTTTGATCAGTCATTACCTATAATTATCCTCACTATATTCTTTTCTGTGGCATTATGCAGGATGAAGATGTATGAAATGAAAAAAATTGGACACTATGGCATTGGGTTCATTGACCCAAATATTGTTAATGAGTACACATGGAATATTCCAAATTGTCGAGCAAGTTTAGAGGAAAGAATGCTAGAGTTCTTCAAGCACCTAAATAGCAATGAAGATATACTACTTCCTTATAACTTCCTGTGAGTCACACTGTCTTGTACTACAAATTCTGTTTTTGCTTACTAGCTAGCTAGATGTTAATAATTAAGTGTATAGGGTTTAGGCTAGTTGATTAGTGTTGTGCACATGCCCGCTTAATTAATACATGCAAATGTGTGTGCATGTAGTTTCCACTAGATCTTTTTAGTCATTAAAGTTGATAAAGGAACAGTTGAAGTATTGGACTCACTACTTAAGGAAGAAAGTGACTTCGCCATCGTGAAGGGATAGTCGGCAGGTACTTTCAATCATTATTAACTATATCTCGGCCTATTTAATTAGTTCGTCATTTCCTGATATCAACTATTTAATAACCCCTTTATTCATTTTCTTTGCTGTCGGGCAGGGCTTGGGCAAAATTCATCATGGTGACTCCAGGCAAATGGCGATAAAAGATGTTTTGGTTTTGACCCAAGGTAAGTAATTAAGTATTACTAGCTATAGTGTGTGTGTGTCTATATATATATATATATATATATATATATATATATGTTTTGGTTTCGACCTGAATCATCCATGACAAGGTTCACACGCCAGAG
The DNA here is from genome assembly GCF_003073215.2 of Triticum urartu. NCBI lineage: Eukaryota > Viridiplantae > Streptophyta > Magnoliopsida > Poales > Poaceae > Triticum > Triticum urartu. The sequence goes on along the minus strand of NC_053027.1, from coordinate 42,562,659 downwards.
TCCACCCCTACGTATTTCGTTTGTGTATCGTCTTGAAGAAGCTGGCTACCATTGTGATGGCAATTGCCAGGAAAGAAAAAGCAAACTATCAACAAACTACCTGTCGAACACATCGTCTATACGAGTTAAATAAACGGAAATGTTAACGCCCACACGTGTGGGCATTGACCATCTTGACCACACGCATCCATCACCGTCCAGTACTATATGCACGAATCATGACACAATCTCGCTGATTTTCTGTGCCACGTAGGACAAGGCGTGTGTATGGTGTGTGACATAGTTCGCCCACACATCCGTTTTACCACACGGAGGGGCTGGTGTGTGGGCGTTTAGCAGTTCACCCACACACCAGTTTTCAGTCAAGCACAAGGGCTGGTGTGTGGGCATTTGCTATCTCGCCCACACGCCCGTCTCCTCTCCCACATGTAAGCTGCTAGTTGCCATGTGTTTTTGCAGCGCACATGGCAACTGCCTCTATTGTGCTTTATAAGCAGGTGGCAACTCTCTTTTTTTACTCGAGTTGCCATGTGTTTTTGCAGGGTACACGGCAACTGCCTAGTGTGCACGTAAGCAGATGGCAACTATCTTTTACCGAGTTGCCATGTGTTTTTGCATGGTACATGGCAACTGCCCCAACGTGCACGTACATGGCAACTGCCCTAACGTGCACGTAAGCAGATGGCAACTCTTCCTTTTTACATGGCAACTGCCCTAGCATGCTTGTGAGCACATGGCAACTCTCTCAACTGCCTAGTGTTAGTATGTGGCAACTCCTAAAGTTATGAAATCATGACAACTACATTAGATCAGACCATAAATGGCAACTGCAGTTGAGCAACCATGGCAACTGCAGTTGTCCGACATGGCAACTGTAGTTCAGCGACATGGCAACTGCAGATAAACGAACATGGACGAGGGTCTGGACCATGGCAACTGCGGGCACGCGGTGGGCGTCAAGCGTCGCGTGCAGGACCAGAAGGGTACGAGGCCTGACATACGGGCGTGTGAGCGTTATCAACTTCGCCCACACGCACGCGTGTGAGAGGATTCAGGAGGGAAAAAAAGATGTGTGTGGGCATTAGTTGTTTTGCCCACACGTAGGCGTGTGGGCTGGTTGCTGTCCATGCCACACGAGGCGTGTGGCACAACTACCCGATACACCACACGTGTGGCAGTTATCGGGACCCATAAACGGAAATAAAAACTTCACAAGATTGTCTCAAAAAAATAAAATAAAAGAGCGTCAAAACGGGAACAGAGAGAATTAAAATAATTGAATGGGAGGGCCCTTGAAAACATGTTGACCCGGTCAAAATCGGGCTGAACCATTGAAGACCTCAATTAATTCTGAGACCTTAAAAATTAGGAAGCATGGTGTATAATATAAAAAGAATTAAATGAGATAGCTTTGAGAAATTGTTGACCTTGTCAAAATCAGGTGACTCAATCTCAATTGTTAACCTCAATTGAATGTGGGCTCTTTAAAAGTAGGGAGCATAGTGTTACAGAGGACAATGGAGTTCTCAGTGCGTTCTGTCATTTCAAAACAATTTTTTCCAACAGAATATGTGCCAAGCATTTGAAATTTGTTAGTGGGGTTACAGTAGAATTTGGTAGAGGACACGACATGTAGTGAATTAACAGAATTTGGTAGAGGACAAGACATGTAGTGAATTAAGTTGACAGAGGGACTGGGCTTAAGGAGTATCAGCAAAGACTTATTTAGCAATTGATTAGGATCTGATGAACATGAATGGCGTACATATGATTCAGTCCAATTCAATCTCTTCCGATTGATGATCATAACAAGATGGCCACGACAAACTAGGACTTTACCACCACAGGCTAATAAGAAGAAACTAACACACCTCTAGTCTACACCTCCAGATCAGACACCATCGAGGCGGGAAGCAACCTAGGCTCTCTCGCCAGAGATGCGGCGGGCAAGCAGGTTGTCCTTGGGCATGATGGTGACGCGCTTGGCATGGATGGCACAGAGGTTTGTGTCCTCAAAGAGGCGGACGAGGTAGGCATCAGTGGCCTTCTCCAGCGCGGAGACAGCAGAGCATCAGTTGCATTAAAGTCATATATTTGAGCTATTGTCAGTAGAAAACAGATAACCTTGGAACAATGAGAAACGCAACGGCGGCACTTGAGCTAATGTCCTATAGGCTGTCTGTAGGTACGAATTCGCAGGCGGCTACTCACAGCTTTGCTAAATACTACTCCTAGTATAAAGTCTGCAAGACGAAAGATAATCAATCTAGGTAGAAATGCAACAAGCAAGTGATACCAATCTCGGTAGAAATGCTACATCGCAAAGAAAGCAATAGGCAGTTTCATTAATTCGAACATTCATCAGTCACAACTAAGCGAATTAAGATTCCAAACACTAAGCTCGGAACTAGGTAGAAATTTAACAAACGCACACAGGCACAAAATCTGATGTCCAAATCCCACCATGCTGATACAACATGAAAGACAATCATATGCAAGAAAGTTCACTTCAGAGTTCAGAGCTGAACAGTGCATGCTGCTACATAGAGGTTCGATCTCCGTCCAGCATACAAATGGAAGAAACTACACTTGATACCCATTTTTGCATCTCAGCCACCAGAATGTAATTGCAGATACCTGTGTAGCACGTAATATCTCATCAGTAAACATAAAAACTTGTACTGCTCATTCAGGAAAAGTTGTTAGGATTATTCTGCTAATTGTTTTATGACTCAACCGGAAAACATTGGCTTCACAATTGCGGAAATTGTGTCATAAGCTCCAGGGTCAAACCAGCACACTTATTAGACAAAATCAACACTTAAAACAGAGAACAAAAAAAGGCAATATGTAGTGTAGTAGCAGTACATTTGGTGTGTAGAGGCTCCTGGAGTAGGATAGCAGGTTTCTAGCTCTAAGGCATACTTTTTAGGAATGTACAACTAGCTAGTCGGTAACAAATTGATTTTGTCAATTTCTTAGAGTACATATAACTGAGATCATGCAGACTATAAGTCTATAACTGAGATCTTTCTTCGGTCCAAAATGTTTGTTATTTTTTACTTTCTACGTCATCAAGCAATACTTTCACCACAGAAAACAGAAGTCAAAGGCAATACAGCAATGAGTAGAAGTAAACCAGCAATATATCCTAGAAGCACAACAGAGGGTTTGTATTGCATTTGCTACTACCTAGCACGAAAGCATTCTCATATCTGAGCAGGCACGGTCATCTCCACACATAGGGAATGCGTAACGGTCCCAAGTCACCATTCACTAATCACTGGAGGGGCTAGAGGGGGAAGAGCCCACCCAGTACCAGTAGGAACTTGGAAGATCAATAATTAAAAGGCATCAGGAAGAGAATGAAGGGTTGATGAGGAAGGAATGAGAAAGCGGAGCTTGGAGAAAAGATTAAATATTTAGCCTGGCAAAGCATGATAGAAGGTCGCCAGGTGGGAAGAGCTAAGCAAAGAGTTGTAGAGAAAATCTTAAAAGAGTCCTCACTTGCAATTTGGTACTCCCTCTATATTAGATCACTCTCCCTCTGTAAACTTTTATAAGATCGTTTAGATCACTTGAGTAGTGATCTAAACGATCTTATAAAAGAGTGATCTAAACGATCTTATAAAAGTTTGCAGAGGGAGTACTTGTGAAATGACGGTAAAAATCAAAGCGATTTATTTTTTAAGAATAGTTCAGATAACTCAACATACATGCAGAAGATAAGCTTACATGTTCAACTGGTACATCACATAGCATATCTGACCGGACAATCATCTTATGTATTGTGCAGAAGATCAGCTCCATCATGTGTACCACCAATGCTTGTTTCTGCAAGCATAAGAAGGAGAACAACCAATGACATTCCAATGCAAATCCAAATAGATACGAGGAAGCATTAAAAAGATATTTAGATAACTAATTATAGTTCAAAAAAGGAATCAATATTGATACACCATTAGGGATACATAAATAAAGCATATCTACTTTCGAAGTTAATGAACATTCCAAAAATAGTATAAACTGATTACTACTGTCAAAATGAAGATGCACAGTCAAACTATAAGCTGGTTAGAAGAGACAAGGGTATCCATAATTTTTCAGATCATTCCATGCCATAATTGGAAAAAATATTACAATCAACCTAATAAATCCTACATGTTTGATATTTCAGTTGGTACAAGCTAGTTTTCGTGTAGTTGTCTTCAATTTCCAACTGTATTATCTTATCTTGAGGAAAAACTGCAGCTATTTTATACAATTCTTGTGATGAGGCACGAACTAGTGAGACAAGCTAATGCAAAAGTGTTGACGCTCAATCATTTGCAGTACTCAACGAAGCAACGATGAACTATAGTGGCAGCAGACACTTTGGATCAAGCAAGAAGCAAGAAACTGAAGCTGACACCCAGATTGATTAGATCAATCTTGAAACTAGCAACTCACTGTTCACCTCTCAGGAAAGTAATAAGCAAAGGATTTGGTGCCACCCAACAATTGTCGCATTTTCTGGCTTTCTACTGAACTCCAAATTCAACTCCTTCCATGGCCAAAGCCTGCCCATGAGGCCATGATATAGCGTAACACACACCCTGCCAACTTGATCTACAAGCCCTGTCCGCGCAACAACATGGGAGATCTACTAGAAATCAAAATCCTTAAATTGCTGGACTCTCGTCTAAAAACAAGCTAGCCATAACTAGTAAACGTGCTATTTTTCACTGGTTTCAGAACAAAACAATTCGGCAGCTGTCGCAGGCAAATATCCTGACTTGACTAGTAGGGAAAAGTAGGTATCCGATCCATTGTTTTTCTTCGCAAAAAAAGAAAAGAAAAGGTATCTATTGTTTTTTTTCTCGAACACTCACCCAAATGTGTGTCGTTGTGCATTAGAATGAAACGTCAAGATGACGCAAAAATGCAAAAGGCTGAAACTCAGAAAAACAAAAAGAAAATGCAAAAAGGAAACAAAACCGAAGAGAAGAAGAGAAAACTAAAGCGAAACTGTACAAGGGCCGAGCTAGCAGAACTTAGAACTTTGACTTGTTTTATTGCATGGATATTTCATATAGTAAAGTGATAAATACAATTTGCTAGGTCTGACTTGAACCACGAAAATCACAGAAATAATGAGCCCACCACCTGGCAACGAAATTGTTGTATCGATTTCTTTTCACATTTAAAACTGAGCGCGGCGATTAAGAAGGGAAAGTGGGCCTCTGTTTCTCACGGGCAGATTGTGTGACACGTGTGTAGGAGGAAGACAAAGGGACGATGGGTTTATACGGAGGGATTAAATGCGAGCCGGTTTCAACATGGCGAACGGTGTAAGTGGGGATTCAATGCGAGCCAGTTTCGTCCATACAACATTAATAACCCTCATGCGCCCTTCTTTCCCACAAAACAGGCGGGGGGTTTTCCCGCGCTTCCTTTCGAATATGGAGGGAGTACGTACTACTTCCCATGTCATAATTATTATTATATATAGAAGGCCACCATATGCAAGAATCGAAACTGGAGAACCGCGAAGCACATCATCACAATATTTTGAAGATGCCATCAAGCAGCAAAAGAAAGAAGTACTGTTTTTTTTACTGAATGAGAAAGAAGTACTGTTACAAGACCACTTCAACAGTACAGTTCTGAAGATGGAGCGGTGGTAGTTGACGGCGGCGGTCTCTGAGAGCACGTCGAACCAGTGTGTGCCTCAGACCCGACAAATGGCTAGGTTGGGGTCTCAGGTCTTAGATGTTAGGCTTGGTTGCGATGTCTGTTTGGTATTAGGCCCAGACTATCCGCGCCCCTTCTTCAACTGGATAGGTGTAGCGACAGTTTGTTGCTTAGACGGCGGCTTTAGTATTACTGTTGTATGACTTTGTAAAGTCTTGTGAGAACAATTAATAAAGTGGCCGTATGCATCGCCCAGATGCAAAGGCCGGGGGTCATCCTCCTTTTTAGAAAAAAACGAGACCACTTCAATAGTATTTCCATCAACCAATTATCTACTCCCTCCGTTCGGAATTACTTGTCTCGGATATGGATGTATCTACAACTAAAACACATCTAGATACATCCATTTCTGCGACAATTATTCCGAACGGAGGGAGTAAAACTAACTTTCTTCTTTTATACTTATATACATATGGTGTGAAGCAAGATATATATGACGTACCAGCAATGTAGACGCTTTCGAATGCATGAAGGGAGAAATCATGAAGGGAGGACACCGCCTTGGTTCGGGGAAGCTTCTTGAACCGCAGCGAGTCGAGTTGGATCATAAAGAATCCACTCAGCATATCCAGGAGTACCACGTTGTTGTCCTCTGCAAACCCTACTATCCTCATGTTCTCCCCCTTCTCTGAATTGAGCGAAAGTACCTTGTCAAGTTCGATAGATCTTGCAATCACCCATGAAGCAACACCATCGGAATCGGTCTTCCTCCTCCATAACTGGGCAATGTAGTCCGAATTCGACATGAAGAGGAATCCTATCCCACCACCACCCTCGGCCCGCATAAGCTTGAAGCAGTTGCCCTTGCTATAGATTGGCACCGGCACCGACATTACAGACAGGCTCTGCCTCTTCAAATCAAATTGGAGAATTCCTTCAAAATTCCCAATAAGCTGCCAGTAAAGGGAGTCTCCAGCCAACATAGCATGATCAATGTAAATGCTGGTGGAAAACCTCCAAAATAAACCGCTCGCATGAGCATCAGCATCGTATGGAATGGGTGCTGTGACGAACCCTCCCCATGCGCCGGTCTCCGACGAGTAGACGCCTGTGTTTTGATTTTCGACCGCAAAATGTGTATTTCGGCCGAATTTCGGCCATCTCGGCCGGAGGCGAAAAGTATATTTAGGCCGAAATTGCTCAAATTTAGCAAATTTTGGTCAAATTTAAGTCAAACTACAGCCAAAATTTGGTCAAATTTCAGCCGAAATTTTTGAAAATGGCCGAAATTCGGCCATCTCGGCCTAGGGCGAAAAAAAGCTCAAACCGAAAATCAAAACACAGGTAGACGCAGGCGACTGCTCGTCGGTTTTCTACTCCGTCGCCGTCTGCGGCCACCATGACCACCTTGAAGTGCTCGGCGTCTCCGGCAGCAGCGCGGAGCACCGCCCCGTTGATCACGCTCTCATAGCACTCATTCGTCGTGAGCCCTTGGGGAACATCGAGGCGGTGCTGGTCGCCGGTGACGGGGTCCCACACGATTACCTGGAGAGGCTTCAGGACTAAGAGGAGCACCAGTCCGTGGCGGCATCCGAGCGGCCTGCGAATGCCGTCGCCCTCGTCGCGCTTCAGGGAGAAGCACTCGGGAGCGACGCGATCGGGGGCCTCCAGCGTCGGGTGGAAGTCCAGGCTTCCGCATCCGTCGAAGAAGCCGAGGAGGGGAGGGTTGCGGCGGTGGTGGAGGCGGAAGCGGCGGCGGAATCCCGGGTCGGCGACGTGGTCGCGCCAGCGCGTGCAAGCGAGGGATGCGCGCGGGAGCGAGGAGGGATCCGGAGGAAGGCGGAGGAGGATCTGGGGTAGCAGGTTGTCGTCCTCCAGGGGAGACGCCGGCGATGGCCGGTGGCTGCTGGCCGGCATCTCTCGTCCTCTCGTCGCCGATGCGGGATCGAGCGATGCGGTGCGGGGGTGTTCAAACTGAAACTGAAGTGGGGTGCCAGCACTAGACTGCGGTGCGGGGGTAACTGACATGGCGGGATGCGGGATGCGGGATGAAACTGACGCTGTGGTCTCTTGGGCTGGATGGACTTTTGAAGCCCACGCTGTGTTGTGGACTCTATCATTGTCTCAAAAAAGAATCCCCAGGTAAATATCTACTAAAAAAAACTTCGGCCGTGGATTTGTCTACCTTTTCTGCTTCCCCTCAAAACCAAATTAAAATCAATTCACCTGTGTGAAACCAAAATAAAAATCGTTCCCCTTTGGCTTATGCAAATCACCGAGTGGATCACAACAAAGCAAATTTATCTACCTCTTTTGCGAGAAAGAAATGAGAAATATTTTTGCTGAAAATTCAAGGGTTTTTATCATTTATGCCATCAGTTGTGTTCCACTACTCAGTTTTGCTACTAGGATTTTCAACTACTTAATAATGCCATCGCTTTGTTAGACACATGCTCAAAAATGCCATTGGACATCATTATTGTGATCTCAAATCTCTTTTTTGATGTTATAATGGCATAAATACCTATGAACCAACATGCCAGCTCTCCCTCTATCTCACTACAATAAAGTGTGGGGTCCACTTGATCCCAACAATGTTTTTATTTTCCTGTAAAATTATTCGCTTGCTTACTCCTGACAAGTGGGGCCATACTTATCATTGTGAGATAGTGAGAACTGACATATGGGTCTAGCCTTATTTTTGTCATATAACATATGGGTCTAATGGCATTTTTTGAACAAACATCTAATGGCACGATGGCATTTTTTAGATATCTAATGGTATTTTTGAGCAAGAATCTCACGGATTGATGGCATTTTTTAGTAGTGAAAACTTCTAATGGCAAAATTAAGTAGTGGGATACAACTAGTGGCATAAGTGATAAAAACTTCAAAGTCTTCGCCACACCTCGAGGCAAGAACAAGAAAGCATGTCATAGATGAAGCAACATTCCCTAATGACTGAATCAGTAGGAGGAACTGTCGTTTTCTTTAAATCATATCGCTCTCTTTATTTATGATTCAACCAAGGTTATATCACTTAATTAATAAGAGAGGTACGGTCGAGCTCACTAGGATGGTCAACAAAAAAACTATTACAAGACGGACCCTGGGCCAAATTTACTAATTCATGAGCAACATAATTAACCATCCTAAGACAGTGCGCAAATGAGATATAAGGGAAGTTGCACGCGATATGTTAGTAATCATCAAAGATTGTTGCCGCTGAACCTGCAGATCGCCCTCTTTCATTCATCATACTGATAAACTCAATATTATTTGAATTGACAATAACCATGTTGCAACCGATTGTTTGTGCTAGGAAAAGACCATATCTCAAGTTCTCAACGCAGTAGCTTCAGCAGATAGCACATTGTAACAGAAGTCAATTTTCCAGTTCCCTGCATTTTTGAATTATTTTGCCATGGCGGAGCTTCTTTCTCTCCCACCATAGATACCAACAAGTGATAACTATTATTTCATGCACATTCCATTGCCCTAGCACAAATGTCTCCTCCAGCACACATTCTCTTGCTCTATCAGTTAGACATGCATTACTAATAATGTCATCCAACCAAAGTTCATTCCAGATTTGAAATAGTTGTTGAACACTGAAACAATGCTAGTAAAAGTAGTATCAGCCCCTGTTATGCAAGCAGAGCATTGTGGTGATACCTTACTATGCCTGTTTGAAACATTAACGCCACAAGGTAAAGTTCCATGAAGAGTTTTCCATACAAATCTTTTTACCTTTGTCGGACAGTCCAAACACCAAATTAATTGCCACACACTTCTGACCTGCATTGTTTCTTGTCTATTTGGTTGACATAGGTTGCACCCAAATATGTGATCCCACTCAACATAATATGATAATTTTATAGAAAGCCTAAATTTTTTGTCATACCCCATGCAACAAAGTCAACCATATCATAATTTGGAGGTGGTATTGCTAAAGATTCGGTGAACATACACCTGCCACAAGGTTTGCCTCTCCACTTACTCATCCCACGGCTTAGTACTAGGATTAATCAAGTCATTTACTTCTAATATGATCCGGTTGCCAGGAATCCATGGGTCATCCCACCTATTGATTTTATGTCCATCACCCACTCTCCAGATGCACCCATGTTTCAGTGTGTTCACCCGTGCCATAATACTTTGCCAAGTGAAGCCAAAGATGAGCACCATGAGGTTATCCTATAAGGGATGAGTGATCGATCACTAATAGTACCTTTCTTTCTTTCTCAAGTTTTCTTGCTTGAAGGTACAGATGAACTAAAAGTCCATATGATATGTCTCCAACGTATCTATAATTTTTTATTGTTTCATGCTATTTTATTATCAATCTTGGATGTTTTATAATCATTTTGTAGTCATTTTATATCATTTTTTGGTACTAACCTATTGACATAGTGCCAAGTGCCAGTTGTTGTTTTATCCATGTTTTTTACATCGCAGAAAATCAATATCAAACGGAGTCCAAATGCCACGAAACTTTACGGAGACTTTTTATGGACCAGAAGGAAGATGTTGGGCCCTGGTTGCACCTGGGGGCGTCCCAAGGAGGGGACAACCCACCAGGGCGCGCCAGGAGGCCCAGGCGCGCCTTGGTGTGTTGTGCCCACCTTGGGTGCCCCCCGGACCGCCTCTTTACTCTATAAATACCCGAATATTCCAGAAACCCTAGGGGAGTCGACGAAATATTCATCTAGCCGACGCAGAGTCTAGAACCACGAGATCCAATCTAGACACCATCACGGAGTGGTTCATCACTTCCATTGGTGCCTCACCAATGATGCGTGAGTAGTTCTTTATAGACCTTCGGGTCCGTAGTTAGTAGCTAGATGGCTTCATCTCTCTCTCCCTCTCTCTCTCTCTCTCGTGATTCTCAATACAATGGTCTCTTGGAGATCCATATGATGTAACTCTTTTGCGGTGTGTTTGTTGGGATCGATGAACTTTGAGTTTATGATCAGATATATCTTTTTATATCCATGAAAGTATTTGAGTTTTTTGTCTCTTTTATGCATGATCTCTTATAGCCTCGTATTTCTTCTCCAATATTTGGGTTTTGTTTGACCAACTTGATCTATTTATCTTGCAATGGGAAGAGGTGCCCGGTAGTGGGTTCGATCTTACGGTGCTTGATCCCAGTGACAGAAAGGGAACCGACATGTATGCATCATTGCTACTAAGGATAAAAAGATGGGATCTATATCTACCGCCATAGATAAATGAATCTCGTCTACATCATGTCATCGTTCTTATTGCATTACTCCGTTTTTCCATGAACTTAATACACAAGATGCATGCTGGATAGCGGTCGATGTGTGGAGTAATAGTAGTAGATGCAGGCAGGAGTCGGTCTACTAATCTTGGACGTGATGTCTATGTAATGATCATTGCCTGGATATCATCATGATTATTTGAGGTTCTATCAATTGCCCAACAGTAATTTGTTTACCCACTGTTTCCTATTTTTCTCGAGAGAAGCCACTAGTGAAACCTGCGGCCCCAGGTCTTCTTTCACATATATTTGCCTTTGCGATCTATGTTTCTCTTGCATTTATTTTAAGATCTATTAAACCAAAAATAAAAAATACTTTGCTGCACTTTATTTTATTTGTGATCTATTATATCTATCACAAATTTATCTCCCGTCCACGCACCATTTCTAGCACCGTTACCCGAAAGGGATTGACGACCCCTTTAACATGTCGGCTTGCGAGTGGTTGTTATTTGTGTGCAAGAGCTGTTTACATTGTGTTGCTTGGTTCTCCTACTGGTTCGATAACCTTGGTTTCATATCTGAGGGAAATACCTACTGCCGCTGTGCTGCATCATCCCTTCCTCTTTGGGGAAATACTGACGTAGCTTCAAGCGACATCAAAAGGAATTTCTGGCGCCGTTGCTGGGCAGGATCTTCAACATATACCAGGTTCCTAATCACAAATCTCATCTCCTCGCAATTTACATTATTTTCCATTTGCCTCTCGTTTTCCTCTCCCCCACTTCACAAAAATTTGCCATTTTATTCGCCTCTCTTTTTCCGTTTGCCGTTTTCTTGCCTGATCTATATTGAGTGCAATCTTGTTGTGTGGTCACCATGACTCAAGAGAACACCAAGTTATTTGATTTCTCAAATACCAACAACAATGATTTTATTGGCACTCCGCTTGCTCCTCCCGCCACTAGTGCAGAGACTTGCGATATTAATACTCCTTTGGTGAATCTTTTTATGAAAGACCAATTTTCCGGTACTCCTAATGAGGATGCCGTTTCCCATCTTAATACCTTCGTAGAATTATGTGATATGCAAAAGAAAAAAGATGTGGACAATGATGTGGTCAAGATGAAATTATTTTTGTTCTCTTTGCATGATTCTGTAAAATTTGGTTCTCTTCTTTGCCTCGCCATAGTATCGATTCTTGGAATAATGCAAAGATGCTTTTATCACTAAGTATTTTTTTCCCGTAAAAATTATTTCCCTTAGAACCCAGGTCATGAATCTCAAGCAACTTGAACATGAGCATGTTGTACAATCTTGGGAAAGGATTAAAATGATGCTAAGGAATTGCCCAACTCATGGGTTAAATCTTTGGATGATCATACAAAAAATTTATGTGGGGTTGAATTTTGTCTCTCGTAATCTTTTATATTCTGCCACGGATGGTACTTTTACGGAAATTACTTTGGTTGAAGTCACCAAATTGCTTGACAATATCATGGCAAATTATTCGCAATGGCATACTGAAAGGCCTCCTACTAGTAAAAAAATTAATTCGGTTGAAGAAATTTTTTCTTTGAGTGAAAAAGTTGAAATTGGTTGCTAGTAGAAGTGCTCCTATTGATCTTAATGATAAGCCTTTGTCTACTTTAATTCAGCAACATAGTGATGCCATTGATGTGAATTTTATTTCTCGCAATAATTTCAACAACAATGCTTATAGAGGTAATTTTAATCCTAGGCCTTTTCCTAGTAATTCCTCTAATAATTATGTTAATTCCTATGGAAATCAATCTTATAATAATAATAGGAACACCTCTGATCTTGAGAATAATATTAAAGAATTTATCAACACACAAAAACTTTTCAACACTTCCATAAAAGAAAAGTTGAGTAAGATTGATGATTTGTCTAGAATGATGTGGAAAATCTCAAGATGAAAATTTGTGTGCCTAAAGTAGATGAATCAATTAAAGCTCTTTTTGTTTCTATGGGTGAAAGTAAGAAAAGAACCGCAATGCTTAGAGCTAAAAGTGATTTTTTAGAAAAAGCATTTTCTAGTGATTCCTTTCGCAAAAGTGACGAAGATATTAAAATGATTGGTGTTTCTTCTATCGATTATTTCTTTAGTAAAGTTAAGATTGATTAAAAAGGGACTGAAGAAGAGTCAACTTTAGGTAGAGGGCGTCCCAATATTTCGGAGGGTAAAAATCTTGTTGAGAAAATTGATGAAAGTGGGTTTGGAGAGGTCAAAACTTTAGCTAGTGATGTACACACTCTTTTGGATTACAAATACTTTAATTATGATAGTTGCACTTTGATTGATTGTATTTCTTTGTTGCAATCCATGGTAAATTCACCCCATGCTTATGAAGAAAATAAAGCTTTTACTAAACATATTGCTTATTAGAAGTTTCAATTCCTGGAAAATTGCATGATGAATGGGAACCTACTATCAAAGTCAAGATTAAGAATTATGAGTGTTTTGCTTTGTGTGACTTGGGTGCTAGTGTTTCTACAGTTCCAAAATATTTATGTGATGTGCTTGGTCTTACCGATATTGAAGAATTAATGATGTTCTTATTCTTGCAAATAGGAATTATGTGCCCATAGATTTTATTGTTCTTGGTATTGATTGCAATCCGTATTGTCCAATTATTCTTGTATGGTCATTTTTATGCACTATCGGTGCCGTGATTGATATGAAAGACGGCAATATGAAGTTCCAATTTCTTTTGAGGAAGGGTATGGAACACTTTACTAGAACTAGAATTAATCCACCTTATGGATCAATCATGAGGGCATCTTATGGATCTCGAACCAAAGATGACAAAACTTAGATCCTTGTTTTATGCCTAGCTAAGGGCGTAAAACTATAGCGCTTGTTGGGAGGAAACCCAATGAATAAATTTTATTTTTTATTTTTGCTTCCTGTTTTTGTGTGTTAGCACAATTATGCTACTGTTATGATTGTGTTTTTTGTGTTTTAATTAGTGTTTGTGCCAAGTAAAGCCTTTAGGATCTTCTTGGGTGATAGTTGTTTGATCTTGCTGAAAAAATAGAAACGTTTACGCTCATGAAATTAATTTTAGTTTTTTTACCAGAGAGCCATAAAATACCCATTCCAATTGCAGTAGATCAATATACAAATTTCTCAGGTCATCCTAATTTTTTAGAGTTTTTTAAGTTACAGAATATCGAAATAGTCAGATTGCTACAGACTGTTCTGTTTTGACAGATTATGATTTCTCTATGTTGTGTGCTTATTTTGATGGCTCTATGGTTTTCTTTGATGAGTTTTTGCCATAGAAAAGTTGGAATACTATAGATATAATACAAAAACAAAATATGAGTTGGTTTGATTCAGCACTTATAGTAGTGATTTATTATTCTTATACTAACAGATCTCATGAAGGCTTTGTTGTGTTTTGTGTGATTGAAGTTTTCAAGTTTTGGGTTATCTTACGATGGATGAAGGAAGGATGTAAGAGCCTAAGCTTGGGGATGCCCCGGCATCCCAAGCTATTATCCAAGAATGAGCAACCAACCAAGCTTGGGGATGCCCCCGAGTGGCATCCCCGCTTTCTTCCAACAACTATCGGTATTTTACTCGAGACTATATTTTTATTCGTCACATGATATGTGTTTTGCTTGGAGCTCTTGTATGATATGTGTCTTTGCTTGTTTTATTTTGTGTTTTAAGTCATCAATCCTTGCTGGATACACCTATTTGAGAGAGCCAAAATTATATCTTGACTTGTTAGAATTGCTCTCTATGCTTCACTTAAGTTTTTTTTATGAGCAATGGACTTGCTCTAGTGCTTCACTTATTTCTTTTGGAGCACGGTGTGCTTTGTTATTTTTGAAGAAATGCTCTCGTTCTTCACTTAGATTTATTTGGGAGTTAGTAAAATTTTCAAGAATTTTTCTCTTGCTTCACTTAAATTAATTTGAGAGACAGAAAATTATGCTCATGATCTTCACTTATACTCCCTCAGTTCCTAAATATAAGTCTTTATAGAGATTCCACTATGGACTACATATGGAGCAAAATGAATGAATCTCCACTCTAAAATGCATCTACATACATCCGTATGTGGTTCATAGTGGAATCTCTTCAAAGACTTATATTTAGGAACGGAGGTAGTATGTGTTTGAGCTTATCAAAAGCAACATATGAAAATTAGTTCCAAAGTGATAGATATCCAAGAAGAGTATAATAAAAACTTTCATGAAGATCATTGGAAAAAATAATCTTGATTGTTAGTAATAGTTTTGAGATATGATGATGTGATATGTGAGTGATGTTGATGAGTAATTATGCTTTAGTAAGAATATTGGTGTTAAGGTTTGTGATTCCCTATGCAAGCACGAAAGTCAATAATTATGCAATGAAATTATATCCTATTTGTGGTGCATTATTCGGTGTTAATTATGCTTAATGCTTGTTTATGAGATTACTTGTTTCTTAGTTGGTCGCTTCCCAATCTTTTGTTAGCCTTCATTTTGCACTAAGTATGATCACTACTTGTGCATCCAAAAACCTTAAACCAGTTTTGCCACATGAGTCCACTTTATCTACCTATATGCGGTATTCTTTTGCTGTTCTAAGCGCATGTGCCATCTCTAATTTTCAAAATAAACTTCTCTTTTGTGTGTTTGTTTCACCCGCGGAGCAGTGAGGGGTGGCTAATATTTTCCATGCTAGGTGTGTTATTCTCAAGATGAGTGTTTATTCACTTGTCATTGCACGAGAGTAAGGCAAAGGTATTAGGGATGCCTAGTCCCGAAATGCAAAAACAAATGAATTTACTTTATGTTGGTATGGACGGCACCTGTGGATACGGTTAGCCATGGAAAGTGAAAGTTATGGTGGAACAAGGAATAAACTTTATTTTCTGTTTGGGAACCTCCTATGATAAGTCTATGCATGGAAAGTATTGGGAACTCTAAGTCATTTTCGTTGGTGGGATGGATACACCTCTCAAAATGTTTTTATCTCTAAGTTTTTCGCTTTGAGCTCTGGCACCTCTACAAATCGCAACTTCCCTCTACCAAGGGCCTATGTTTTACTTTATGCAACTTTTATTTTGAGTCTCCATCCTCTCTTATAAAAGCACCAACTAGGAGGCAATATGATCATGCTTAAGTATTGGGTGTAGTTAATATTCGAGTGTGTTTCATGAATGGATCAATGTTTGAGCATGATGGGCAAGGGATAACTTATTTTAGAGTTGATATTTTGAAAGACATGGTTGCTTGTTGATATGCTTGAGTATCTAAATTATTATGTCAAAACTAGACTATTGCATTGAATCACGTAAAAGTCCAAATGTCTGTGCTACAAAGAAAAGAATATGATATGACATGATGAACAACACTCCACATCAAAAATTCTATTTTCATCACTTACCTACTCGAGGACGAGTAGGAGTTAAGCTTGGGGATGCTGATACGTCTCCAACGTATCTATAATTTTTGATTATTCCGTGATGTTTTATTATCAATGATGTTTTATAATCATTTTATAGTCATTTTATGTCATTTTTTGGTACTAACCTATTGACATAGTGCCAAGTGCCAGTTGCTGTTTTTCCATGTTTTTACATCGCAGAAAATCAATATCAAATGGGGTCCAAATGCCACGAAACTTTACAGAGATTTTTTATGGACCAGAAGGAAGATGGTGGGCCATGGTTGCACCTGGGGGGAGTTCCGAGGAGGGGACAACCTACCAGGGCGCGCCAGGAGTCCTAGCAGTGCCCTGGTGGGTTGTGCCCACCTCGGGTGCCCCTCGGACCGCCTCTTTGCTCTATAAATACCCCAATATTCCAAAAACCCTAGGGGAGTCGACGAAGTATTCACCTATCCGCCGAAGAGTCCAGAACCACCAGATCCAATCTAGACACCATCACGGAGGGGTTCACCACTTCCATTGGTGCCTCTGTGATGATGCATGAGTAGTTCTTTGTAGACCTTCGGGTCCGTAGTTAGTAGCTAGATGGCTTCATATCTCTCTCTCTCTTGATTCTCAATATAATGGTCTCTTGGAGATCCATATGATGTAACTCTTTTGCGGTGTGTTTGTGTAGGGGAATGTAGTAATTTCAAAATTTTCCTACGCACACGCAAGATCCATCTAGGTGACGCATAGCAACAAGAGGGGGAAGAGTGTTGTCCACGTACCCTCGTAGACCGTAAGCAGAAGCGTTATGACAATGCAATTGATGTAGTCGTACGTCTTCACGATCTGACCGATCCTAGCACCGAAGGTACGGCACCTCCGCGATCTGCACACGTTCAGCTCGGTGACGTCCCGTGAACTCTAGATCCAGCTGAGTGTTGAGGGAGAGTTTCTTCATCACGACGGCATGATGACGGTGATGATGAATCTACCGGCGCAGGGCTTCGTCTAAACACTGTAACGGTATGACCGAGGTGGAAATCAGTGGAGGGGGGCACCGCACACGGCTAAACAATCAACTTGTGTGTCTATGGGGTGCCCCCTCCCCGTATATAAAGGAGTGGAGGAGGGGGAGGGCCGGCCCCTCTAAGGCGCTCCCAAGGGGAGTCCTACTCTCACCGGGAGTAGGATTCCCCCCCCCCTCCCTAGTTGGATTAGGAGAGGAAGGATGGGGGAGAGAGGGGGAAGGAAAGGGGGCCGGCCCCACCCAATTCGGATTGGGCTTGGGGGTGCCCCCTCGTAGGCTCCCTTCTCCTCTCTCCCACTATGGCCCAATAAGGACCATATACTTCCCGGGGGGTTCCGGTAACCTCTCGGTACTCTGGTATATGCCCGAACTCATCCGAAACCATTCCAATGTCCAAACATAGGCTTCCAATATATCGATCTTTATGTCTCGATCATTCTGAGACTCTTCGTCATGTCCGTGATCATATCCGGGACTCCGAACTACCTTCGGTACATTAAAACACATAAACTCATAATACCGATCGTCGCCGAACGTTAAGCATGCGGACCCTACGGGTTGGAGAACTATGTAGACATGACCGATACTCATCTCCGGTCAATAACCAATAGCTAAACCTAGATGCTCATATTGGTTCCTACATATTCTATGAAGATCTTTATCGGTCAAACCGCATAACAACATACGTTGTTCCCTTTGTGAGCGGCATGTTACTTTCCCGAGATTTGATCTTCGGTATCTAAATACCTAGTTCAATCTCATTACCGGCAAGTCTCTTTACTCATTCCGTAATGCTACATCCTGTAACTAACTCATTAGTTACATTGCTTGCAAGGCTTATAGTGATGTGCATTACCGAGAGGGCCCAGAGATACCTCTCCGATACACGGAGTGACAAATCCTATTCTCGATCTATGCCAACTCAACAAACACCATCGGAGACACCTGTAGAGCATCTTTATAGTCACCCAGTTACGTTGTGACGTTTGATAGCACACTAAGTGTTCCTCCTGTATTAGGGAGTTTCATAATCTCATAGTCATAGTCAATCATAGCATTCTCTAATGATGTGATCCCGTAAATCAAATGATAACTCATGTCTATGGTTAGGAAACATAACCATCTGTGATTAACGAGCTAGTCAAGTAGAGGCATACTAGTGAAACTTTGTTTGTCTATGTATTCATATAGGCAATAAGTTTCCGGTTAATACAATTCTAGGATGAATAATAAACATTTATCATGATATAAGGAAATATAAATAACAACTTCATTATTGCCTCTAGGGCATATTTCTTTCAGTCTCCCACTTGCACTAGAGTCAATAATCTAGATTACATTGTAATGATTCTAACACCAATGGAGTCTTGGTGTTGATCATGTTTTGCTCGTGAGAGAGGCTTAGTAAATGGGTTTGGAACATTCAGATCCGTGTTTGTCTTGCAAATCTCTATGTCTCCCTCCTTGACTTGATCGCGGATGGAATTGAAGCGTCTCTTGATGTGCTTGGTTCTCTTGTGAAATCTGGATTCCTTTGCCAAGGCAATTGCACCAGTATTGTCACAAAAGATTTTCATTGGACCCGATGCACTAGGTATTACACCTAGATCGGATATTAACTCCTTCATCCAGGCTCCTTCGTTTGCTGCTTCCGAAGTAGCTATGTACTCCGCTTCACACGTAGATCCCGCCACGACACTCTGCTTGGAACTGCACCAACTGACAGCTCCACCATTCAATAAAGATACGTATCCGGTTTGTGACTTAGAGTCATCCGGATCAGTGTGAAAGCTTGCATCGACGTAACCATTTACAACGAGCTCTTTGTCACATCCATAAATGAGAAACATATCCTTAGTCCTTTTTAGGTATTTCAGGATGTTCTTGACCGCTGTCCAGTGATCCACTCCTGGATTACTTTGGTACCTCCCTACTATACTAATAGAAAGGCACACATCAGGTCTGGTACACGGCATTGCATACATGATAGAACCTATGGCTGAAGCATAGGGAATGACTTTCATTTTCTCTCTATCTTTTGCAGTGGTCGGCATTGAGTCTGATTCAACTTCACACCTTGTAACACAGGCAAGAACCCTTTCTTTGCTTGATCCATTTTGAATTTCTTCAAAACTTTATCAAGGTATGTGCTTTGTGAAAGTCCAATTTAGCGTCTTGATACATCTCTATAGATCTTGATGCCCAATATATAAGCAGCTTCACCGAGGTCTTCCATTGAAAACATCTTATTCAAGTATCCTTTTATGCTATTCATAAATTCAGTATCATTTCCGATCAACAATATATCATCTACATATAATATTAGAAATGCTATAGAGCTCCGACTAACTTTCTTGTAAATAGAGGCTTCTCCAAAAGTCTGTATAAAACCATATGCTTTGATCACACTATCAAAGCGTATATTCCAACTCTGAGAAGCTTGCAATAGTCCATAAATGGATCGCTGGAGCTTACACACTTTGTTAGCACCTTTTGGATCGAAAAAACCTTCTGGTTGCATCATATACAACTCTTGTTTAAGATATCCGTTAAGGAATGCAGTTTTGACATCCAATTGCTAAATTTCATAATCATAAAATGCGGCAATTGCTAACATGATTCGGACGGACTTAAGAATCGCTGCGAGTGAGAAGGTCTCATCATAGTCAACTCCTTGAACTTGTCGAAAACCTTTTGCAACAAGTCGAGCTTTGTAGACAGTAACATTACCATCAGTGTCAATCTTGTTCTTGAAGAACAATTTATTCTCTATGGCCTACCGATCAACAGGCAAGTCAACCAAAGTCCGCACTTTGTTCTCATACATGGATCCCATCTCAGATTTCATGGCCTCAAGCCATTTTGCGGAATCTGGGCTCATCATCGCTTCCTCATAGTTCGTAGGTTCATCATGGTCAAGTAACATGACCTCCAGAACAGGATTACCGTACCACTCTGGTGCGGACCTTATTCTGGTTGACCTATCAGGTTCGGTAGTAACTTGATCAAAAGTTTCATGATCATCATCATTAGTTGCCTCACTTACTAGTGTAGGAATCACTGGAACTAATTTCTATGATGAATTATTTTCCAATAATGGAGTAGGTACAATTACCTCGTCAAGTTCTACTTTCCTCCCACTCACTTCTTTCGAGAGAAACTCGTTCTCTAGAAAGGATCCATTCTTAGCAACAAATATCTTGCCTTCGGATCTGTGATAGAAGGTGTACCCAATAGTCTCCTTTGGGTATCCTATGAAGACACATTTCTCCGATTTGGGTACGAGCTTATCAGCTTGAAGCTTTTTCACATAAGCATCCCAGCCCCAAACTTTAAGAAATGACAACTTGGGATTCTTGCCAAACCACAGTTCATAAGGTGTCGTCTCAACGGATTTTGGTGGTGCCCTATTTAACATGAATGCAGCTGTCTCCAAAGCATAACCCCAAAACGATAGCGGTAAATCAGTGAGAGACATCATAGATTGCACTATATCTAATAAAGTGCGGTTACGATGATCGGACACACCATTATGTTGTGGTGTTCCAGGTGGCGTGAGTTGCGGAACTATTCCGCATTGTTTCAAATGAAGACCAAACTCGTAACTCAAATATTATCCTCCACGAGCAGATTGTAGAAACTTAATTTTCTTGTTACGATGATTTTCCACTTCACTCTGAAATTCTTTACACCAATATGACTAAACGGCAGTGCAACAAATAAGTTGCACTATCATTATTAAACTTATATCTTTTGGCTTCAATACTATGAACATGTGTATCACTACTATAAAGATTTAGTAAAAACAGACCACTCATCAAGGATGCATGACCATAAAAGATATTACTCATATAAATAGAACAACCATTATTCTCCGATTTAAATGAATAACTGTCTCGCATTAAACAAGATCTAGATATAATGTTCATGCTCAACGCTGGTACGAAATAACAATTATTTAGGTCTAAAACTAATCCTGAAGGTAGATGTGGAGGTAGTGTGCCGACGGCGATCACATCGACTTTGGAACCATTTCCCACGCGCATCGTCACCTCGTCCTTAGCCAATCTTCGCTTAATCCATAGCTCCTGTTTCGAGTTGCTAATATTACCAACAGAGCGAGTATCAAATACCCAGGCGCTACTGCGAGCATTAGTAAGGTACACATCAATAACATGTATATCAAATATACCTTTCACTTTGCCATCCTTCTTCTCCGCCAAATACTTGGGGCAGTTCCGCTTCTAGTGACCAGTCCCTTTGCAGTAGAAGCACTCAGTCTCAGGCTTAGGTCCAGACTTGGGCTTCTTCACTTGAGCAGCAACTTGCTTGCCATTCTTCTTGAAGTTCCCCTTCTTCCCTTTACCCTTTTTCTTGAAACTGGTGGACTTGTTGACCATCAACACTTGATGCTCCTTCTTGATTTCTACCTCCGCAACCTTTAGCATTGCGAAGAGCTCGGGAATCGCCTTATCCATCCCTTGCATATTATAGTTCATCACGAAGCTCTTGTAGCTTGGTGGCAGTGATTGAAGAACTCTGTCAATGACACTATCATCAGGAAGATTAACTCCCTACTGAGTCAAGTGGTTGTGGTATCCAGACATTCTGAGTATATGTTCACTGACAAAACTATTCTCCTCCATTTTGCAGCTGTAGAACTTATTGGAGACTTCATATATCTCAATCTGGGCATTTTCTTGAAATATTAACTTCAACTCCTGGAACATCTCATATGCTCCATGACGTTCAAAACATCGTTGAAGTCCCGGTTCTAAGCCGTAAAGCATGGCGCACTGAACTATCGAGTAGTTATCAGCTTTGCTCTGCCAAACGTTCATAACATATGGTGTTGCTCCATCATCTTTCAACTTAGCTTTCTCTAGGAACGCATTAAAATTCAACGGAACAATAGCACGGGCCATCTATCTAGAACAACATAGACATGCAAAATACTATCAGGTACTAAGTTCATGATAAATTAAAGTTCAATTAATAAAATTACTTAAGAACTCCCACTAAGATAGACATCCCTCTAATCATCTAAGTGATCACATGATCCATATCAACTAAACCATGTCTGATCATTATGTGAAATGGAGTAGTTTTCAATGGTGAACATTACTATGTTGATCATATCTACTATATGATTCACACTCGACCTTTCGGTCTCAGTGTTCCGAGGCCATATCTGCATATGCTAGGCTCGTCAAGTTTAACCCGAGTATTCAGTGTGTGCAAAACTGGCTTGCACCCATTGTATGTGAACGTAGAGCTTATCACACCCGATCATCACGTGGTGTCTCGGCACGATGAACTGTAGCATCGATGCATACTCAGGGAGAACACTTATACCTTGAAATTTAGTGAGAGATCATCTTATAATGCTACCATCAAACTAAGCAAAATAAGATGCATAAAGGATAAACATCACATGTAATCAATATAAGTGATATGATATGGCCATCATCATCTTGTGCCTTTGATCTTCATCTCCAAAGTACCATCATGATCACCATCATCACCGGCTTGACACCTTGATCTCCATCGAAGCATCGTTGTCGTCTCTCCAACTATTGCTTCTAGGACTATCGCTACCGCTTAGTTATAAAGTAAAGCAATTACATGGCGATTGCATTTCATACAATAAAGTGACAACCATATGGCTCCTGCCAGTTGCCGATAACTTTGTTACAAAACATGATCATCTCATACAATAAAATTTAGCATCATGTCTTGACCATATCACATCACAACATGCCCTGCAAAAACAAATTAGACGTCCTCTACTTTGTTATTGCAAGTTTTACGTGGCTGCTACGGGCTGAGCAACAATAGTTCTTACCTACGCATCAAAAACCACAACACGGTATAGTGATTGCTTTTTGATCTTCAGAAAGAACCCTGTTCATTGAATCCGATTCAACTAAAGTTGGAGAAACTGGCAGTCTCCAGCCACCTGTGTGCGAAGCACATCGGTAGAACCAGTCTCGCACAAGCGTACGCGTAATGTCGATCTGAGCCGCTTCATCCAACAATACCGCTGAATCAAGAATCAACTAGTGACGGCAAGCAATATGTATATACCCACGCCCACAACTCCTTTGTGTTCTACTCATGCATATAACATCTACGCATAGACCTGGCTCTGATGCCACTGTAGGGGAACGCAGTAATTTCAAAATTTTCCTACGCACACGTAAGATCCATCTAGGTGATGCATAGCAACGAGAGGGGAAGATTGTTGTCCACATACCCTCGTAGACCGTAAGCGGAAGTGTTATGACAACGCAGTTGATGTAGTCGTACTTCTTCACGATCGGACCGATCCTAGCTCCGAAGGTACGACACCTCCACGATCTGCACACGTTCAGCTCGGTGACGTCCCGTGAACTCTAGATCCAGCTAAGTGTCGAGGGAGAGTTTCGTCAGCACGACGGCGTGATGATGGTGATGATGAAGCTACCGGTGCAGGGCTTCGCCTAAGCACTTTAACGATATGACCGAGGTGGAAATCTGTGGAGGGGGGCACCGCACAGCTAAACAATCAACTTGTGTGTCTATGGGGCGCCCCCTCCCCCGTATATAAAGGAGTGGAGGGGGAGGGCCGGCCCCTCTATGGCACGCCCAAGGGGAGCCCTACTCCCATCGGGAGTATGGGAGTAGGATTCCCCCCCCCTTCCGTAGTTGGATTAGGAGAGGAAGGAAGGGGAGAGAGGGGGAAGGAAGGGGGGCAGCCCCCCACCCAATTCGGATTGGGCTTGGGGGTGAGGGAGTCTTGGACTAAGGGGTCCTCAGGCGTCCGACTTGTTAGCCATCGGCTGGACTGATGGGCTGTGAAGATACGGAGACCAAAGACTGCACCCGTGTCCGGATGGGACTCTCCTTAGTGTGGAAGGCAAGCTTGGCGTCGAATATGTAAATTCCATTCTTTGTAACCAACCTTACCACTGGTAGAAAAAGGGCCTATAGTCCCGGTTCGTAAGGGCCTTTAGTCCCGGTTCAGTCCCGGTTCCTGAACCGGGACTAAAGTGTCGGTACTAATGCCCCGACCCTTTAGTCCCGGTTCAATCCAGAACCGGGACTGATGGGCCTCCACATGGGCAGTGCGCAGAGCCCAGGAAGGAGACCCTTTGGTCCCGGTTGGTGGCACCAACCGGGACCAATAGGTATCCACGTGTCAGCATTTCTGTGGCTGGGGTTTTAGTTTTTTTTGAAGGGGGGGGGGTTTGGGGGTTTTGGGGGGTTAATTTAGGTGTTTCATATATTGTGTTAGCTAGCTATAATTAATAGAGAGAAGTGTCCTCTCTTATGTCCGTGCTTGGTCGACGCTACGTACTATACATACGTATAGAGAGGACTAGACACGCTGGCTAGCTAGTAAGCAAACGAAGGAAACAGAAGATCGTCATGAACATATATGCATACAGAGAGAAGTGATATCGACCACCTCTCCTTCTCCGAGAGATTGGTCGAACAGCAAGTTCTCGTATATCTATCTGACACTACCGGCTACATATATACAATAATTATCTCTTACAAATATAATCATACGGACTCAGGGTCCACATAGAATTCTCCGTTTTCAGGGATCACGTGGTCAAGAAAGAATGCCGCCAATTCCTCTTGAATTGCTCGCATGCGAGCTGGTGCTAGGAGTTCATCCCGCTTCCGAAACATCTAATTTAAAGAAGGGGGTCAATACATATATATATGAATGAATGAAACTCAACACAAATGATGGTAATAAAATAAAATTGTGAATGTTGTTATTTACGTACTTCATATTGTTCTTCAGTGTAGCCCCGCTCACAGGTCGTGTGGCGGATGGACTCGCAAACATAGTATCCACAGAAATCATTCCCTTGTTCCTGCCACAACCACTTTACAAGAAATAGAGGTTAATCAAACTGATAAGCAAGAATGCCAAATGGTATTGATGAAACTAGCGCTTGAATGACTAGTAGATGCGCTTAAAATGCTACTATAGTACTTACTTTCGGGTGTCTAAATTGCAGCTCCTTCGGCAGTCCCGGAGCTTTTCTGGTGAACTTTCTCCAAACCCTGCCGGACAAAGAAAACAGTTACTTGATATATCAGGAAATGAACAAAGTTGCTGATATGGTGGATAATGATCGATTTAACTTACTTCTCGAGTATTTGAGTCATGTCTGCATAGTCCTGGGGATCTTTTCGTCTTGAGTCTAAGACAGTTACTAGTCCCTGCTCAAGCTTAATCTCTAGGAGAATATAGTGGAAACTGCACACGCATCATAACTCATCAATTACATTACTATAACCTTGACTAATATATAAGGGAAACCGAATACGCACAAGATAGTAACACTCACTTGAAGTTGTAAGGAAAGAGTAGTATATCTTTGTTTTCATTTATTACGAACGATCGTAGCAAGTTGGCCTCGGTAGCTGCGGCATGAAGTTTAACCTCAGTTGCATCTATGAGATATGTGTTAATGAACCCAATATCACCGACTTGTCTTTTCTTCAATTCGGCGATCTTCAATATGAATAATATAGTTAGGATGATTATAAATACATGCAATGAAAGAGCTAAGCTATATAGAGAAACTTAATGACAGAAGTAGTACTACTTACAGACAGTAGCAGGTGACCGTTGTTTTATCGAGGGCCAATTGATTGAAAAACTGATAGAACTCCTCAAATGGAACAGGCAACAGATCAATTCCAACGAGGTCATGCTCCTTTTTAACTTTCACATACAAAGTACTCCTCCCCCCAGCGTCTCTGCAGATTTTCAAGTACCAATCATGCAATCTTCGCATCATCGTTGATAGAGATCTTTCATCTTTGACGAGAGGCTTCCCGTACTCGTATCTTTGTATCTGCATGTCCATGGGTTCATAATGTACTTCGTTGGGCAGGTAATCTGCAAGATTGCTATAACCGGGCACCATCCTCGGATCATTATCGACATTGTGGCTAGGCACCTTGAGCGGGGGGCACGATTGCTTCGCTTGTTCGCCGAGCTGGGCAATTTGTTTCCCAGCTCGTCGTTCTTTCAGCCTTTGATCACTGACAGTACTTCCCGACCACTCCGCTTCGGCAAATTCCTTTCCAATAATGCGGTCATAGTTTCCTTTCGGCGGAGACTTCGGTGGTTTTGTCAGGGCAGCCAGAGTGCGCTTCACTTTCAACCGATCTACCTTCTCCTCCGGAGGTGGATGTTTCTTTGCTTTCACCCCTTCAAAGAAGTTCCTCACTTCTTCTCGCGCGATCTCGGCGTTCTCCTCCGGGGTCCTCTCATATGGTAACTTCTCTGGAGTCTTCAGAGAAGGACCGAATCTGTATGTCCTCCCGCCTCTGGTTGTACTGCTAGACGCCGACCGAGAAGACGGAGTGTTTGTCTTCTTTACTTTCTTAAGAGGCGGAGGAGAAGGAATACGACGCGCCGGAGCAGCTGGAGCGGTGGCAGGTCTCTTCCGCCCTTGCTGACGAGGCGGAGAAGGAGGAGGTTGGCTGCTCGGGCGCGTCGGCGCAGGCGGAGAAGGAGGCAGAGTGCCGCCACGCGCCGGAGAAGGAGCCGGCCAAGGGCCCTGATCGTCACTCGCCGAAGGAGGAGGCGGTGGAGGCGGAGTGCCCTGACTTGCCGGAGGAGGAGGAGGAGGCGGAGGCATCCAGTTCGGAAGGTTGATGAGCTCCTTCCGCCATAGGCATGGAGTCTTCAGAGCAGACCCCAGCCGAGTCTCCCCTTCACCGGTAGGGTGGTCAAGCTGGAGGTCCTCAAATCCCTCCGTTATCTCATCCACCATCACCCTAGCATATCCTTCTGGAATCGGCCGGCAGTGAAAAGTTGCGCCGGGTTCAGTAGGATAAACAAAGCCAACAGCCGCCTTGACCTTCAAATTCATCCATTGCGTCATAAGGTGGCAATTTTGAGACTCCGTTATAGCATCCACGGGATAGCTGGCAGGAGCCGTCAAGGCATGCTCCGGCTGAAGCAGCTCGGTGGAAGCCACGCTGCTTGTGCGCTGAGATGGCGGGGTAGCTTCGGGGGAGGCTTCCGCAGTACGTTTGCTGCGATTTGCTTCTCGTTCCTCTATCGCGTCTACCCTTGCTTGCAGCGCCTGCATTTGGGTCTGCTGCACTTTTTTCCTCCTCTCATGGGATTTGTAACCGCCTGTGTACGGAAACTCAACCTTCCACGGAATGGAGCCTGGCGTGCCTCGTGAACGTCCAGGGTGCTCAGGATTCCCGAGGGCCATTGTGAGCTCGTCGTTCTCTCTGTCTGGAAAGAACGTCCCTTCCTGCGCTGCTTCGATATACTGCTTAAGCTTACTGACTGGTATGTCCATTTGATCGTTCGTCAAATGCACTTCCCTATTACAGGGTCCAAGGTTCTTCCAGCCCCGAAGAACCAAGTCCGGCAACGGTCTGGCCAGTTAATTGTCTCTGGTTCGATCCCTTTATGAACCAGATCATTCTCAGTCTTGGACCACTTAGGCCGGGCTACGAGGTAGCCACCTGACCCCGTGCGATGGTGAAGCTTCTTCTTCGCAGCATTTTGCTTGTTTGTCGCTGACATCTTCTGACTCTTTTCCCATGTCTTGTAGGCCACAAATGCGGGCCAGTGATCTCTGATCTTCTCATATCTGCCCTTGAATTCTGGTGTCTCGTTATTTTCGACAAACTTATTCAGCTCTTTCTTCCACCTCCTGAATAGTTCTGCCATCCTCTTCAGAGCAAAAGACTTGATTAATTTCTCTTTAACTGGGTTCTCTGGATTATCCTCAGGCGGTAGGGTGAAATTTGACTTCAGCTCAGTCCAAAGATCATTTTTCTGCATATCATTGACATAAGACACCTCAGGGTCTTCTGTAGCCGGCTTAAACCATTGCTGGATGCTTATCGGGATCTTGTCCCTAACCGGAACCCCGCACTGAGCAACAAATGCGCTCTTTGTCTGGAGGGGTTCAATAGATTGGCCGTCGGGCGCGATTGCTATGATCTCAAACTTTTCATCCGAGCTCAACTTTTTCTTCGGGCCTCGTCTCTTTACCGAAATTGTGCTCGATCCGGAGGGCTAGAAAAAAGAACAAAGACTTAATTAATATGTGTACATACCAAAACAATGAATGCATCAATCAGCTAGTCAGCATAGGCTTAACTAATATATACCTGGCCAGACTCGGTTCGGTCACCGGAGCCGTCATCACGGTCTTCTTCTTGCACCGGCATTGGGTCACCGGAGCCGTCCTCATGTTCTTCTTGCACCGGCATTAGGTCACCGTAGCCAGCTTGTTCACCCTCTCCTTCCAGACCATCGGTTTTGTTGAGAAACAACGAGATGGCATCACTTCCTTCTGCGATTATGTCCCTCAACAACGCTTCTTTTGTTGCTTCGTCTAGGGCGGTGTCCATAGTTTCTACAAATATTTACAACATGGCAATTATTATTCAAACATGACAGATGGATATATTAGTGCCAAACGTAGAACTAGCTACCTAATCATAGTAAGCTATCGGGAGGGGGTATATATCGACAACGACGACACTACATCTATGTCCCTCGACGACCCTCGTTCCCGATAAAAAAAAGAGGAAGAAGAAGAAAAAAAGAGGAGAAGAAAGAATAGAGGAGAAGAACCCTCGAACCCTCGAACCATCGACGACCCTGGAACCCTCGACCCCTAGATGACCCTCTTCTTCCTCTCATGTTCGAGAGGATCGCCGAGGGGTCGGGAGGATGCCTAGTGTCAAAGGATTCAACAAAACCATGTCTTCATCATTAGGCGAAAGTAACATGTGCATGATGGTACGAAGCTCTTCAAAGTTGTTCTGGAACGGAGTCCCAGATAGGATAATTCGCTTTTTGGTACAAAGTTCAGAAAGAGCCTTCCGAATATCGCTATTTGGAAGGCCTTTG